>NC_056631.2:204582636-204931386 GCF_002870075.4 Lactuca sativa | reverse complement strand
ACATCGTGTCCATTCTACGACAAAACAGTCGCGTTGAGTCCCGCCACCACGTCATGGGATCTCACTGAACAACTTCATGGATTAAGCTATCAATCCATTAAGCCACATACCCATATATTATAGAAAGCTTACTTAACCTTATAAACATTAAAAAAAGCCTTACGTTATGGACATGCATGTCCAATGCATGACATGCACTCAAGTTAGGTTAAAATGAGAAGAATGGGGTCAAAAGCCCATGCAAGAAACCATAACTTCAAATACAGAGTATATGACCTCATTGGGACCTTAAGGACTAATAAAGTTGCCAACTTTATTGGATCCTTCCATTCAAACCAACACAAACATGAATAAATATGCTTCAAAACCTAGATCTAGAAAGATTGAATCAAAAAGGTAAGAGCTTGTGGACTTACAAAAGTCCAGAAGATGCACCAAGAGATGGAGATGAGTTTGCTAGTTGGTCCTTTGCTCAACAAGGCCTTCCTTCAACCTTTAAATGGAAAAAACACCAACAAGGAAGGAGCTCAAATGACAAGAGAACAGGCTATGGTTGAAGAGAGTATCTTTTGTAGGTGATGGAGGTAGAGGCTTGTCAAAACCATAGCCCTCATATTACTTATATAGGGACCAAGGCATAGAACATAGGGTTTTAAGCATATAGCGGCGCCACGTTGTGTGTAACACTCAAAATATCAAAGAAATTTAAAATTTTCAAAATCAACTATTAGCCAACATTGTTTACAAAAAGAGTCTTTGTTTCAAAAGCATTATTTCAAATCAGAGTTTTCCTAATACCCAATGACTTAAAATAAGAAGTTGTACATGATCACACATTTGCTTTCCCACAATCCTCAGAAGTACCTGAAACGATAAACTAAAAACTATAAGCCAAAGCTTAGTGACTTCCCCCAAAGTAACAACACACCACATAGAAAACAAGCATACAAATATGAGCAGACAACCTGATTGGACCGCCTCGCAGGGCCTACAACCTATCAGGACCGCTCTACGAGCTACCGGTCTGACTGGACCGCCTCACAGGGCCTACAACATATCCGGTCGTACCCATGTGTCTTGGCCTACAACACAAAGCAGGACCGCCTCAACCCAACACAATATGTCAACATATGCAACAGATAAACATAAACATAGAGCCAGCAAATACAGATAATCATGCGGATCCATTAAGCAACTACAAACTAGCATAATATTATCCTAACTAGGATTAATAATCTAGTGGGCCAACATTGGTGCCTTCGACCCACAGGTACAGTGAGGAAAACTCACCTCTCAATCGGAATGCAAGCTGAATAAATCTTTGCTCCGAAAACTGGCTCAACAATCACCTAACCAAAACCAAGGACCTAATCTTAATTAACAACTCAAAATACCCAAAATACCCCTAGTTCAAAGTTGGTCAAAACTCTGGTCAAAGGTCAAGGCCAACAAGTCAACTCAGTCAACTCTGCTGAATATGTGGGGCCTACTCAACTTGTACGTTTGGCGTACACGGGCCTTGACCGGGATCGAGCGGTTGACCCCGTACTCACGACGTATGCAAAATTATGCACGACGTACACACTGACATCCTTATTCCATATTAAGAGCTTAATACGTTAAGCTCTTACGTTCCAATTATAGATCTAAGGCCAAAATACCACTGAGAGTCATAAATTTTGCAACTTTATGACTTTGCATGCCCATTAAGTGTTTAATACCAACAATCTCAACTTTCATAACACCTAAAGACCTTCTAGAGCATGCATGGGGAAGAACTAAGCATAAAGATCTCATTTTTGTGACTCAAGACCCCTCATTGGGTTTGAAAGGACGACTTATTTGGTTAAGAGCATGCCATGATCAAGAATCACAAAGTTTAGGACCAAAAATGCCCTAAATGAAGGCATATCTAGACCTATAAGAAAAGATGATCAAGCTAGGAGCTTTTTACCTCCTGAAGGTTGCTAACAATGTGAGAATCCCAGATCCAAACTTCTTTTAAGCTCTGATGTCCTTCTACCACCTTCTTCTTCTTCTTCTTCTTCTTCTTCAAGAACACCACCAAAACGCACATGTGAGCTCAATGCACACTCTTCACTTAGGGTTAGCTAGAGTGACTATTTTTAGGTGTAGGCTAATGAGGGTGAAGGTCTTGGGGCCATAAAGGGAATTATATAGGGTGCAAACCCTCAAAACTAGGGATTTGGTATGAACAGTGTACGCGCAACATACCTACTGAGTACGCTTAACGTAAGCGTCATGCGTACACCTCAAGTACGCATGGTATACGGACCAAAATGGCAAGAATTAAAACACTTTAGGGTTAGAATTAAACCTTCTCGTAAGGGGTGTCATAATTCTCCCCCACTTAAACTAGTCTTCTTCCTCGAAGTCCTATGTTGCAGATAACTCAGGTTAATGTTCTCGTATCTCCGCCTCTAGGTCCCAGGTCCACTCGAAGCCTTTCCGATGTTGCCACCGAACCTTTACCAAAGGTCTCTCCTTGTTATGTAAGACCTTCATCTTTTTATCCACCATCGTTACCGGCCTATCAATATAATTCAGACGCTCATCGACCTGAATATCATCCAAAGGGACCACAGACTCTTCATCCAACTCGCACTTCCACAACTGCAAAACATTGAAAGTGATGTGGATCTGACTGAGCTCACTCGGTAAATCTAATTGGTAGGCCACCGTGCCTACTCTGGTGATCACACTGAATGGTACAATATACCGGAGACCCAATTTCCCCCTCTTCCTAAAGCATATTACACCCTTCCAGGGTGATACCTTCAGTAGTACCATATCACCGACCTAAAACTCCAACTTTGACCGACGCCGATCGACAAAGCTCTTTTGCCGAATCTGAGCTGTCTGTAATCTCTGTTTGATCTGTTGGATGAGCTATGTTGTCTGGAGGACTACCTCAGTCATTCCCATGACTCTGTAACCGACCTCCCCCAACCAACTGGGATACGACATATCCGATCATACAGAAGCTTGAAAGGCGGTGCACAAATGTTGGAGTGATAACTATTGTTGTAGGAAAACTCCGCAAGAGGTAGGTAGGAATCCCAAATTCCACCAAAATCTATGACACAAGCCCGCAACATATCCTCAAGTGTCTGGATGGTCCGCTCACTCTATTCATCAGTCTGCGGATGATAAATAGTGTTGAAATGTAGCCTCGTACCCAGTTCCTCGTGGAACTTCTGCCAGAATTGTGAAGTGAACCGAACATCTCGATATGATATAATGGAAACTGGAACCCTATGAAAAGAAACAATCTCACGAACATACACATCGACCAATTTCTCAGCCGAGGAGCTCTCCCGGATGGCCAGAAAGTAGGCACTCTTGGTTAATCGATCCACGATGACCCAGATAGCATCAAAACCCTTGGCAGTCCTCGGTAACATGGTGATAAAATCCATGATGATATTCCCACTTCCACATGGGTACTTCCAAAGGCTGCAGCTTGCCATGCGGCCTCTAGTGCTCGACCTTGACCATCCGACAAGTCAAGCACCTCTCAACGTACCAAGCTATCTCCATCTTCATACACGACCACCAATAACTTTGTCTCAAATCCCAATACATCTTGGAAGCTCCTGGTGTATGAAAAAAAGCGAGACTTATGTGCCTCCACCAAAACTGTCTGTCTGACCCTGCCAGACACCGGAACCCATACCCGACCACACCGGGTCAACAATCCCCGACTATCGGTGACAAATATTGATAGGTTTTGAGCATTCTAACACTTCCTAAGTGTACATGGAACCCTAATAACCTTGGATCTATTTTTGTCTAATTATCATGCAAAGTTGAATTCCAAGGTTATATTCCTATCTAGCATACATGGGGAACAATTTTAACTTGAATCATAGATAGAATAACTTACCTTGTTGTTGCTTGTGTTCCTTGAAACCTTGTGAGCCTAGCACCCCAAGTGTGATGCCTCAAATGCTTCACACAACACCAAATGCTCTTGGAAAGACTCTTGAGATAACACACACTTCTCAAAATCGGCCAAGCCCTCTAGTTTCTTAGTATCGCCGATTTTGGTGGAGAATATGCTTCTTATATAGTGTTGACACATCTAGGGTTACACCATGTAAACCCTAATGTGTCATGACTCTTCATTTCCATGACCCATGGATTTGTAACTCCCATGGAGCATCCATGGAGCATCCTATGGGTAGAACCCAACTTGATAATCCATGGAGCCTCTTAGCCCACTATACAAGATATGGATGATTTACATAATCAACCCATATATTTAATTAGTTATCCTTTGATCACTTAATTAATTCCAAATTAATTCTTTGATCAACTAATCAAATAATATTATTAATATATTAGAACTTATAATATATTAATAATCTCCAAGTGTTATTTCTCTCATTTAGTCTATCCAATTACATGGTGCCATGCAACCCAAATGGACCATGCCGGGTCGGGTCAAGTACACACCTGAAATAGTTATGGACTTAGACACCTTATCCAACAAATATGTCGATCTCTCCCATGACCCTTTGTTGTTTCCATTTCCCCTTCTCGACTCCTTCTGCCTGTTCCCCTCTGATCAAATCTAAAAGTGGAGAATCAATGGATATCCTCATATACATACCCCCAGCCGAAGATCTAGTCGACTTACAACTCAAAGCATCTGCAACCACGTTTGCTTTACCCGAATGGTAAAGGATCTCGCAGTCATAATCCTTGACCACATCAAGCCACCTACGCTGCTGAAAAAAAAACCATGACCCAATCCTGGTATCCTCTCCATATATGACCTGTTCTCCCCCACTTGGGGTTCAAACTACCACTCGCTGACCCTTGCAGTCTATCATAGCACCAAACCTGCTCATCCAATCCATCCCTACTATCACGCATACATTCCCCATGGGGATAGGAATCAAATTCATCAGCTAAGGCACCCCTGAAGATCTCCAAGACACAACCATGATACACTCTGGATGCAGAAATCCCATGTTCATTGGTGATAGAAACCCAAAACGGACAATCCAACTCACCAAGGGTCATATCAAAATCCCTACTAAAAGACTGAGATATAAAGGACCGACTCGTGCCCGAGTCGAATAACACAAGAGCAGGAAAAGAGTTCACTAAGAATGTACCTATCAAAAACATAAACATAAGTATACCATAAAATAATTAATATAGTGATAAATGGAAACATACCAGTGACGACGTATGGTGCCGCCCTAACCACCTCTGTTGTGAGCCGCAAAGCGCGAACTCGAGCCCTCGGGGGCTCTACCCTACCCTGGCGCCCATCGGTGATCCTCAAAGTAGCTGGCGCTGGAGCCTGTGCCGATCCTGTAGTGAGCAAAGGACAGTTGGCCTTAATATGGCCAACTTGCTCACAGTGATAACATATCCTAGTGGTCAGTGTGGGAACTTGTTGGCGACAGTCCTTGGCGTAATGTCCCTCCTTGCCACATTTATGGCACCCAAAAGCAGATCGACAAGGACCCTCATGAACCTTGACGCACTTTCCACAAGTATAGCCTCTCTGGCCCCCAGATCTCACATCAGCGACCTTGAACCACTTCGCCGTAGGCTGCGACTGCACTGGAGCCTGCTTCCGCTCCCTCGTCCGGAGCTCCAACTCAATCTCCCACCTCCTAGAGACCTCCTGTAGCTCCACAAGTGTGCCATAAAACTTATTAGACACAAACTGACGGATGTTCTTCTTGAGCATGCTCAAGTACCGAGTCATTTGAGCTTGCACAGAAGCAATAAACTCATACAAAACAGATCCCTTTCAATAAACATCTTGGTGATCTCCGTCACCGACTCAGTCCTGTTGGGTTTTGAGCATTCTAACACTCCTAAGTGTACATGAAACCCTAAATACCTTGGATCTATGTTTTCTCTATTATACAATCAAATATGAACTTTCCAAGGTATTCATCCTAACTAGCATAATAACATTGATTCATATGAATATATCAAGTTAAAATTATATACCTCTTTGATGTAGAATGTCTTCATGAAGCTTGAGTGCCTAGTGCCCCAAGTGTGACACCTCAAATGGTTCACACAACACCAAATACACTTGGAATAGATTAGAGAGAAATCCACACTTCATGAAATCGTCTAGCCCTTCATTCTCACACATAGTGGCAGATTTTGTCAACAATAAGATGCTTATATAGTAAGTGACAATTAGGGTAAACCCTAATTGTCATGGCTTTCCGTTTCCTTGGATCCATGGGTTCAAATATACCATGGAGCATCCATGGAGCATCTTATGGGTTTTAGCCCAACTTGACAATCCATGAAGCATTAGCCCACTATACAAGTATGGATGATTTACACAATCAGCCCATATATTTAATTAGTCTTCTTTTGATCACTTAATTAATCCTATATTAATTCTTGATCAATACTAATTAAATAATCTTATTAATATATTAGAACTTATAATATAGTCTATCCAAATGCATGATACCATGCAACCCAAATGGACCATGTCGGGTCAGGTCAAGTCTTAGCAATTATAGTTATGGACTTAGACATCAATCCAACAGTCTCCCACTTGGATAAGTCTAAAACTATTATTGCAAGTATGACTTCAAGAACCGACTGGCAATCGTAGCTCTCAAAAGCTTTTGTCGAACTCTGACCTTGTCGATGATCTCTGACCTTTGTCAATGACTTGTTCATTAGATAAGGTATCATATATTCCTCCATTATAGATATCATGTGGATTGAGACATGGATTATAATCATTCTCTCTGTCCATTTGTTGTTTCCCGATTTCCGATTTATGACAACTGACTAATTGAACAAATCAAATCAGTCCAGGCCTGGCCGAGCACTTACATTTGTCATCACCAAATCATCGAGGGGCCCACATATGTCGCTTTTATCCCGAAGGTAAAAGGAATGGATAAACTTCGACTCATATGGCTTGTTCTACTACTTGTTGAATCATACACAAAGGCACGTTTTATAACATCGAGTTACCAAATTGTTTTTGTGCAATCAATGTATAACCAACTCATAGTAACAACTCATATCTCTAGGTTTCAAGAATATAAGATATTATCGTCTCATGATCACTCATGATAAAATCGATGAAGTGATTCCAATGAGCATGGGTTGAATCCAATACTCAGAACTTATGAGCACTCATGAGTGTTGTAGCACCTCTTTGTCCAACATTTTAGACCTCTATAAGCCAACCCATGACAGTCTTGATTCATATCTACTTCCAACATATGACCGACTGTGGATGGTTTGAATAACTTAGTCAATCAGGAAGAACGACCTAGTTATTCTGGAAGTCAAAACATGCAAAATGAAACACAAGAATAATTGAATCCAATATGGTCTCAGAACTTATGAATATAAATAAAACACTTTTTATTTATCACCATATGATTACACATTATTCATTGCATACTGTTTCAGCTATCAACTTTATTCTTGAATTAAAACAATAGTTGTCCCATGCTCCAAGCATGTACACTATGTTTTCTAAACACTAGTCATGCCACACACCAAGTATGCATACTATGTTTGTCTATGATCTTTACTTTTCTAAATAGACCAATTGAACATAACACCAATGATTTTCATTTCACAGTCCCAAATCCTTACTGCAAATGCAAGAATTCCAAATTCATGCCATTACTGAAATTTGTTAGATTCTAAACTTATATAAATTGATCCTCTTGTAATGATTATGCACAAAGTCACAAAGACTTGAAAACAAACATTACAGAGCATTCCAAAGGAGATCAACTCCTTGGAAACATCCTTCTTGCATTAAGTTTCCTAATCTTACATAGATTTATTGAACAACTTCCACTTATGGGATCATTTCCATATTCCCCTTTTGACTATCACTTTTGACAAAAAGTTGCATTTTTTCATATTATGTCAATATGGTCCTTCCAACACTTAACACTATACTTCCAACTGTCCCTGAGCAACCAATCTTTGGTAAACCTTAGATTGTCCTCGACAATTGCTTAATCATTTTAGTCATATCCAATTCTAGACCTTTTCCCTTCTTAATGCCCCAGGCATTTGGAAAATTTGGAAAATTTTAGAAAGGACGAATATAGCACATGTACTCGATCCTATATCCGAAGCATATGGGACACGATTCATGATGTCTCACATAAAGACTAAACCAGTCTTTTGCTATAATATTTCCATTTCAATTTGCCAAGTTCTCCTAATTCAGATTATGAAAAGGGATGCCGTAATCATAATCGAATTTTAGAACGCAAATAATGGACCCATATATAGAATTTTCTTATGTTGAGCCATTCCAACATAAGATTCATATATATATATATATATATATATATATATATATATATATATATATATATATATATATATATATATATATATACTTGACTAAATACGATTAAAACCTCAATCTAAGCTTTTAGATTTGAGATGAAGTATAATTTCCTCTCCCTCAATTATAGCAAAACAACTCTTTCCCAATTGAAACCTTTTGTTTTCTATAATTAACATTGCTAACTTGCAACCTTTATCATAATTATCATGCTCCCACTAACATGATGATTATTAGCATAACACTTATGCCCCCACTAGCTTTGACATGTACTCGGAAATCAGTTGGACTTCTAGAAATCAATACTTTATTGACTTTCTTACCAAAGTTCAGATTTCTGATACTAGATTGCTTTGATTAAACTTTATCAATATCATACACCTTATCTTAGATAGCTCACAGGTGTGACTAAAAAATTTTAAGAGCTATGAAAAGGGATGCCGTAATCATAGTCTCGATTGTTCAAACCTTTGCCACTTCTCACAAGTCCATGTTAGTGTGCCGGTTAACCACACACGTTCCACTAACGACTTTGAGAATGCAAATATCATATTTGCTATCTAGCTAAAATCTACTTAGTGAAAGTGTTTCCTCACCATCATTTTCATGAATCGGAGAGAAACCTTACGACACTTAGATTTAATGGTGTATGTGTTCTTATCCATGTGAATTGTCAAAACCATAGTCTCAAGACAAGGATAATGACAAATCTAAACTCATATGGACTGAACTCTCTTAATTTCTTGCCATCTGGCAGCTCAAGGGCCTGCCATTGCTTCCAAGTTGTTGTGCAACCAATTGAGAACTCTAAGAACTCATATGCAAAGCCAACATTAACTGGAACGGGCACAGAAAATGTCAACACAATAGGTTATAAACCTCAAGTCGTGTGCTAGTGAAGAACTTCAGGTTTTATTCTTGATTAGTTCTTGAGACTTTCAAGACCTTTAAGACTCCCACTGTCCTCTTGACATATAAGACTTTCTTGTCAGATATTCAAGAGATAGTGTGAATTCTAATCAAGACAAACACTTCACACAATTGGCCTTAGTTGGTCTTTGTTTTATCCAAAACATCACAACTTACCAATTTCAAATGTACAAGAGTAGAAAAGTTTTACCGTTATATTTGACAAGTGTTTTAAACCTTCTTTAAGACATGTCACTCATGTTACGATTTTAGAGTATAACTCTAAGAATTGTTTTTGGAACGAAGTATGAATCATCTTCTTGATTTAACCACTTCAACAATTCATAACTCCTCTTCTTAGGTATCAGAATGCACTTAGAGGATGAATTGTGATAAGGTCTCAAAATCATTAAGATGGTCTTAAAACATGATACTAAAGTACTCTCCTATCTTTTCGGATTTGAGAAACTTTTATCTTTCTGCCTAAGTTGATTCTTCTTATTCGCTCTACCATACATTGGAACCTTTTCCAATGTCTCAGAATTACACTTAAGCTTGTAAGTATAACCATATTTACTCAGCTATAGTAAATTATGACGAATAGTCTTATCGATCTTTTGTGGTGGACTTAACCAGTGCACAAGAATGTGTACTCGATCCCTTAGTCCTTTACTTCACTCACACATCCATGTGAACAAGTAGTTAGTCTTAATTTTTCCAATGCTTGAAAGTTCTCATCCATCATGCTATACAACTTGCATGATTCCAAGTCTCTATCCAATTGAAACCTTGGGTGATGAGAATCTTTCATTATTTGGTAAATTTAGACATTACCACAAATGAGAGAATCAAATTCATATTTCAATATTGCTATAAGCGGAATCTTATAAGCAACAATTTTCCACAAATGCCATTGGAAGGATACATAAAATAACTAAAATAAAAAGTTTTACCTTTTATTTTAAAACTTTGCGGAAAACCTTATGCTTACAATCCATATGAAAACTTGTTGTTATTTATTCCTAAGCAATATATATCATAACTCTTAAGTAACAGCCCAAAAATTTTGATCACCGAACCAGCGAGTGAAATCCATCTTCGTGATCAGAATCTGCATATACTTCTTTTAAGTTTCTACACTTTTCCTTTGATTCTTAACCAACAACACGTGACCCAGTCACATCATGTAATAAGAATCTCAGAATAGAAACTTATCAGAGTTAGATAGTGGACTTTACCTGAAGTAGAGTCAAACTTATTGACTTTAACATCCTTAGGTAAAATTGGCAGCTTCGCAACTAATGCCCCTTCCTTTGGAAATGGACCCTTGATAATGGGACTATCTCAGACTTAGCTTCTCTCTGTACCATTTGGTCAACCGAGTTGACTATGACCGATCCCTTTCCATTGGGAAGAGAGAGCTTTACTGGATATCCAATGTCATCATTGTCAATGTCCATAAAGTTTTAGGAAGTTGATCTTCGCAAATAGATAAAATCATTAAGGGTCTTGTCATAGTTTGTTTCATAGGAGTCCCAGAGGAACTCACTATGTGACTTAGAAAGTAGTTGAGTCACCAAATTTCTCAAGACTTTGACATCCAACTCTCCTGGCTTGTTAATATGTGACTACATCTCCAAGATGTGATCACACATAGACCTTTGCTTGCCAATAGGGCTTGAGTGACCTTAAAATTTTCAAGAACTTGTGGGTTGGGGAGAATAATTGGAGGAGGTGAAAGAAGTATGATTTCCATGGGACATCATCTTCATTTAGGAAAGCTTGTTTCAAGAGATTTGGGAAGATCATAAATGTCTAAACCAAACATCTTTTGGGAGATATTCAAGATAGTTGATTTAAAGTCCCTAATATAACACCCAATATGAAATATTAAGGCTAGGACCCAACACAATACTTTTATAACTTGGAAGAGGGATGCCGTAATCCAAGCTATAAAATATTTGAAGGTAGGTGAATGACGATTCACCAATTTCCACCAAGATAAACGAAATGTATTATTAGGTTTTAATTGGTTATGAAACTCCTAGATTCTTTTGAGATTCATTGAACTTTTCAATGACATGTTTCAATCTCGAGTGTGCCCTTCAAGTTTTGTGACTGGGATGTCGAGGATCACAAAACAAGGTGTGAAGTACCCATGCAAATTACTTGGTACCCTTAAGTGTTTACCCCTCAATCGATGTGCCGGTTAACCACACACGCTCCATCAATACTATGATAAACATTAAGTTACCCTTTTCCTACCTTGTTAAATACGAGTTAGTGTGTCGGTTAACCACACACGCTCCACTAATCGACTTAAACAAATTGCAAAGTGTAATTTCATGGATTAGCACCTTATTCACATTTTCCTAAGTAACTAAGATTGGGTATTTATAAAAGGTTTAGTTACTTAGTATTTATCATTAATACTTTTAATGAAGGGAGAATTCTAGTCCTTGTCCTACCCATTCGGCTAACAACCCTCCACCGGTCAAGGATGCGATGGGTGAGAGTGAACACCCATTAAACTGTCATTTTATAGACAGTAACCTTATACCCCCTTATAGACCGGCTTCGTGAATGAGGCCTACTAATGGTAAGAGTGACTTTACTCTTATACATATATATATATATATATATATATATATATATATATATATATATATATATATAAGATTGGGTATTTATAAAAGGTTTAGTTACTTAGTATTTATCATTAATACTTTTAATGAAGGGAGAATTCTAGTCCTTGTCCTACCCATTCGGCTAACAACCCTCCACCGGTCAAGGATGCGATGGGTGAGAGTGGACACCCATTAAACTGTCATTTTATAGACAGTAACCTTATACCCCCTTATAGACCGGCTTCGTGAATGAGGCCTACTAATGGTAAGACTGACTTTACTCTTATACATACATACACACACACACACACATATATATATATATATATATATATATATATATATATATATATATATATTATTAACTTATAATATTATAAAGTATAAGGGTTGAATTTTAACTTTTAAAATTCTAAGGGCTAACTTGGAATTAAAGTATTCATAAGTGAAAGACTTTTCAAATTCCAAAACTTGAGGGCAAGTTTTGAAACTATTCAAAACTAATTAATTCCATAACTTATGTGTTTAAAGTAGTTTTAATTAAAAGACTCTTCAAGTTCCATAACTTGAGGAAAAGTTATGGAAGACTTTAAACTAATACAAAAATGCAACTTTTCTTTATTTTGTAATTTATGGAATTAATTAAGGTTACACATTTTATTACTTAATGAAGTGACTCTTGAACCTCCATAACTTGAGGACAAGTTATGGAGTCATAAAACCATTTAATGAGGACAAGACTCTTCCACTACTAGAAAAACAGCCTTTTACGACGCTCATTGCGCGTCGTAAAAGGCTCAGACGACGCGCAAATGCGCGTCAAGGAAGGCCCTGTCATAAAGAGAGACGACGCGCTTTTACGACGCTCATTTACGACGCGCAATGACGACGCGCGTTTACGACACGCAATGCGTATCAAGGAAGGCCCTGTCATAAAGGAAGACGACACGCGTTCGCGTGTCATAACCTTACGACGCGCGTGTTAATGACACGCAATGCGTATCAAGAAAGCCCCTGTCAAGAAAGGCCATGTCATAAATGAAGATGACACACATTTTTGCGTATCGTAAATTTAAATGTTTAAAAAAATAAATTTATATATTTATTAATTTTTAAATTAAATTTGCATTTAATTTCTCATAATAGAAATAAAACACCATATACAAAAAATACAATCCATTGCACAAAAATTAATGTCATACAAGATACAAAATAAAATACAATAAATAAGTAAGATAATTCATTGCATAAAATGTCAAATACAAATAATCATCGGTAACTATATAACCTAATACTACATTGCTATTAAGGGACATCATCATAACTCACTGAAGGTCTTGGAACAATGTTCTCATCATTAACTCTTACACCAACCTTGCTTTAGTAGATGACTTTCACACAATCAATATTGAAATACATGCTGCCCGGGCCACCATAGCTGCCCGAACTTTCCGAGTTCAAACTTCCATTGTTTGCTTCATCTCTGCTAACCTCTTTCTGCTTCAAGAACACAAAAGAAAATGAAACCATGAGAATATCACATGAAATTTAATACCCTCATAAAATGATATTAGGATTAAGGGAGTTGAAGGTACTTGTATTCTTCGAGGAAACAACTATCATCAAGATCATCTTCTAAATCTTTGAGTTCTTCTGTCTTGTTATCGATCCGAGATTTGGTTTTAGGTTTGGAATCTTCGTCTTCTACAGGAGTGAAGGGATCGGGTTTGAAGGCAGAGGGTTTGGGAGGTAAGTTCCTGAGTTTTCTTTGAATATCATCCCATTGAGTTGATACTCCTTCAACATCTTTGTAGACAAAGTGAAGATCAGCTTTATCACTTAGCTCCCAAGATCTCTACATGCATAAGGAATAATGGGTATTAAGACTTAAGAGATTACATAATAAAAGTTATAGAATCTGAATTACAATATAGATCATACCTTCATATATCTTTCCTGCCCATCAAAAGCCATTTGTAGTTTCAGCTGACTTCTGGTAGAAGCTAGGATTTAAAAAAAGCAATTAAGTTAGCTTTATCAAATTTAATACATGAATTTGGTAACTTTTTAAGGAAATTGATAAAATAATAAGAACATGTGTCTCCAAAGAGCCGAAACCTCCTTCAGAATCAAGAATGTTGATTAGCCCTTCCAATCCTCCCATGATTGACTCAATGAGCGACTCAACATATAAAACTGCATCTCGACCAATTCTAGTTAACTGCATCAACCAATCAATATTTAGTAAATTTCCCTTCAAAAGATAAAATAAAATTTACATATAAAATTTAGAGTAAGTTACAATTTAGAGTGGTGTCCAGGTCAAGAGCATGATATTAACTGCATTGTCAACTGTCATTCCAGGTATAACCTTCATCAACACTTGCACAACATATTCCCTCTTGTTGTAGTTGTCATTGTGTAGCATCACTCTATATGGTGGTGCCATTTTCCTTGATTTCCTAAAAAAAAAAAAAAAAGGTAAATCGACCTAATCTTTTACTATATGCATTTCAAACTTCATTAAAAGTGATACAATACCTCAAGTATGAACATCCCTAATTGTATGAATATTGAAAATAATACCTGGAACATCCATCCATAACTAACTGTATGAATATTGAAAATAATACCTAATTGTATGAACATCCATCCATAACTAACTGGAGATCATGTTTCAATATCAATTGCAAGAATAGAACAATCTGGAGAACCAGTGAGGATCACTGATGAAAAAAACACACATTCAAAATCAAGTTTAAAGAAACAGCAACTATGTTGCTACTGAGGGTAAAAAGTAAATTACATGGTTCAAGAGTATATAAAGTATAAGGCGGCTATTGCCGCCGCTCTCTGGGACCCACGAGCTAGCATTCTTGGAGGTGGTCCATGTTGAGGAGTTTTAGGAGCAGTAGTTGATTTTGAAAAAGCAGAGGTTAAAGCTGCCATGGCTGATGCTCTTTGGGTGGCCCCACTAAGTTTATTTCCCATGGGCTTAACATCTTGGCTCTGTTGTAATAAAATAATATGATAGGGGCCACTTAAAAAAAATTAATCCAAAAAAAAACTTTTTATATAAGAAATACCTCTGCTACACAGCCTGAGCCGAAGAGTTGCACAGCCTTCTTGTGGAATGCATTTCCGTGAGCCTGGTTCCATTGAGAAAGAGAAAAATGAGATACAAATTAATTATTAATTATTAATACATATGTATACATACAGTAGTTTTTGTAGGATCCCATGAGAAATATGTTGTGAAGAAGCAAGGTTCGTTTCCCTCTGTTACTCTGTATAATATGACAGATGGGGACAAGGAATCCATAGATGCAACCAGCTCTACATATTTCTGAAATCAACTTATTAAAAAAACATACCAACCAATACAACGTATAATTTTGCATTTGTATAATTATTATTATTATTATTATTATTATATGTACCTCGCCAGTTTCAAAAGCGTTTTGTTTTTCCGTTGGCTGTGCTAAATGACCAACCCAAACGATGACCTCAGCATGTGTATCTAATATCAAGACATCCTCTGGAAACAAGTCATCTTGTTCAAAGCTGTGAACTTCTTCAATCTCTAACTTTCCTATAGAGGAAAATAAGATGATAAAAACAGTTGGTGGATATAATCAGCAAAAATGGACATGTGAAAGATAGATGATGGTTTATGGTTTTGAAACCTTTATTGCTTATTACTTCAAACAAGTGAGGTTCACGGATGATTTCCTGTGTTACTTTGCTACTTGAGTAGCTTTGTTTTCCACCAAGTGCAAGCCAGAAAGCTAAGCTCTCTTTTCCTTCTCTAGAGAATTTTACAGGTACTCCAGACTAAAGATATAAGAAAAAAGATTTGAATAAATTATCAAGGATTGGAAAGGGGTATAAAAGTAAATAAAGATGTAAGATCAATAATTTAAAAAGCATACCTTCAAAAGTTCAACAACTTTTGCTGCTAATTGCTGCTGTTCAGGTGTACTCTGGTTTCCATACCCTCTCTACTTGTTGAGCTTTATTATTATGAACTGAAGTTCCTGATATTTCAATCAGTGCAGCAGTATCTGGACTGTAGGTCTCATCATGCAGTCCTTTCTCTGCAATGTAGTTTTTATAACCAGAGCTCAATCCACCCTAGTAAAAGTAAAACCAAATATTTACCATAGTTAACAGCCTTCTTCTAGAGCTATATCTTTTACAACTACTACAAGTGGAAGAGAGTACCTTGAGAACAACCATACGCTGAAAGATAGCAACAAATTGTGGTGCTTCTTTTCCTTGATGCATTCGACCCTACGATAAGATACTAATATTTCAAAACTAAATTTATATATAATCAACAGTGCAACAAGTAAAAAAAGCTACTCCCTCCGTCCCAATATTATTGTCCACAGACAAAAAACACACAGATTAAGAAAAACATTAATTACCACTAACTTTATATAATAAAATGACAGTTGTGTCCTTACTTTGCATTTAATGTTCAATTAAATGTTTAGTTGGTTAAGTAATAATGAGGGGGTATTTTGGTAAAAATGTTATTTATTTTTAGAAGTGGACTATTATTTTGGGACAAACCAAAAAGGAAAGATGAACTATAATATTGGGACGGAGGGAGTATTATATTTATGGTACCTGAACAGGTTTGCATTTCATAGAGTTGAACATTGAAATAGTTTGTTGAACAACTGTTTTTTGGTCCTCCTGTGATCAGACAACAAAACAAGTCTTCATCTCAAATACACAATTAAATATTTTTTTTCTTAAAAAAAAGAAAAGAAAAGAAATAATATGGTTTTAGTTTACCTGGATGCTATCCTTCCCAATCCAACAGCACAGGTACCTGCTACTAGATGGAGAACCGCCGCTTCCAAAGCCAGGAAGCAAATCATCGAAACCTCTTGAACTCTTACAGGCGGCGCGTAGGTCAGCGACGGTGGCGGAGAGGAGAGATGGGTTGGAGGATAGCTACCGCTGCCACCAGTCTTGTCAGACACGAATACAACTTCTCCGCCATCGCGGTTGTCAAAACCGTTGTTGCTTCACAAACATAAATCATTATCTACGGACTATAATCGTGAAGAGGCGTGGCTAAAGCTGAAGGACAACCACCAGCAGCGCCAGCACCTCCATAGGCGGAGCAAGAGCTTGATGGTGGAGTAGAGATAACTGGCGAGGGCTCGTTCAGATGCTGGTGGAGGCTGTTTAGGGCTTAGGGCTTGAAAGAGAAGGGGGAGAGAGAGAGAGAGAGCTAGAGAGAGAGAGGGGAAGACGAGCTACTACGGACTATAATCGTGAAGAGGTGTGGCTGAAGCTGAAGGACAACCACCAGCAGCGCCAACACCTCCATAGGCGGAGCAAGAGCTTGATGGTGGAGTAGAGGTAACTGGCGAGGGCTCGTTCAGATGTTGGTGGAGGCTGTTTAGGGCTTAGGGCTTGAAAGAGAAGAGAGAGAGAGAGAGAGAGAGAGAGAGAGAGAGAGAGAGAAATAGAAGATAGAAAAAATGAGGCGGGTTTTCAAAATTTTAGGGATTTCGTTTCCCCCCTTTTCTACTAAAAGCGCGTTTTATTAAAATTATAAAGCGACAGGTACAGACGACGCGCGTTTAAGATAAAGTGCCCTCCGTGTTTTTAATTTTTTTTCTTGATACACTAAATTAAGGGCACGCAATAATGCGTGACGTGAATCCTTAAATTTTTTGGAGAGATGACACTATTTTAAGGGCACGTCCTTTTGCGTATCATTAATTAGTGCGTGTCGTAAAAAGCGCGTCATTAAAGGTCTGTTTTCTAGTAGTGTTCATTTTTGTAACCTTTGCCATCTTTTATGAGTTTTAAGAAACTTAAATGTGACCTTTCATGTAACTTGAGGACAAGTTACACAAACACATTTTAGAATCATCTCTTAGATTAAAATGGATTGAAAACACATAATCAATTAACTTATCCATTAATCTAAGCAACTCATATGAACAAGATAATTAGAATCAAAACTTTTCATGTAATTAGCATAACACTTAAACTAATACAAAACATGAATCTATTGACAATTATCTTTGAAATTGGATTCACATGAACATTACCACATCAAAAAAAAGTTTATAAGTCCAAAAACAGCTTAAGGTAATGTTCCTAGTCTATTCTAGCCAAGGTATTCATCCTAACTAGCATAATAACATTGATTCATATGAATATATCAAGTTAGAATTACATACCTCTTTGATGTAGAATGTCTTCATGAAGCTTGAGTGCCTAGTACCCCAAGTGTGACACCTCAAATGGTTCACACAACACCAAATACACTTGGAATAGATTAGAGAGAAATCCACACTTCATGAAATCGGCTAGCCCTTCATTCTCACACATAGTGGCCGATTTTGTCAACAATAAGATGCTTATATAGTTAGTGACAATTAGGGTAAACCCTAATTGTCATGGCTTTCCATTTCCTTGGATCCATGGGTTCAAATATACCATGGAGCATCTTATGGGTTTTAGCCCAACTTGACAATCCATGAAGCATTAGCCCACTATACAAGTATGGATGATTTACACAATCAACCCACATATTTAATTAGTCTTCTCTTGATCACTTAATTAATCCTAGGCTAATTCTTGATCAATACTAATTAAATAAGCTTATTAATATATTAGAACTTATAATATATTAACAAACCTTAAGTGTTATTTCTCTCATTATAGTCTATCCAAATGCATGATGCCATGCAACCCAAATGGACCATGTCGGGTCGGGTCAAGTCTTACCAATTATAGTTATGGACTTAGACATTAATCCAACAAGTCCCCTACCTCAAGTCGAAATACTCCTGGGCCAATCTCTCCCTCTCAACCAATGGAACATATCTCGTTCGGAACATCTCAGAGAACTGCTCCCATGATACAATAGCCCTCTGCTTCGGAGTGTAGGGTCTAGTAAACAATCTCCAACAATCCTTCGCCCCCAACCGAAGAAGGTTTAGGGCGCACTTGACCTTCTGGTCAGCTGGGCAGGAGCAAGTAAAGAAACATCCTTCAACATTGGACAACCACCTCATGGCAATGATTGGATCCTAAACCCCATTGAACACTATGGGCTTCGTATTGTCGAAGTCCCGGTACTGGAAGGCTCGCTCTCCACGAACCCTAGCGGCCGCAACGGCCATGGTAGCTGCAGCAGCAACAGCCTTAGAAAGTGCAACATAACGGTCATCAAAGTAATCAATCATGGCGGTCTTGATAGACCCAAACAACGTCAGTGTCTACCCCCGGATAGCAGTCACAACCTCAGAAGAAATCAACGCCCTAATCTCATCCTCAGTCAACCATGGCCTATCTTGGCCACTCGCTCCAACTCCTAATTCGGATCCCCTCATGAACACCATACTAAAAATAAACCAAAAAAATCAGATAAGGCACATTTCATACCATATGTGCTATTCTAAATAACGAAACCCTAGGTGTTGTGACTTCCCTGTTATGCGTATTGGTCATGTGCTTACGGTAGTATGGGCCCATACTAGCTTCCACATCTACCTGTATTTGTCTCCAATGATCATCATAACAAACCTAACATCACACACTAGAATACGATGCATCCTATTCTCACTCCCTAGAGAAAGGCTAGAAATTTCTCAAATGGTCAACTACTTACACATAACCCATCCATGGAACTTCCAACACTTTCAAGAAAAACACATCATGAGTACTACATACTCCCTAGGCTATCCTAAGATCCAGACCTCACCCTACGATCAACTGCCAAACGACCCCCATTAGTGTTGGTTAACTACTACATGAATACGATCACATGCAATATAGCTTAAATAATCTTAGATTAAAAGATTCAACCCTACGACGGTTGGACTCGGACAAGAGTTGTGTCGTAGGACCAAATCCTTCACTCTAAAATTCTTTAACCCATGCAGCATGTGACTTAACATACCGAAAGAGTCCTACACCAATAAGCAAGAAAAATCTATATGAAATAAGGCATCATACATCAGACAATTCTATCATGCAATTCTTGAATATTCATATCCTACAACTAGCATGATGTTTCACCATATCATAATAAACAACTGTGTGAGTAACTTGGGATATGCTTTCTTGCTCCGGTTGATCGTACACATCGCATCCTTCCATGGTTATTTTGAAAATAATTTTGAAAACCATTTAAAAACTTTTGTAGTTCCCTAGTTTAAGTTTGTATTTACACGAATGTTCATCCAATTCTCAAACCAAGGCTCTGATACCAACTTGTAACACTCTAAAAATCAATGAAATTAAAATTTTCAAAATCAACCATTAACCAACATTTTTTACAAAAGGAATCATTGTATTAAAAACATTATTTCAAATTAGACTTTTCCCAAGACCTAATGACATAAAAAAGGAAGTTATGCATGATCACGCCTTTGCTTTCCCATGATCCTTAGAAGTACTAGAAACGATAAACTAAAAACTATAAGCCAAAGCTTAGTGAGTTCCCCTAAAGAACCAACACACCACATAGCAAACAAGAACACAAATATGAGCAACCAACTTGAATGGACCGCCACACAGGGCCTGCAACCTATCATGACCACTCTACGAGCCGCGGGCCTGACTGGACCGCCGTGTAGGGCCTATAGCCTATCCGGTCGTCCTCGGGTGTCTTGGCCTACAACACAAATCATGACCACCTCAACCTAACACAGTATATAGATATATGCAACAGATAAACATAAACACAAAGTCAGCAAATCCAAACCAGGATAAATAATCTAGTGGGCCGATATTTATGCCTTCGACCCACGAGTACAATGTGGAAAACTCACCTCTCAGTTGGAATACAATCTGAATAAATCTCTGCTTTGAAATTTGGCTTAACGATCACCTAACCAAACCCAAGGACCTAATCTTAATTGACAGCTCAAAATACCCAAAATATCGCTAGGTCAAACCTGGTCAAAAATATGGTCAAAGGTCAAGGTCTATGAGTCAAATCGGTCAACTCTACTGAGTATACCGGGTGTACTCAGCTTGTATGTTGGGCGTACACGAGCCTTGATCAGGATCGGGTGGTTGACCCCTTATGCATGACGTACATAAAATTACGCACAGCATACACACCGAAGTCCTTATTCCATATTAAGAGCTTAATGCGTTAAGATATTAGGTTCTAGTTGTAGATCCAAGGCCAAAATACCACTAGGAGTCATAAAGTTTCCAACTTTATGACTTTGCATGCCTATTAGGTGTTTAATACCAACAATCTTAACTTCTTAACACCTTAAGACCTTCTAGAGCATGCATAGGGAAGAACTAAAAATCAAGATCTCCTTTTTATAACTCAAGCCTCCTCATTGGGTCTAAAAGGATGAATTATTTGGTTAATAGCAAGCCATGCTCAAGAATCACAAAGGTTGGGACCAACAATGCCTAAATGAAGGAATATCTAGACCTATAAGAAAAGATGATCAAGCTAGGAGCTTTTTAACTCCTGGAGGTTGCTAAAAAGGTGAGAATCCCATATCCAAACTTCTTTCAAAATCCAGTGTCCTTCTACCACTTTCTTCTTCTTCAAGGACACCATCAAAACACACAAGTGAGCTCAAGGTGTACTTTTCACATTTAGGGTTCGCTACAGGGACAATTTTTAGGTGGAGGCTGATGAGAGTGAAGGTCTTGGGTCCATAAAGGGATTTATATAGGGTGCAAACCCTCAAAACTAGGGTTTTGTTCTGAATAGCGTACACGCGACGTACACGTACGAGTCACGATTTTCTCATGCATGAGTACGTCATGTGTACACCTCGAGTACGCATGGCGCACATACCAAATTGGCAAAAATTAAAATGTTTTAGGGTTAGAATTAAGGGTGTTACATCGTGGCAAATGATACACCACACTGTGGTATCACTTAACCACCATGTCGTGGAAAACAAGACTCTGCGCCGTGGCAGGACAAAACACTCACACAATTTCATTCAATAAACATAAGAATATAGTACCTGAAATGCGGATGTTACATCATTAAAGAGGAATCGTGAATTGTTACTTACTCTTGTACATTTGAAATTGGTCCTCTAAGGACATATTAGTGCATTTGTATGGCTAAGAAGAGGAATCGTGAATTGTTGAAATGGTTAAATCAAAAGGTGAATCATAATTCGTTCCAAAATCGAGACTTAGAGTTGTACTCCAAGATTGTAACTTGAGTGACATATCTTAAATAGGTTTATAACACTCATCAAATGTAGAGTAAAATGTTACTTACTCTTGTACATTTGAAATTGGTAAGTTGTGATGTTTTGGATAAAAAAAGACCAACTAAGACCAATTGTCAGAAGTATTTGTCTTGATAAGAAACCGCACTAACTCTTGAATATTTATTTGTCAAGTAGGGTTTCTTGACAAAGTGAATCTTATATGTCAAGAGTTCAGTGGGAGTCTTAAAGTTCTTGAAAAGTTTCAAGAACTAATCAAGAGTAAACCTATTGTTAATCACTAGCGCACGACTTGAGGTTTGTAACATATCGTGTTGACATGTTCTTGTTTCCGTGCCCATTCCAATTGAAGTTGACAATGCATGCGAGTTCTATGAGTACTCAATTGTTTACATAACAACTTGGAAGCAATGGTAGGCCCTTGAGATGCCAGGTGTCCATAAATTAAGATTGAACAAGTTTAGTCCATATGGGTTTGGATTTGTCAGTAATCTTGTCTTGTGATTATGGTTATGACAAATTTACATGGATAGGAACACATACACCATAAAATCTAAGTGTCATAATGTGACAACCCCATTTTCACGGCCAGAAAAGACCAATTATGTTTATGCTTTATAAAAATCAGAGTACCTCTTTTAATAAAAATGTTGCGGAATTTGTTCCCAGTAAAACATGATAAATACGTTATCAAAGCATTTCCGAAGAAAAGTATTTTTATTCATTTTAAAACATTGGGATGTCATCGTCAATAGAGAAACATAAGCATAAACGGAACTTACATTTATTTACACTAGTGATCTACATCTCTTTAATCTCTCAGTGTAATTTGACTTCATATCAACACCTGTGATATAAATAAACTGAGTGGGTCAGGTTGGGAAACCTGGTGAGTACATAGGGTTTTCAACCCACAATAATATAATTATTATGTTTAAACAATCAAACAATCAACCCAATTACCCATCCCCATTATCTTCTTCACTCTTAAGGATCTATCCTAAGAGTCATCTATTCGTTTATTCCGAAGTCTCTTGCTTCTAGGGACTGACACTAAATCCATAGTTGTCAATACTCGTTCGTAAAGCACTAATTCCATAGCTGCTATAGTTTGTTTATTCATCGGGTACTAAATCCATAGCTACCAGTGTTTATCTAATAGGTACTAAGTCCATAGCTACCAATTCCTATCAGGTACTAAGTCCATATCTACCAGTATTTGTCCAATAGGCACTAAGTCCATAGCTGCCAATGTTTATTAGGCACTAAGTGTATAGCTGCCAATGTTTACTCACATCATCTTTTATCTCTCATCATTCATCTACCCATGTCATACCCAACATATTCGTATATATAAAATATGTATACAGTTTAAATCATTTAAAACATGTATAAAAATCTTTCACCAGCATAGACAGCAAGTATTCAGACAATATGCACATATAACACGTAATTTATATTAAAATACTTCATATCTATGTGTAAGATGAAAGTAACTATGCACTCACTTGTTAAAGTGATGATTCCAAACTCGGGCAGCGCTTCGCTTTTAACGATTCTATTTTCCTTCGACGAAACCTAGTATTATTACCACTAGACTTTAGTCTATTATTCGCTGAGACTAATTAATAGTCTAGCTATTATTAATATTATATAAGCGTTAAACAATACTTATATAACCCATAATAATAGCCCAATTACTTATTATTAGTTCTTAATAACGTTAGTATAATTAAATAAAAGCTATATTAAAAATAGTGTAGGCATAACTCACTTACAGCGGGTTTTATAGAAAATTGGGCTTTGCTTGGAGCAGCATTCCCGTGTTGAAAATCTCTTCTTCTTGGTGCCGTCGAGCACTCCGGGGCTTCCACCTCGTGCTAGGGAGGTTCCCTAGGCTTTTCGGGGGGTTTCGGGGCTAGAGAGAGGTTCTAGAGAGAGTAAAAAAAAGAAAGAATAGGAAAGGTGTGAAGAAAATGAGGGTGAGATAGGTTCTATTTATAGGGTGAAAATGGCTGAACTTGGTGCCACATGTCACCATCTAGTGGCAAGACTTGGGGAGAAAGCAATGGCCAAGATTGTGCCACATCACCCATTTTCGCACAACACACTTCCGACTCTAAAATCCGTAACTTTCACATACGACCTCCGTTTTTGACTTTCTTTATATCCATGTGTAGGCAAAAATAAGATCTATAACTTTCATTTTGACTCCGTCGGCTAATTCTCAACCAATCTTAAATTTAACAGTACGAGGAGATTATACTGTTAAATGTCCGTGTAAAATTCATAACTTCTACATACGGACTCTGTTTCCGTCTGTCTTTTCACCTTTGAGTTCCTATTAATGAGATCTTAAATTCTCATTTAGGTCGCATAGGCCACAAATTGCTCCATTTAAAATTCGAGTTTCGGGTTGTGCACTGCTAAGCCAAATCTTAGAAAATTCTTAACTTCCTCACACGAAGTCAGATTTGGGCGTTCTTTTTTTGTGCATTCTCGGTTTAACGAATACTACAAATTTTATTTAGATCACTAAGGCTAAAAATTCATTTATCAAAAATTCACTATTTACGTCTCCCAGTGTCATGTCGGTTCCGTCGTGAAACTTCGACGAGTCATAACTTCTTCGTTATAACTCGGATTTCGGCGTTCTTTATATGTACGGAAACCTTGTAACGTATCCTACAACTTGGTTAAGATTATTTATTCTAAATAATCTTTTGCTGAAAAGTCATTTTCGACCCTTATTATCTCCAAATTGACTAGCCCGGATCTACGGGCATTACACATAAGGTTTCTATCCAATTCAAGAAAATGATTGTGAGGAAACGCTTTCACTTAGTAGATTTTAAGGAGATAGCAATTGTGATATTTGCATTCGCAAATTGGATTATGATTACGACATACCGCTTCATAGTTTGAATTGTGAGAAATGGAAAAAGGTCTAAATAGTTGAGACTTATTGTTGTAAGTTCTAAAATTGTTTAGACACACATGTGAGCTATCTAAGTAAAGGTGTATGAGTTTGAGAAGCCTAGATAAAGTCTTATCGAAGCATTTTGTATCAGAAATTTGAACTTTGGTAAGAAAGTCAACAAATATTGATTTCTAGAAGTCCAATTGATTTTTAGAAGTCCAATTGATTTATGGATACAAGTTAGCAATGTTAATTATAGAAAACAAAAGTTTCGATTTGCAAAGTTGTAGAGGTTGAAAAGTTGTTTTACTATAATTAAGGGAGAGGAATCCATACTTCATTTCGAATCTAAAAGCTTAGATTGAGATTTTAATTGAATTTAGTCATGGATATATGTGAATGTTATGTTGAAATGATTCAACATAAGGAAACTATATATGTGGAAATATTATAGCGGAAGACTAGTAAAGTATCATGTCTTTATGTGAGACATTATGAATCGTATTCTATATGTTTCGAATATAGGATCGATTACATAAGCTATAATATTATTATGTTCTAATTTTCCATATGCCTAGGGCATTAAGTGGGAAAAGGGACTAGAACGAGATATGACTAAAATGGTTAAGCAAATGTCGAGGGCAACCTAAGGTTTACCAAATATTGGTTGCTCATGGACAGTTAGAAGTAAAGTGTAAATTTTGGAAGGACCACATTGACATACCCTAAGTAGAGGTAACTCTTGTTCAGAAGTGACAGTAAAAATGGGAATATGCAAATGTTACCATAAGTGGAAGTTAATAATAAAATCTATGTAAGATTAGAAAACTTAATGCAAGAAGGATGTTCATAGGAATGTATTTTGAATATGAGACTTTGTTTCCATGGAATTTCTCTCCATTGGAATACTTTTTAATGTCCGTTGCCAAGTATCTATGACTTTTGTGCATAGTAATTACAAGAGGATCATTGCATATAGATTTAGAATCTAACATATTTTAGCAAATGGGATGAATTTGGTATTCTTACATTTACGATAAGGAGTTGGAATTGTGAAATGCGCATCATTGAAATGTTGTCCATTGATCTATTTTACAAAGAGGGGACTGTAGGAAAACGTAGTGCGCATGCTTGGAGCATGGCATAAATATTGTATTAATTCAAGTATTAAGTTGATTAATCGAAACATTATACAATGAATAATGTGTAATCAATAAGGTGACTAAATAAAAGGTGTTTTATTTATATTCATAAGTTCTGAGACCATATTGGATTCGTTTATTTTTGTGTTTCACTTTGCATGTTTTGACTTCCAGAATAATAAGATTATTCAAACTATCCACATTCGATCATACTTTGGAAGTAGGTATTGAAGCAAGACTATCATGAATCTGATTGTAGATTGTCTAGGTGTTTTAAACATAACACAAGTTTGCTGCAGTGTTCATAAGTACTCCTAGAATAAGATTCGAGTATTGGATTAAACCCACGCTCATCTAAATTACTTCATGTATTTTATCATAAGTGATTAGTGAGACGATAATATCTTATATTCTTGAAACGGAGACATATAGTTGCAGTTTACAAGTCGGTTGCACATTGATGATATGTAAACGCATCAATAACTTGGTGTTATAAAACACATCATTGTGTGTAATTTGATGAGTAAATAGAGTAAGCATGTGAGTCAAAGTTTATCCGTTCCTTTTATCCTTAGAGGGATAAAAGCGATATCGGTGGGCCCCTCGATGATTTAGTGATGACAACCCTAAGCGCTTGGCCAAGCCTGGATTGATTTGATTTGTTCAATTAGCCAGTCGTCATAAATCGGAAATCGGGAAACAACACATGGACAAAGATAATGATTATAATCCATGTCTCATGTCCATATGATATCTAGAACGGAGGAATATATGATCCCTTATCTAATGGACGCGTCACTGACTAGGTTAGAGTTCGACATCAGCTTTTAAGAGTTACAATTGCTAGTCAGGATTTTAAAGTCATACTTGTAATAATAGTTATTAGACTTATCCAAGTAGGAAACTGTTGGATTAGGTGTCTAAGCCCTTAACTATAATTGGTATGTACTTGACCCAAGAGTAGCATGGTCCATTTCGGGTTGCATATCACCAGGACAATTTGATAGGATGGATATTTGAGTAAGAGGTTATTTATGATTTACTAATATATTATAAGTATAATATATTAATAGAGAAATCATATTATTTAATTAGTATGATCAAGAATTAATTTGGAATTAATTTAGTGATCAAAAGAGACTAATTAAATTAACGAGGACTGATTATGTAAATCAGTGATATATATATATATATATATATATATATATATATATATATATATATATATATATGATCCATATCTCATGTGGGCTAACTCTTCATAGATAAACCCTAATCCATACACTAATCTCTCTCTCTCTCTCTCTCTCTCTATATATATATATATATATATATATATATATATATATATATATATATATATATATATGTATATATATTGTTTGGGCTATTGATCCATGATGGGATAAGTTTATGTAAGTATCCATGAAGAGTTAGCCCACATGAGATATGGATCATAACCTAAGTGTATAGATTAGGGTTTATCCATGACTCTTGGAATCCTACACTATATATATATGTTATCCCATAGCCTAAAATCGGACACTAGTGTTCTTGGAGTTCATATAGTCGATTTTGTGCCTAGTAACCTCTCTCTCAAGTCCTCCGTTTTTTCATGGTGTGTTGTGAACCGTTTGAGGCATCATACTTGGGGTGCTAAGCTCCTAAAGGCAAAATACATCAAGCTACAACAAAGAGGTAATCATCTAATCTATTTTTATGATTCAAGTATCAAATTGTATGCTAGTTGTTTGTGACAACCCGAAATTTTCATTCGTACAAAATCTATGGTCAAGCACTTCAAATAAAAGTCAAATACATTTCTGATAATTGTTAGCCATTTTAAGGTTCGTTTTGGGTGTTTTTAGTATTTATTCTACAAACGAACGAATGAAAGGAAGTACTTTCTCGGGTCTTGGAGTAGCAAAATCACACTTAGAACCCTAATAAGGAGTTCACGGCCAAACTTTTGGATTTTGGGTCGTAAACACTTATGTGGCCGTGAACTCGTGCCTTAGGCATGAGTTTACTCCCCATTTCTTTCATTTCTCAACTTCCACTCTCAAGAACACTCACCATTCTCTCTCAAGTAGTATCTCGTTCTTCACCCGATCTTCCGAAAACATAAGTGTTTCTTGACTTGATTTATTGTTATAACCTAACATCTAGTTGTTATATATCATTTCATCCATTCATTCTTGATTTTCACTTAGATCTTCAAGTGTTCTTCAAAACACCAAGAACACACACTAGTGTTCTTGGACCTTAAACACCCAATCAAGATTCTATCTTGTAAGTACATTTATCCTAGCTTCTTGTGTGCTTAATATGAACTTGTTTACACCTGAAAACACCAAGAAACATAAGATCAAAGGAGTTTACCGCCAATGGATGTTCTTGGGTCGTAAACCCTTCTAAGTGGGGTTAAATGAACCCTAGTCCCTTCCTAAGCCTTGGATGCTAGTCTTGATCCTTCCTTGAAGTGAGTAGGACCTTAAACAACGAAGAAACCATGTCCCCATAAGCATTTATGGCCGTAAACACATAAGGAAATGGTCCTTAGTCCGTAAACTCTACAAAGTGGTGATATTGTGCCCCTAATGCTTCCTAAGGCTTGGACTTGATCAATAGATGCTCAATCTTGACTTATAAGACCTTAAACCACCAAATGACAATAAGTACCATGAGTTTACGGCCGTAAACTCATGGGGGAAATGACCTTGGGCCGTAAACTCCATAAGGAGTGGTCCTTGGGCCATAAACTTCAATGCCCTGCCATTCAACCTTTAGATGCAACCCTTTGGTACCTATAACACTTGAATCAAAGTGTTTCCATGTCCTAGGGCGTCTTAACTTGGTTAATTAATTGTAAAATGACTAATTGGATACATATATGTTAACTAGGATCATTGTGTGTGTTAAAGTCTTCACTTGACACCTAGCACCTTGTCCAACAGTTCCGTACAACCCACTCACTACAGGTGAGTTGATACCCCTTAATTAACCTTTATTATGTTTTTAAATGCTTTTATAGGGGGGGGGGAATACAAGTTCAATTATATTATTTATTATATCAATCACATGTGATTAATAACTAGCATACCAGTGGATTTACTATGCTTTAGACTGTCTTGTCAACAAAACTACTTCAAAATGATTTCCAAATACTTTTACATGTTAAACTCTTTATAAAACTTAGTTTTAGTTTCCAATTCATTACTTTCAAAACTCTTTAAACTTATATACTATCAAATCATGTCCAATACATATATGGTTATATAAGTAAGGTTTGAAGGACTTAGGACTGATAATACACTATATTTCTTGTTCCTTGTTTGGTTGTGGACTTAGAGTCCCCTATTGTTTGTCCGAGTGTCGTTTGATCCTTAGTTATATATCATGTGTATATGTATAGACATAAAAGCTTTCTGTCTTATTTCAATACACTCAGCTATATAAATGATCTTACTAGTAAACTATAATAGGTATAGTTTGGTGATATACTACTTACTACTTCTAGTACAATGTAACATACAACGAGTCAGTACATACATGAGTCAATACATACTGCAAACAATACACTACACTATACAACTGAACACACTATAATGAGAGTCAGAGAGAACATACACTAATACATACTATTCATACACACTATATAGTACACTAGAGAACTCACTATGATGAGGATCAGGAAAGACATACACTACACTATTACATACACTATATACACACTATGCAATAAATGTGAGGCACTACTTCGGGGCACGACATCTCTGTCATGGCTCGTCTTGTATCCAGAGTCTCCTGAAGGGAGAGCATGAATTCGTGTACAGATCTATACTAGACTGACCGTCCTACACCTTGTTGCTAGCTACAGTGGGACCTGCAGGTCTTCAGGTGATGAATGTCATAACATCTCGACGTCTTCAAGCATCGTGTTTCACTAGGTCGATCAAGTATGGTTATAATTACATCACATTAGACCTTAATTTAACAATTGATTTAAGGTATTTAATACAATAGTCGTGATAATATTATTATACTACAATACTTCATCATTTTCCCTTTACATCTACTTTGTGATCTCGTCACATAAAGAGTAATGTAAAAACTATATTTTCTAATAATAGTCACGCTTGGGAAAGATACATACTTTTACAATGAACAAAACATACATTTCACTTGATGACTTGGTAGAAGGCTACTTTTAATGGAAAACATAGGGTTTTCTAGGAAATACAAACAGTCACTACAAACATTTTTCATACAAAACATGACACTAAATACTTATGGACTCACCAGCTTTTATGCTGATAAAATCTTTCAAAATAACTTGTATTCTCAGGTCATCAGTAGACAAGTACCGATGCCAGCTTTTGAGAAGATGAAGCATTTTCAAGACTCGTCTTTTATTTTGATTCATATTTTTGGTGTCTATAACTGTACAGAACACACTTGTATTAAAATACATTATTAATGCAATGGATGATGTTGTTTATTTGTTTACTATATTTATGTGTTGTGATACTATACATGACGTCCTCCGCCCCAGAACGTTTCTGCCGTTCTTTGTTTTGGGGTGTGACAAATTGGTATCAGAGCATTGTTTATAGTGAATTGAGTATATCAACCCATAAAAGATATAGTAACTATAAACACAATGGGATTAAAATACTCTGACCAAGAGTTTATACTTTTAAATAATAAAATATTTAACTAAGTATACATACCTGCATTCATACTAAAATCAGTGTCACCAGGGCAGAACAAAAGTATTACGATTGTTGAATGTCACAAGTAGGCTTGGTGATGTATGGTCAGTTTTGGGAGTGCATAGCCTGATCAACTATGCTGGTCCGAGAAGTGATTAGCATATGCCCAGGAATGGTTGTGATATGGCAACAAGTCTAAAAACTTACCAACACTACTACAATGAAAACATTAGAACAAAACATAAACCTAAAATACTATAGGAGTATTTTGTGTTATTATAATTACTTGTCTGAGAACTAAAAGGGTCTTTATTTTAGGTCAATAGTTGCTAAGTGGATACGCTGAGGTTATGTGTATCTAGGATGTCATAGACTTAGAATCTGTGATCTTTTCTTTACTCACTGTTCCTTGTTTGGTTGTGGGTTTAGAGTTAGGGTCACTAATTCGAAGGTCTATCATGTTTTGAATACATATAACTGGTATGCACTATGCAAGTATTGAAGTAACTGATAAATATTTTATTATAATTATCTTGAGCAGTATGTCTATATGTATAAGATTCTTATACCCCTTTTCTCGCATAGATATCATGGCTGGATTCCATCCTCCTGGCGACCCGTACTTCCCAAATCAAGGCAATGCTGGATGGCTTGACTATGAGCCGGAAGATGACCATCCAATCCCTTTGGATGATCACCTCGCAGAAGGCTTCTCAGATGGTTCCGACTCCGAGCCAGAAGTCAACAACCTACCCCAAGAGGGTGGCTCAGCTGACCGAGTCTTGCCTGTCATGGTCCGCAGGATTGCTCGGAATATCGAGCAAGGTCGAGCAGCCATCGGCCGAATCGTGGAGATTGATTCCAACTCTGGTGTCAACACGCTCCGTGTCCGCTGTCTTGAAGAAGATATGGATAGGACCAGGAAAACCAATGAGACTCTGTAGCAATAGCTGGCTGCTTCCCGAGCTGAAGTCATAGAACTTCGAGTTCGCCAGAGGGCTCATGAGCGACACCTTCAAGAAGTGGTTCGCCAACTGGCAGATCTGAGGGTTCGCCCGAGGAATTCCCATGGCCATTAGAAGATGTTTAGTACATCTTTTCTTTTGACTCAAGGAATAGCCTTCTTAACTATGCTTTATGAAGCTTTTGTCTGTAAAATATTCCAACTTTCCAAGTACTCTAACTAGGAATCTAAGAACTGTCAACCTGTTCCCTTATGGTATGATGTAAGACCTATTGTTAGGTCATTTTTCCCCCCGAACTTGTTACATCAATAATACCAGTAATATTGACAGTTATCTAATCTGTTGGAAAAATTTGTACTCTTGCGTTTCCTCTACTTTTCTACTGTGTTTTTATTTCAAAACAGACACTCATTTAACTGTTGGACTATATCAATTTAGCCCATGGATCACACTCACTATGCTTACAATTGATTCTTACTATCATGTTCATCTTTTAAACTTATAGTTAAAGGATGCCTCCTCACAAATCAACAAGGCGTAATCCTCCGATTACTCCAAATCCAATACCACCACCACCTCCTCCGTAATTCGATGCGCGCAACTCTAAATGTTGCAGTGGCTGTGGCTGTGGCAACATCCATGGCTCAATATCACTCTACTGATGCCAGCAGAGGTGGAACCCTTGTTAACTCTACTCAAAGTGAACTCCTTGTGCGCTCGAGAGAGTGATACTACAAGGACTTCACTAACTGTAAGTCGAAGCCCTTCAAGGGGACTGGCGGAGTCATTGCCCTCTCGCAATGGTTCGAGAAGACGGAGTCGATCTTCGAGATTTGCTCTTGCCCTGCCGCGAGTAAGGTCAAGTTTGTCGCTTGCACCTTTGAGGAGAAAGCCCTGACATGGTGGAACAGCCATGTCAAGTCACTCACTCTTGTAGTGGCTAACGACATGGGCTGGGAAACTCTAAAAGACCTCATGATCGAGGAATACTGCCCGAGGGGCGAGATCCAGAAGTTGGAACAGGAGCTGTGGAGCCTAACCATGAAGGGCTCCGACATAGTTTCTTATACCGCCAGATTCAGCGAGCTGGTGGCCCTCTGTCCCAACATGGTTCCCACGGAGGGAAAGAAGATAGAGAGGTATATCTGAGGGCTGTTGCCTCCAGTTCAGGGGAATGTTTTGACCTCAAACCCCACTACCTTCGATAGTGCCAAACGATTGGCACAACGTCTCATTGACCATGGCGTCCTTACCCCGTCTGCAACAACAACCCTAGCCATCCTCGAATTAACTGTAGATACAAAATATGAATATGATTTTGTAGAATGATCAAAGCTTAGCAACAACAACAACCCCAACAACAACAACAACCCTAACCACCTGGATTAACTGTAGATACAAAATATGAATCCGATTTTGTAGAATGATCCATTTGTTGTAAAACTAAGCTTCGATTTCATTTGATTTAGGAATGTTGATGCTTGAGAACTTAATCCAATTTTAGAATCAAAATAACAATGTTGAAAATTCGAATCAGAACGAAGCAGAAGATGTTGATGATCGAGATTGAATAAGACAAATTTTGGTATTCGTATCGAGGTTACTTAGGGTTATCCCGATCAGAATGAAGAAGATTAAAGAGGATATAAAATGTTTTGCGACCTGAATGAAATAGACAATAAAATCCCCTTACTGCCCCTCCGCGCCCTTATTCTAACTCTGAAGTTCCATTTAATTGCAAAAATGTCACCGTCTCCTTGTGCTTCCTTATGGTGTAATCTGATTTAATTCCAGCCTGAAATTATTCAAGACGAGTGGTCGAGATTTTGGTTCCGTTGTTTCACAAAACATTATTGTCTCAAATGAACCTAACCATATATATATATATATATATATATATATATATATATATATATATATATATATATATATATATATATATATATATATATATATAGGGGAGGGTTCAATTGAGAAAAAAAAAGGTTGAGAATGGGGGAATCATTCTCAGCCAATCATTTATTTTTGCCACAAAAGCCTCCAACGTACCGACGAAAATGGGAAACGAATGCACATGTTTTTCCAACATAACATATTTCCTTAAACGATGCTAATCATTACCTTAATATATACAAAAACATAGTTTTTTTCGTTTTTTTTTTAATTTTTATAAGCTATTTTTATCAAAAAATGATTTTAAATATATCAAAATTCATTATTTTTTATTCTCTACAAATAGACATCCATATTGATATAGTTTTAAGATAAAATAAAAAATTTATTTTTTTATATTCTCAGCTATCGTTATTCATAAATGAATAACAATGCATCAGGTTTTATAACAATACATTCGTTATTCACTTATGAATAAAAAGTATATTTTTTTTTTTACAATTTAAGTATCATTCATATATGAATATAGCATATAATAAACATAGTATATTCATATTTTAATATTGGACGATGAATTCACTTGTGAATATTAACATAATATATTCACTTGTGAATATTAGATGGTATATTCACTTATGAGTATTAAATGATATTTCATATGTGAATATTACATAGTATTACATGATATATCACATGTGAATATTACAGAGTATATTCACTTGTGAATATTATATGATATGTTCACTTATGAATATTACACAATATATTCACATATGAATATTACAAGGTATATTCACTTATGAATATTGAAGGTGTTTTGACAAATATATATAATTTTTATATGTTATTCACATATGAATAACATACAAACTTGCATATTTGTTTTGTGTTTTTAATAATCATATACAGATTCAGGTGAGAAAACATATTCATATCTGAATATAACGTGGTAATTTAGTTTATGCATTTCATCAAACAATTGGAGTGCAAACAAGTTAACTATTTTAAAAATGTTAAAATATCAAGTTATCAAATCCAAATCATCATATACTTCCGATTTCGACTTCAGATGCGACATCATATCTCTGTTCGATTTCTCAATTTGATTTTGATTTCCGAAAATCCGATTGGGAACCTGTGAGTACCGATTCCAAGTCCCTCAATGTCGACTGTGACTGCGAGTCCAGAACTCCGATTCCAATTTCATGAACAACGAAGAAATTCCGGTTTAGTTGAAGAAATCTGGATGATTATTGAAGGTTGGAGGAAAAATTTTGATGATGAACGAACAGTTATCGAATTCTCTATAGTTACGTATTTGAGATTGAAGGTTATTACGATATTTACAAGTTTGTCACCGTGTCTTTTATGCTTAGATTAAATGAGTGGCTGAGAATGATTCCCTCATTCTCAATCTTTTTTATTTTCTCAATTGAACCCCCATATATATATATATATATATATATATATATATATATATATATATATATATATATATATATATATATACACACACACACGCGCGCGCCTAAAAAACAAAACATACAAAAAAAAAACAATTGAGCTTATTTACAAATAGTCTAATTACTATTAAATTTCTCATAATTACAATATATATATATATATATATATATATATATATATATATATATATATATATATATATATATATATATATATATATATATATATATATATATTGTAATTATTTTGATATGGATATTAAGCGGTATGAGAAATTTAAAAGTAATTAGACTATTTGTAAATAAGCCTAATTGTTTTTTTTTGTATGTTTTGTTTTTTAGGCGTGCGCGTGTGTGTGTGTATATATATATATATATATATATATATGTGTGTGTGTGTGTGTGTGGGTTCAATTGAGAAAATAAAAAAGATTGAGAATGAGGGAATCATTCTCAGCCACTCATTTAATCTAAGCATAAAAGACACGGTGACAAACTTGTAAATATCGTAATAACCTTCAATCTCAAATACGTAACTATAGAGAATTCGATAACTGTTCGTTCATCATCAAAATTTTTCCTCCAACCTTCAATAATCATCCAGATTTCTTCAACTAAACCAGAATTTCTTCGTTGTTCATGAAATTGGAATCGGAGTTCTGGACTCGCAGTCACAGTCGACATTGAGGGACTTGGAATCGGTACTCACAGGTTCCCAATCGGATTTTCGGAAATCAAAATCAAATTGAGAAATCGATCAGAGATATGATGTCGCATCTGAAGTCGAAATCGGAAGTATATGATGATTTGGAATTGATAACTTGATATTTTAACATTTTTAAAATAGTTAACTTGTTTGCACTCCAACTGTTTGATGAAATGCATAAACTAAATTACGACGTTATATTCAGATATTAATATGTTTTCTCACCTGAATCAGTATATGATTATTAAAAACACAAAACAAATATGCAAGTTTGTATGTTATTCATATGTGAATAACATATAAAAATTATATATATTTGTCAAAACACCTTCAATATTCATTATATATATATATATATATATATATATATATATATATATATATATATATATATATATATATATACACACACACACACACGCGCGCCTAAAAGACAAAACATACAAAAAAAAAAAACAATTGGGCTTATTTACAAATAGTCTAATTACTATTAAATTTCTCATACCGCTTAATATCCATATCAAAATAATTACAACATGTAATTAAAAAACAAACAATTTTAAAAATACAAAATATTTAGATAATTGATTTTATCCATCATTTTCCAAAATTTTGTCTGAATCCAAATCTAAAATTTCTATTTGTAAACAACCCTAATTTATTAAATAACTAGATGTAAGACCCATGTATTACATGAGTTAATTAATAAAAATTAAATATAAATATTTAAATATTTATGAACTTTGTATTTATAAGAAAATAAGAAAAATAATGAATTATTAAATTTTTTTATTTTTTAAATTTAAATAAATAAACAAAATAACTAACGGACTTTAATTTGAGAATTTTGAAATAAAAAGGTAAATCCATTAATGAAATTGATATTCATTTATTACTATATTTATTGTAATTATTACATTAAAGTATTATATGCAATGTATTAAACTAGAAAAACTCATAAAATAACACGTGAAAAAGAAATTAATTTAAAATAACCACAAAATGATATTTAACAAATTGAATAAGAATATAACACATAGTAAAAAACCTTTAGTTATTAGAATAGATCTCTATTTTATAATTACGTATAATAACAATATCTTATAAAATATATACAAAAGTTTAGATAGATGTCGTATGAATTTATAATTAAATAAACATAAACATAAACGTAAATAAATATATTTTTTTTACTTTTTTTCCTATTAATCCTCTTATATAATGAATATAATAAAATATCATTCATATTTATTAACATATTTCATTATTTAATTAAATAATTGTATATGAGGATTTATAACAACAACAAATAAGATATTTAATTTTTATATCGATATTCTTAGATTTTATTTTTAGAGTGTGATTAACTATTTCATTTTCTCCTCTCAACAAACTGCTGTTGTAACCTAAAATATCGTGAGCCCCACCACACCAGAACAAGATCAAGACCCTCCCTATATATAAATATTACCCTGCTTTACTCTTCCTAACACACTTTTACATTAACACTTCCCACTTTGTATCCATACCTTCATCTTCAACCATTTAGGTTAACATATACCACCATCAGCGGCGCACGTTAACCATGGATCGCAACGCCGTCTTCCTCACGGCTTTCATCTGCATTGTCATCTCCTCCGTCGGCGGTCAATCTCCCTCTTCCTCCCCCACCACTTCCCCACCACAAGTCGTCGCATCTCCTCCTCCTACCACCACCGCTCCCCCACCTCAAGTCGCATCTCCACCAACCTCCACTCCTCCCCCTGTAGCCGCACCTCCCACCGTTGCCTCACCACCACCAACTACTCCTCCTCCTGTTGCTTCACCACCACCGGCTACCCCTCCTCCTGTTGCATCACCACCTCCTGCTACTCCTCCTCCTGTTGCATCACCGCCACCAGCTACTCCTCCTCCTGTCGCCTCACCACCACCTGCTCCACTCGCTTCCCCCCCTGCTCCTGTCCCCGTTTCATCTCCCACTCCTAGTGTGACTCCGACGGTTGCTCCTTCTCCTTTACTTTCAAGCCCACCGGCACCTCCCACCGGTGCTCCTTCTCCTTCTCTAGCCACCGATCTATCTCCGGCACCATCTGCTACCGATGTGGTACGTACACTTTCCCTTATACTGGCTAGATCTGGTTCTACACTATTTTAACCACAAAATCTTTATTAATATTACTTCCCTTATAATAATGTCTCAACACTCTAAGTAAACCGCGTATATTAGTTAAAATCCACTTGTTATCGTGCGCTAGCATTAGATCTGAGCTAATTTTTTTTTTTAAAATTTCGATTCTCCTTTGATTATTTTGTTAACAACCGTGAACTTACTGAAGTCAACTTCAACTTCAAATCAGTATGTACTGGATCTATAGTGTATAGTGTGTGAGATTCTTGATTTGTGCATGCTCACGGTAGCCATGGGTGGCAAAATTGTGTATCTGGCTAACATGAGCCGGGTGTTGGCATATCGTATCTTGGGCTTTTTGTCTTTGAGGTAGTGATCACGTGTGTCTTGTTTTTTAGGCATCCGAGAATACTTACAAATGACATTAATGAACGGTGTATTGTCTTATTGCACTTGGGCCCCTAAAAAAAGGCTGGTGTAATTACACAAATCAAGAAAAATAAAGTTAAAGCGTGTTGGGAGAAATAAAATTAGCTGTTAGAATTATTTCCCAATACAATAACTATTTAGATATAGTTCATGGATTTGTACACAATTCTACAATCATTTTTTTCTCAAAAGATTTTTATTTAATAAAATAGAGCAAGTGAGATCTAAAACAAAAGGATCATAGATCTCCTTCATATATGTCTTTGTTTCTCTCTCCTGAAGGATAACCATGGGAGATCTTAAGCCAAAAGGATTTCAAATGTTAGTATTAATTAATGTGTACAAACAACAAACATCCAAATTTAATAATCCCTAAAAAGATTTAAAAGCTTTGAGATTAGCCCATAAAGGACAACAAGAACCAATGCTAGATCCCAACTAATTTATTTATTTATTTATTGATAATGTACTATCATAAGTTAAGCAGTTGGAACTTTGTGTACCATTTGATTTTAATGGTATTTTGTAAAAAAAAACGTGTAGTTCGTTAACCAAATATGGTACTTTTTAAAACAATAATGTTTTATAAAAAACAAATAGTTTGTTATGCGTTTATGATATTAACTCTTTTGATCACTTTGGTGCATGATTATGAACAAAAAACGGTGAGATTGGTCATATTTTTGTGATCTGACTTTTGGCATTGATATTGCAGAGTGGCGTAGAAAAGATGGGTTCAATGGTTGGGAGCATTGTTTTTGGATGTGCTCTTGTTTACTCGTTATTCTAGAGATTGATGGATATTTTTATGGAATTGAGATGGGTTCTATATAGTTTTCGGGGAGTATGGTTGAATGCCTTTGCATTGTATTTGGAGTAGCTATATACATTCTTTTGGGGGGATGATGATGTTTCTTGTAATTTTGATTCTGATATTATTGTGGACGACTTATATTGTTTTCATTTTTGCTACTTTATGATCTATTTTGGAAAGGAATTGTCATATGAGTTGTGTGGGTTGAGTACTTGAGTTGCTCGTACATGTTTCTTAAAGTTGCAATCTACATCATACACGACAGTTTTAAATAAGTTCTTTAAAATAATTGTGTTTGTGAAAAGTTGCTCGAAAAGAAACTGAGAGTTTCTGGTTAGAAACGTAGGATCGAATATCAAAACTAATTTGTATAATCTTAGTGCTTGTGTATCAAAATATTTTCCAAAATCTGTAATTCCAACTCTAATACATGTAGTATTATGAAAGCAGATTTGCGATGATTAAAAAAAAACACAATTTGGATTTTGCAAAGTACAAAATATATTACTTTTGTTTTATGTGAAAAAGTGTCTCCGTGAGAGCTAAAAAACCGAGATTAAAATACAGAATACCTTGTAGAGTAACTTTATGTGAAGAAGTTTATCATGAATTTATACAAAGACCGATAGTTACTTTTGGTTATCTAGCGGGAAAAGTTGGTTAGACTTTGGTGTACAGATCTTGTTTTGTGAGCCCCGCACAATGTATCACCGTTTTGATCATGCCTATCTCTACCATTGGACACTGTCATGGATGATGCCACTTGGAACAACATGGGGGTGCTACCATGGATCGTTGTGTTCCCTGTGGTCATTTTAGCTTATGTGAGCATGATTTTGTGCCTCTCAAGCTCACAACACAACTAAAGCTAACATAAACTTGTCTCGCGCAATTTAGAGATTGTTCCGTAGAGACAACATCAACTTGGAGCAAAATATAGATTGTTCCATAGCCGATAAGTGGTTTGATGGTTGTACTTGGTCTTGGCATCCGTGAGCAAAAACCGTACCGCAACTAAAACTAACCGTATAAACCGCAACCGATAAACCACAACCGCAATAAAAACCGATGGTGAAGTTTTCTGTTTTTTAAAAACCACAAATTTGCGGTGCGGTGCGGTTATTAGTTTTCAAAAACTGCAAAAAAACCGCACCGCACCGCATATATTATATACAATTTTTTTTATTAATTATTAATATATTAAATATTAAAAATAAGACAAGTTTCATCGATAAAAGATGAAAAAAATATTAGAAGACAAAAGTGTTGGTTTTTTGTTATGTTTAACTTTGAAAAATAGTGAAGTTAGACAATTTTAAGATATTTATTGTTAATAACTATTATTTTGACGTTTTTAAGATATTAGTTGTTTGTGATTTAAGTTAATTGTCTTATACCTTATGGTTTTTTTTATTATTACAAGTAAATATGTTAAACTCTTAAAACCGTTTGAGCTCTAAATTGTGGTTAAAAACCACAAAAAATAACTGCACCAAATCTATGTGGTTAATAACCACAACACAAAAAAATAAACCGCACCGCAAAAAAACCGCCTAACCGCACTGCAAAAATAACCGCACCGCAAAAATAACCGCACCAAACGGTTTTGAAAATGGATTAACCGCATTTACGGTTAGTGGTGAGGTTTTGACTAATAACCGCACCGAACCGCACCGCGCTCACCCCTAGGTCTTGGTGTCGTTTTATTCATGGAGGGGTTGATGAAAGGGAGACTGAAGAGTTTATTCAACTTCTTGGTAGTTTCTAACCCTCTATTGACAACGATGAGAGCTGGAAAGTGTTGTTGGCTTTATGGTGAATGAGGTTCCCCAATTTATTGATAATGTTAAGTCTCAAGTTTTTACGATTCGTGACGAGTCATGTTGTCTGTAAGGCGTGACTTAAGGCGACAATTTTATATATAATTAGTAATTATATATATATATATATATATATATATATATATATATATATATATATATATATATATGCTTATGTTATTTTATTTTAACTAATTATTGTGTAATTATATGCATCAATATAGACCAATCATTTTTCTTATTTTAAAAAGTAATTTACCTATATTATTACATAAAAGAAAAATAGAATAAGGCCATTTAACTAAAAGAAAGCAATATTGTATATTTGCATTGCCTTAAAATTAGGAAACCCAAATTTAAAAAAAAAAAGAAATTTACAAATTTTAACTGATCTTTGATTATCTTAATTTTTGAATTTTGATTTTTTTAAATTAATTTAGTTAAAATAATTCTAACATAATTTTTAATCATATCCGGTTTTATTCTGACAGAATGATATTCTTTTTAAATGATATTCTATGATAATGCAAACCATAAACTAATAAAGAGTCTTACTTCTAGCAGAATAAACAAGTTTTTAGATACAAGATAAATTTTTTCTATCACATCCTTGAAAAAAATAAAAACTTTATATTTTATTCTGTAATAATGAAGCACTCCCTAATAACAAACAAATATAATATGTAGATTATGCTATTGGAATATACTATTACATATGACAATGAGTAGTGCATTTTTGTGGAAGATCGGTGACCATTGATGATTGTTCACGTCTATCCCACACACATTCATCCAACCTTCGGGCCATTGATCATCATGTACTTCATTCATTCTATGAGAATAATTGTCATGAAATTGAATTATATAAGAATAAAACTATGTGCGAATGCTTTTATACAACAAAAATAAAACAAATTTTAGTAATTCTAAGAGAACTCATGCTACATGTTAAGATCAAGTAACACAAATAACGAACTTATAAATTATTTTTGTGTTCTTCAAGAATTTGAACATCAAGTTCACTTTCAGGCATTTCTACAAACACCTGGTGTGCAATATTCTCAAAGAATTATTTTTGTGTTCTTCAATATGTTAGCTTTGCTACTGGTGGTAAGCTCAGGTCACCTGCTCGGTCATATATCTCCAGTTTAAAAACCTAATAAGAGTTTCCTTTTCACTTCCTAGAGCATAATTTCAAGCTTCTATTCTTCCCAACTATGTTTACACCATTTAAAGACTCAAACAACATCTTACAAAATGGAAAAAGATCATAAATCGGTAAGTAAATCATATATAAAATGCTAGGGGTTTGATTTGTAAAACGAAAAAATAAAGAAAGGGGGATAGAAACCAAACCTGTTATCGATACAGGGGTGTGTAATCGATTGGTTCGATTGAACCCTAAACGACACACCTGATCACTAAAATTTAAACTTCGAAGAAGCAGGGTCAGTCTGCAGGTCCGACCTGCAGCTGAAAGTGTTAACGAACCAACAAAGGGGATGGATAGAGGATCAAACCTGTTAAGAAGGAGAATATTTGATGAACATTGCAACATACATCACTTGCTCTGTAGAGATCACAGAGCTAATTTTCAACCATATGTTGACAACTAAAATTCTTACTTGCAATTTGTAATAGAGATGACGCCCTACGATTATTTATGTTCTGAAAACCCCTATTTAACCTCAAATTAATCGATTCTTATTGAAAAAAGCGCAGAAATCGAGAGAGCCAGAGTTTACCTGTATAGGCGCTTGGGCATGGTACCGTTGGTCGACCGCCTTCTTCTACCACCGACGTCAATGATCGGAACGTCGTGAAAAAATATCGATATAGTAGAACCGTAGACGATGGGGGAAGAAATCGACATTCGAAGTAAGGAAGAAGGACGTGATGATCAGTAAGGAAGAAAGGGAGAAGAAGAAGAAGAAACCTAGGTTTCTTGATGGGTGGAGATCAGAAGTAGATAATGGTGGTGGGTGGACACTCATGTGGAATCTTGAAGAAAAAAAACGATGATTATCGATGGAGGAGGCTGTGGTGAAGTAATCGATGATCTAATTTCATGTACAGATGAGAGGGAGATGAGAAGGAAAAGGTTGGGGGCGACGATGAATAGAAAAGAAGAGGGAAGAGGCGGACGTGAGGATATATATACTAGAAATTGGGTTTTAATTAAAACTGATATTCCTAAATTAAAGGGATATTAATTGATTTATATATTTACCATAATTAATTAAATGTAAGATTACATATTTACCCTTTTGAAATGATTGGCCTACATTGATGCATACAATAACACAATAATTACTTTGAATACATGAACCTAGCTCTCTCTCTCTCTCTATATATATATATATATATATATATATATATATATATATATATATATATATATATATATATACACACACACACTACTATAATTCACTTTTATATACATATATAACTTAAGATGACTTATACATAGTTTTTCATTCAGTTACAAACGAGTCTTTATGGTGGATCCATAATACCGAAATGGGAGGCATCGATACACTCCTTCTAACTGTACCATCATATAGTGATTCGTGTATACATGTGTAAATATAAGGACACAATGATTTTTAAACTCTATGGGACTTCTCAAGAGAGGGAAAAAATTTAAAGAGCCTAATGTGGTTTAAAATTGGACGATCACACCAAATTTGTAGGGTATTAGGATACCCGTCTCAGGCATAATGTGACATCCTCTATTTTCCAGAACATAATTTTTTTAAGCTTTCAAATTCATAATATCTTCATTTGCAGAAAATCCCAGTAAATTACAGCATTTTGAATACAAATGATTGTTTAAAAATATCAAAACTCTAAGGATTCCATAACCAATATATAACATATGTTACAGCGTAAAGACCTAACAGTCCTGAATATAATTGGAGGTTAACTCTTTAATCACTCTGCATCCTATGCAAGTCCTCAACAGTCTTAACACTGCTACTGTAACATCTTGGCATTAAGGTATTTCATTTCAAACCCTAAGGATGAGAATTTATTTCATTTTATACCTTGGATGTGAATTAATTGCTAAATCAAACCCAAATGGCATTTTTGTAGATTATGGGAGTTGGGCACGAACGATGGGCATTCCATGGGAATGGTAGGCGTAGGTTGCCAGAGTGCAAACCCTAATTTTTAGGGTTTGGCCAATATTTAAGCATCCTTAAGTCCCAAAGCTACCTTCTTTCATCAGCCTCCAACCCACCTTCGTCCCCAAGCAAACCCTAATCCACTTTTAGAGCCTTCTTGAGCATTTTTTGTGTGTGTTTTGGTGACCTTGAAGGAGTGAGGAAGAAGAGAAGATCATCTTGGAGGAGTAGGAATCTTTGGATCTAGAGTAGCAACACCATTTAACATCAGTTGGAGGTAAAAAAAACTTTAAACTTGATGAAGTTATGCTTAGATCTAGTCTAGCCATGAAGTTTGTGTTCTTTTGGTCCCATTAGTTTGGTATTTTGAGTATGAGCTACTCCAATCCATTTAAGTTATCCTTTCAGATGTTTGAGGTGTTTAGAAGCATAAAAATGTGGTCTTGATCATTATTCCCTTCCATGCATGAGTTACAAGGTCTTAATGGGTTAAGTAGTTAGGGTTTTTGTGTTTGGGCACTTAATGGCCATGCAAGACCATAATGTTGGAAACTTTTTGGATAAGGACGTTATTTTAGGGTTGTATCTGGATTTTGGGACAAAATATTTTAACGATTAAGCTCTTAATGGATAGGAAAGGACTTAGACACGAACGTTGGGTGTTCCCCAAGAGCGTTGGGTGTTCGTGGTCAACCAGTCCATTTTTCTAGTCAAGCTGTGTACGCTTAGTGTACAAGCTGAGTACACTGGTCGTACTCAACATTGTTGACCAAGTTTGACTTTTGACTTTTTGGACGCTGACTAGGATTTGACCAAATTTAACCAAAGGGTATTTTGGGTATTTTGATATTAAGTTAAGTTAGGCCATGATTTGATTAATTGGTGATAGGTAGAGTCAGTACTCGGAGAAGAGATTTATTCAACTATTTGTTTGGACTGAGAGATGAGTTTTTCCTCACTGTACTTGTGGTTCGAAGGCACCAATGTCGTCCCACTAGATTGTGTACCCTATTTTATAAGATGTTGATATGTTATAGTGATCTGTAGATTGGTATCCTGGTATATAGGATGTAGTATGCGTCGTGGTCTGTGAATCTGCTTGTTTTCCGATAACTGGTTATATATTTATATGTTGTTGGATATATGTTATATGTTATGTATATGTCAACATAGTATGGTTGGATTGAGGTAGTATTGCTTTGTGTGGTAGCTAACAAACCCGGGAGCAAGCCATACATAAGCTGTGGGCCCGGAGGGCAAGCCAAACTTATGTTGTGGGCTCGGGAGCAAGTCAAATATGAGCTTTGGGCCCGTTAGTCAAGCCAGACTCATACTGTAGACTCATGGGTAATCTAGTCTTTTAGCTGTGGACCCAATATATGCTGTTATTTGTGTGTGTGTTGGTACTTTGGGGGAACTCACTAAGTTTTGGCTTACAATTTCAGTTTATTATTTTAGGTACTTTAGAGGATCATGGGAAAGTAAAGGTATGATCATGCACATCTTCCTGTTTTTATGACATTGGATCTTGTGATACTATGATTTTGAATAATACTTTTGAAATAATGGTTTTGTAAACACTTTATGGATGAAATGAGTTGCTTTTGAAAAGTTAAAATTTATTGTGATTTTTGGGATATTACATTGTCTGTGATGCATATAACATGAGTGGGTCAGGTTAGGAAACCTTGTGAAATACATAGGGTTTTCAATCCCACAATATCATTATGATAATAATCCATAATCAACAAACTTGGAAAAGCAACTGTTATCCATAATACACATATATCATATCTATAAACAATCTACTCTATCTCATTTCTCACACACTGATCCTATAATGATATTACAAGATTTATTTAGATGGATCACTGTAAACAAAAAATTGCCTATACAGCTTTGGGGATTCCTTGACAACAAGAAAAGATTAATAAAGGCAACAAATGAGAGGAATGGAGTACTCGAATGAGCCACTGTTCATAAACAACACAAAACAGTTAAGTCAAGGGTGGTCATCTATACTTTGCTAGATAACTTAGACATGCCTAGTAGTGGTCTGATCACAAGTATTATTGAATAGAGTTCTACCCTCCGACGCACCCTATCTGGCTGACTAGAAGATGAGTCAGACATACCTAACAGTGGTATTATACAGATACACTCTATCAAATAGTCTAAAAGATTACTCACGATGCTCTTCTGATCACTTCGTAAATGGAAAATATGACTCACGAAACTCATCTGATCACTTCGTAAATGGATATGATAACCCACAAAGCTCATCCGAAAGGAAAAAGGAGGGGATACTAATTATAGTACTCATGTATGTAAAATGTACCCCACCGGCCATCAATATCATCGAATAAAGTTCTATTATCTGTTCCTCGTTCTCTGATATGTTTCATGTGAGGTATGTTCCATTGGTGGAGAGGGAGAGGCTGGCTCAGGAGTATCTGGATCTAGGACATAGGACTGAGAAGGTGACAGAGATCACCAAGATGTTTACTGAGAGGGATCTCTTATGCCCTGAGTTTGCTGCTTCTGATCAAGCTCAGATTCCGATGCACCCTATCTGGCTGACTAGAAGATGAGTCAGACATACCTAACAGTGGTATTATATAGATACACCCTATCAAATAGTCTAAAAGATTACTCACGATGCTCTTCTGATCACTTCGTAAATGGAAAATATGACTCACGAAACTCATCTGATCACTTTGTAAATGGAAATGATAACCCACAAAGCTCACCCGAAAGGAAAAAGGAGGGGATACTAATATAGTACTCAGGTATGTAAAATGTACCCCACCGATCATCAATATCATCGAATAAAGTTCTACTATTTGTTCCTCGTTCTCTAATATGTTTCGCGTGAGGTATGTTCCATTGGTGGAGAGGGAGAGGCTGGCTCAGGAGTATTTGGATCTGGGACATAGGACTGAGACGGTGATGGAGATCACCAAGATGTTTAATGAGAGGGATCTCTTTTGCCCTGAGTTTGCTGCTTCTGATCAAGCTCAGATTCCGACGCACCCTATCTGGTTGACTAGAAGATGAGTCAGACATACCTAACAGTGGTATTATATAGATACACCCTATCAAATAGTCTAAAAGATTACTCACGATGCTTTTCTGATCAGTTCGTAAATGGAAAATATGACTCACGAAACTCATCTGATCACTTCGTAAATGGAAATGATAACCCACAAAGCTCACCCGAAAGGAAAAAGGAGGGGATACTAACATAGTACTCATGTATGTAAAACGTACCCCACCGGTCATCAATATCATCGAATAAAGTTCTACTATTTGTTCCTCGTTCTCTAATATGTTTCGCGTGAGGTATGTTCCATTGGTGGAGAGGGAGAGGCTGGCTCAGGAGTATTTGGATCTGGGACATAGGACTGAGACGGTGACGGAGATCACCAAGATGTTTACTGAGAGGGATCTCTTCTGCCCTGAGTTTGCTGCATCTGATCAAGCTCAGATGACCCGATACTTGAGCATGCTCAAGACGGATACCAGTCAAGTTGTGTCCACCCAACGTTATGGTACCCTTGTTGAGCTACAGGAGGCCATGAGGAGGAGGTAGATTAAGATAAAGCTACAGGTGAGGGAGCTGAGGCAGGATCCTATGCAGTCACAACCTATGGCAAAGCGGTTCAAGCCCGTTGATTCGAAATCTGGAGGACAGAGGGGCTGCATTTCTGGCATGTGTGGCAAGGTTCATGATGGTGTTTTCCGATCTTCATCTGGATGCGGAAAATATGGAAAGGAAGGGAATTATGCTAAGGATTGTCTTCAACAGGTCCCAGTATCAAGTACCCAGATTTGTTACCATTGCGAGCAAGTTGGGCATATTAAGGCCAAGTATCCCTTGCTCGCTACGAGGCCGGCGCAGGCTCCAACACTGACTACATTGAGGATCACTGATGGATGGCAGGGTAGGATGAAGCCCCTGAGGGCTCGAGGTCATGCTTTCTTGCTCATAAAAGAGGAGGCTAGGGTGGCATCGAACGTTGTTACTGGTATGTTTCTATTTCTCATTCTATCAATTATTTTATGATATGCTTATTTTTATAATTCTGCTAGGTACCTTCTTAGTGAATTCCTTGCCTGCTCTTGTTCTATTCGACTCGGGTGCGAGTCGGTCCTTTGTATCTCAGTCTTTTAGTAGGGTTTTTGATATGACTCTTGGGGAGCTGGAGTGTCCATTGCGCGTTTCTATCGCCAATGAACACACAATTTTTGCATCGAGTGTTTTTCAGGGTTGTGTCTTGGAGATTTTTTGGGTGAATTACCTGATTGATCTGATCTCTATTCCCATGGGAGATGTGTGTGTGATCGTAGGGATGGACTGGTTGAGTATATTTAGGGCTATGATCGATTGCGAGGGTCAGTGGGTAGTAGTCTGAACCCCAAATGGGGGAGAACTGGTTATTTATGGAGAGGGTACAAGATTAGGATCAACCTTTTGTTTTGCCGCCTAGGCTCGACAGTATATTCAACATGATTGTATGGGTTATCTTGCTTATGTGGTTGATACTCAAGTTGGGAAGCAGGTTTCGGTTTCAGATGTGCATGTTGTTAGAGAGTTTTCTGATGTGTTCCCGGAGGAGCTACCGGCGTGCCTCCATAGAGGCTGATTGAGTTCAGGATTGATTTGGTTCCAAGTGTGGCTGTAATTGGCACCACCCGATATGTAAGAGTTATCCTCCAAGCTTCAGGAGCTATTGGGCAAGTAGTTTATTAGATCGAGCAGTTTGCCGTGGGGAGCACCAATTTTGTTCGTTAAGAAGAAGGATGCTTCACACCGGATGTGCATTGATTACCAGAAGTTGAACAAGTTGACAATGAAGAACCTTTATCCCCTCCTGCGGATTGATGACATCTTTGATCAGTTGCACGGTGCATCTTGGTTCTCCAAGATCAATTTGAGGTCATGGTATCATCAGATGAGGGTTAGAGAGGAAGACGTGGAGAAGACCGTGTTTTGGACTCGTTATGGTCATTACGAGTTTGTGGTGATGCCATTTGGGCTCACCAATACGCATGCGACATTTATAGATTTGATGAATCGGGTATGCAGGCCGATGCTCGATTGATCAGTTATTGTATTCATTGATGATATCTTGGTGTATTCCAAGACCAGGGAGCAGCACGAGGAGCACCTTCAAGAGCTTATAGGACTTTTGAGGCGAGAATGGTTGTATGCCAAGTTCTTAAAGTGTGAGTTTTGGTTATGAGAGGTCCAGTTATTGGTACATCTCATTAAATAAAACGGGATTTTGGTTGATCCGCCAAGATTGAGGCCGTGATGTAGTAGGAGGTTCCAAAGTCTCCCTCGGAGATTAGGAGTTTCTTGGGATTGGCATGGTATTATCAGAGATTTATTCAGGACTTCTCCAAGATTACGGTACCCCTCACTCATTTGATGAGGAAGGGTGTGGATTTCTGTTGGGAGCCTGATCAGCAGGCTGCATTGGAGGCAATGAGTCAGAAGTTGTGTGAGGCCCAGTGTTGACCTTACCCGAGGGTGTTGAGTATTTTATGGTATTTTGTGATGCATCTATCACTGGTTTGGGAGCAATGCTTATGCAACATGTGAGAGTTATTTCTTATGCTTCTCGGCAGCTGAAGCCGCATGAGTTCCGTTACCTGACTCATGATTTGGAGTTGGGAGCAGTGGTGTTTGCTCTCAAGGTCTGGCAACATTACTTGTATGGGGTCTGATGTACTATCTACACAGATCACAAAAGCTTGATATATCTCATGGATCAGCTGAATCTGAATACGAGACAGCGTAGGTGGCTTGACGTGGTCAATGATTACAACTGCGAGATTTTGTATCGCCCCAGGAATGCGAATGTGGTCTCTGATGCTTTGAGTTGCAAGGCAGATAGTTCTGCTATTGAGAGTCTATGTATGAGGATAACGATTTATTCTCCCCTTCTTTATCTGATTAGGGAGGCTCAAGCCGAGGGAGCCAATAAGGAGAATTGGAAACAGGAGTAACTTAAGGGGTGAGATTGACAGGTTTGCTACTGACAGTCATGGATTACTGACCCGATATTGATGGGTTTGGGTGCCAGATTTTTTTTTGGGATAAGGGAGAATATACCGGAGGAGGCACACAAGTCCAGGTTTTCGATACACCCCTTTAGCCACCAAGATGTATCAGGATTTGCTGCTTAGTTATTGGTGGTCGTGCATGAAGAGAGAAATAGCCTGGTATGTCGAGAGGTGCTTGACCTGTCGAATGGTCAAGGCTGAGCACCAGAGGCCGCATGGCAAGTTGTAGCCATTGGAGGTTCCTATGTGGAAATGGGAACATATAGCTATGTATTTCATCACCAAGATACCTCCGACGGCTAAGGGATTCGACACGATATCGGTTATCGTGGAGCGTCTAACCAAGAGCGCCTACTTTCTAGCCATTCGGGAGAGTTCTTAGGCCGAGAAATTGGCCAATTTATATATACACGAGATTATTGCTTGGCATGGTATTCCAGTCTCCATTGTAACTGATCAAGATGTTTGATTTACATCTCATTTTTGGCAGAAGTTCTGTAACATCCCAAAAATGCGACCAAAAAATTTCAATTTTAAAGTTACTCAACCCATAAACGAAAACATAATCATTTTCAAAATTCATATCAATGTACTGAAACCATATCAAGAAATCCAAAACAAGTCATAAGAAAATGTTATCAGAGTACAAGTCCCTCCTAGAAGCTATACTGCTGAAAATCATAGTGTGATGCGATGCGATCATGCCGACCCTTTTCCCTTCAAGCTGGAAGTACCTGAAACACAAAATGAAACTGTAAACACAAAGCTTAGTGGTTTCCCCCCATCATACCACATACAACAACATAATGCCGAACATATTTGGTTGTTCGACCTACCCTGCCGAGCATATCTGGGTGCTCGACCTACCTTTCGGTCTATTATAATCGAATACCAGGTCTATTTCACCCCTACCACCACCACATAATATCATAAGAAATTATTCACAGAAACATCAACAAATACTTGCATACCAGACAATTATCACAAAGACAATCATCTAACTATATCATAACTAGTGGGCCGGCCTTGGTGCCTTCGACCCACGAATTCTACGAAGGGGTACTCACCTCACAAGCGAATGTCAACTACTGTTACACACTCTATCAGCTACACCGGGCTACTCCACACCTAGGTAATCATGCAATGCAACCCTTAGACGTACCCTCTTAATCGAGAGTTAACCAAAAGTAAACTCAAGTCAAAAGTCAACATCTAGGGTCAATGGTCAACTATCCTTATTACTCTATCCTCACGTCGTGACCATTCAAGGCTCACGTCGTGAGATCCAACTCGACTCAGACCTACTCAATGAGTCAACTCAGCCTCACTCACCACAGGGTTACAGATCGGGACAAATGCTATGCTTACGTTGTGAGGCCTTATGCCTCACGTCGTGAGACATGTTTTGTCAGCATTAAGCTCTTATTCCTTTAAGATGTGCGTTGGGACTTTCCAAAATACCAAATCTAGTCTCAAGGACCATAAAAATCACAAATTTTCAGTCAAGCATGTCCAATGCATGACTTAAACACTAGCTTGGTCCAAAGGTGGGTATAAACATCAATATTTAAACTTGGAGTCCATAACTTGCACCAAAATCTAGATCCAAGGATTCTAACACAACAAATGACTCAATGGTCCATAAAGTTGCCAACTTTATGGATCCCATGCATGATAAACCAACATCCCATGCAAAGGAGGGTGCCAAAACCTTGATCTAGCAAGCTTAAATGAAAAAATATAGGATCTTTAAGACTTACAGAAGCTCACAAGATCAACAAGTCCACAAAGAAGGGCTTATTTCCCTAAAAGGAGCCACCACAAGAGCTTCTTCTTCTTCAAAGAAATCAAAAACACTAATAAACACACCAATATCACTAATAATGGCTCAAGGGCTCAAGTTGGCTAAATTTAGGGTTTTTAGTGTCTTGGGAGTGAAAGAGGCTGAGGATGGGTGACCCTATCCTCCTCATTCTGTTTTATACTTGATTTTTAGGGTTTGGGACCATCAGGCCTGGCTCATGTCGCGAGGCATTATGTCTCATGTCGTGAGGTTCGAGAAAATGGGTCAAACAGTCAATGATCCTACTCACAACGTGACCACTATGGTTCATGTCGTGAGCCTCTTCCAAGTGCAAAATTAAGATTTATTACCTCAAGGGTTCGGATGCTACAATTAGGTGGGTTGCACCTGATCCCATATCAGCTTGGAAGGAGAACTAAGCATTCCTTATAAGGGGTGTGGATACCTTCCTTGTCACAACGTGTTTTAAAGCCGTGAGGGAATCCGATCCCATAAAAAATCTGCAATTAAGCATGCTAGGGTGAGAACAATTCAGGGATGGGTGACTCGCTGGGAAGTTTTCGTACCAGGTGCCCAAAGCGGACAATATTGTGATACATGTCAGAGGGGGATGTTATAAATGATATCAGACTTGGGGCACAGGTCGATGTGTTCGACGAGGATGTCGAACCCTATAATGGGGTGAAGGTGGGTTGCACCTGATCCCATATCAGCTTGGAAGGAGAACTAATCATTCCTTATAAGGGGTGTGGATACCTTGTCACAATACGTTTTAAATCTGCGAGGGCATTAGATCCCATAAGAACTCTGCAGTTAAGTGTGATCGGGCGAGAACAATTCAGGGATGGGTGTCCCCCAGGGAAGTTTTCGTGCCGGGTGCCCAAAGCGGACATTATTGTGGTATGTGCCAGAGGGGGATGTTACAAGTTCCATGAGGAACTTGGTATGAGGCTACATCTTAGCACCGCTTATCATCCACAGACTAATGGTCAGAGTGAGCGGACCATTTAGAAACTTGAGGACATGTTGTGAGCCTATGTCATAGAATCCAGTAGGAGTTGGGACTCCTACCTTCCCCTAGCAGGGTTTTCTTACACCAACAGTTACCACTACAGTATTGACGTTCCGCCATTCGACCTTTTCTATGGGAGGAAGTGTTGTACCCCAGTTTGTTGGGGAGAGGATAGTCATAGAGTCATGGGAAGGATTGAGGCAGTTGATATGCGTATTTTTATACATTATATCTTAATATTTTAGCATTTATTATTCTCTTTTAGAACTAAAAAGTACTTATAATGCTTTGAATTATGATTTGCAGCTATTCATTGTCGATAGAGCATAAAAGAAAAGACTGAAGCGGAAATCGGGCTTAGAAGCTATAAGAAAAGAAAAATGCTGGAGGAGCCGTTTACGCCCCGCGTAGTGGACATGTACGCCAAGCGTAACAGCCAAATACGAGTTACGCCCGGCGTAATCTTTATGTACGCCCCGCGTAACGGCTGGCATCCGGATAACCTCATCGCGCATTGATCCTCAGTACGCCCATCGTAATCCAACTTATGCCCAACGTATGTAAGTCGGTTACAAGGGTTATAAAAGGCAATTATCAGCTAACCAGAAGGGGGGATTCGACTTCTAACCTAATTTAGTCGATAATTAACTTCTGTTAAGCCGTTTTGAGGGTCTAAAAGGCGGCCGAAAGGCCATTAAGCTAACGGGAGCGAAGATAGGAAGGATTGGAGAGCGGATACATGTCGGTAATCATATGGGTTGTAAAAGTGACCATGTTTTGGATTCCATTGTGATACTATTACGTGTTTAGTTTTTGATTTAGGTGTAAAAACCTTTTACTTTTTGTTTATGATTGAATGAAATCTTGATTAGTAGACTAATTGCTATATTGAATTGTTTATTTATGTTTAATTTATCTTGCCAAGCTTGTTAAAAGATCCTTACGTGTTAATGATAATTATTTGCTGTTAATTATTAAGTAAATTGAGTTGTATGAACATCTGATTGATTGCTTGTCTCTTATGATTTTGATGACCATCGAGATTATAAGTCTAGGAATAACGAATGTGAAACTAGGATTAACTTGGGAATAAGTAAGTTAATGTGTAAGCCTTGTTTGATGACCATCAACAAGAGGTTAATTGAACGACCAATTTGATTAACTACATTTACAAGTCTTGCTTGATACGAACTGAACACTAAGAAGCATGTTAGTTTAATCAACTGATCACTATTTGAATTGACTTGTTTGCTAAAGGATTAGTTATAGTGAACGCGAATCTAATCATTTTAGGAATCGGTGAACATGAATAAATGAATTTGTGTATGCAATTGTCTATGTTTTTAAGGTGTAATTTATCTAAACCAAAGTACCTGAAGAGATTTGCTTTCCTGTTAGTTTATCGAGAGTTGTCAATTAATTGTTCGTTTGAGATTTATTAAACTACTTCTTTACTCTTTTCGTGTGTCTTATAACCTATAATCAAATATTTTAAATTAATTCACCATCGTTCCCTGCGATTGGCACCCGACTTACCTAAGCTATACTGTAATCTGACTAGGTACACTGCCTATAAGTGCATAGTTAGTCTAAGTTTGTTAGGTTATAAATATTAAAATTAGTGGGTACTTTCGTGCACATCAAGTTTTTGGCGCTGTTGTCGGGGAATGGCTTGTCATTAATTTAGTTTATTTGATTATTCGTTATTTGTTTATAGTTAGTTTAGTTAGTTTTTATTTTTTTAGTTTTATTTTCGTTGATATCATTTCCCTTGTTGGGAAGGTTCTTGTTGCTATTTGCAGGAATTTGGGATCGTACACATTGTTTGACTTTACCTTTTGCATGGGTTTCGAGAATGCAAGCGATTAGGGAATTCTTGACCTGCTTAGCCTACTACTTTGTTGATTTGTCCAACTCAATCCATGATGTGTAGTATAGCAAGACGTATTGCGGTGGTTAAGTGGAAGACCGAGCTCTTGCTGTTCTTGACTAGTTAGGTCACTTCTTGTTCTACTTTTAGTTAAAGGTGTGAAGAAAACAAAGGAAATATTCTAACGGGTCCCAAAAGTGGTTGTTTTCACAAACCATTTCTTGCGTGCAAGGGTTTTAATCAACCGTTGTTGTTTGATCTCGACAAAGACAAGTGATCATGACGTCTCATTCTTTTTGTCACTCATCGGAAAGTCATGGCTGTTGTTGAAGCAATTAAAAAAAGAGAAAAAATAATAATAAGCCCCAAATTAATTAGTTAAAAGAAAGGAATTTCAAATAAGGAAAAGGAAATATTTCAGTTCAATTACGCCCAACGTAAGTGTATTTACGCCAAGCGTAATGAACCATTGATCGCGGATGGCTTTTTCTCAAAGTTGGGGTTACGCCCAGCGTAAATCGGCGACAGGTTATATCTGTTTACCTTTGACTTTTTTGTTATTCTTTCAAACTCTCTTCTACTTCGCCGCACTAAGACGATCGCGTATCCCACGAGATTTTCAATTGTGCTTCTTTTCTTGTAGAAATCGACACTAAGGTATGTCATTCGGAAGCCATATCACGTTAATTTGTGTTTTAATTAGTGGCATTAGCTTCATTTAGCATAATTAGAATTCTAGGGTTTATACCCTTCGTCAATTGGGGTCGATTTCATGCATCTGATGTTTGATTATGTCTTAATACACTGATTCGGACCTATACACTAAACCCTGAACTCGATTTGACCTTTAAACTTGTGTATGAACATTCGATTCGAGGATATTGAGCGAACATATAGCATGCTGAATGAATAGCCGTGTATGAACCCATGTGTTTGACCCCTGGACTGTTTATTGCTTGCGTATGTGCTTAATCTGAAAATTTTGATATGGGTTATGACTTTAGAATAAACTGGGGCGAGTGAAAAGTTTACGCATTCTTCGACATATGCCGTGGAAAATACCCCATATTTTTTAAATGTCTTGTAGAATACTCTTGCTGATATACTTGCGTATTGTATGGCCTTTGAGCAAGCAGAAGACAAATTTGCAAAACTGGACGTACGCCCAACATATGCTGGATGTACGCCCAGCGTACATACCATGACCAGGACCATTATTTCATCTGTTAATGCTGTGAATTTTTTTTGGTTTTGTGTTGGTGTTTATTTGTGCAGATTATGGCCCGAAGAACTCAAAGGACCAACCCACCCGAGGATGTGACCGATCACCGTTTCTTACAATTTCCGCAAACTCTAAACGATGCAACCCGGGCACGATATGTCAACAATCTGAGTCTACTTTTCACTAAGGAGATCGACATAGCATCTTCATTTGACTGGGAATTGGTGACCCAAACTGGACTTGCTGCGCTGATCCAGGATTTTTTGCAATACACGCACTCGGACGCGAGTGGCGTGCGTTTGTTCGTATGTCAGGGATGGGCAATATTGTTCAGGATCCAGGAGCCGGTTTATCGGGAATTTTTGATGGAGTTTTACGCTACAGTTTCCTATAACCCTAGGAAGACACCCGATGATAGGACAAACTTTTCCTTCAGACTGGGGGTGTGAGCCAGGAGTGCAGTGTGATAGAGCTTGCCACTCGAGTGGGGATATATATAGTAGATGAGACGAGGAGTGTCCACTACCCAGCATTCCTTGCTAATTGTCTCACGGACCGGCCAGATGACTATAATGAAAACACTTTTTGGGCCGAGATTACAGTGGGAGTATACACGCCATCTACTGCACGGTTGAGGATGATTTGGTCTACTACATACAGACTGCTTCACCGTTTGATTTCCATATCTCTCACGCACCATAAGAACAGTGAGAGAGTGCCTTCGACAGACTTGTATTTCTTATGGGCACTTGTTACTCCAGGGAGGCACCTGAACCTTCCAGTTGCTTTAGCCGCGTATTTGGGTAGGAGGGCCAGGGGACTTCAGGAGGATAGCCCGATTTGCGGGGGGGGGGGATTTTATCACACAATTAGCTCGATCATATCAGTTGTTGACGCATGAGATCATGAGATCGATGATGTTTCATGATATGAGGCCGATGAGCCTTCAGTTATTAGAGTCGATGCTTGTACTTGAGCGGGGCGGATATGGTGTCTTGCGGGTACGACCAGATGACGTGGCGGACGAGGAGGGTGCCGTCGAGCCACAGCTGAGACGGGTCCAGCGGCGTAGACCTGCTCCTTGGGGAGCGCAGCAGGGACCTGAGCCGGAGATTGATATGCGTTACTTAGCTCAGCGCATTGACCGTATTGACATGAGGGTTCAGAACCTTGGTGAGTATGCTGCACACATGGAGAGACAATAGCAGTGGTATGGGGATGCGTTGACCGCATTCTTTGCCCACCAGGGGTTTCAGTACTCGGTTCCTTTCCCTCCACCATTCCAGTCACGACATGATGGAGCCGGTACTTCTGGGACACAGCAGCATGATGACGGGGATGATGAGTGATTTAGTTATCCTTTTTATTTTTTGTGTTATTTTTTGTTGCTTAGTATTAGTATTTTTATTTGGTATGTAATTAAGTTTAATTTAGGGTGTTTTACTTTTGTTTTCCATGTTGATGCTCTTTGGTTGTTTAGATCTCTGCAGAATTTTCGCCCTTAGAAAGCTGGCAGTAAGTTCAGCAGCTAGGTCTGACTGTTGCTAGAGAGAGTCATGTGAGAGTTCGAAGATTATAGTCAAGACCCACAATTTGTCATAAGTGTGGGTGTATATTGATTTCGTGAGCGATTATTTAGAAGATTGGAATTTTTACGATATTTTGACTATTATGATATGGATGAGCTGTTCCCACACCATAGAGTTTTATTTCGACGTGAGGAAGAAGTATCATCCCGGCTGCCACGACATGGTTGACACTTTCCTATGTTGTGGGGGATTTTTCATCGTGAGAAGAGGATGTCATTCTTGACGAGATGACGTGGTTGACACTTTCCCACGTCATGGTTATTACACATTGCATTTGTTTGCAATCTTTTGCACCACATTTTCAAAGTCGGTAGTCTTGATTTTATCGACAAATTCAGAAGCAACAGTTCCAGTTTTCAGTCTTTCAGCAATATTTGAAGCAACTTGTAGCAGCCCCATTCGATCTCGCCACAACTACCCCAGGGGAGTCTGTTCCTTTTTCTCCCTTTTTATGTGCTTAATTAGTTTTATGCATACAATGAGGACATTGTATGAAATAAGTGTGGGGTAGGGGGTTGGTAAAAGTAAACTTTAAAAAAAATGTAATAGTTTGGAAATTGCTAGATTTAGGGAAATTTAAAAATTTAAAAACTTGAAATAATAGTTTAATTTAGAAAAATCTAGTGATAATTAATTTTTTTTGTTAATATTGTATGAGATGATCCGATGAGAACTCAAATGTTTAGTTGAGCCAATACACGTTATAGTGCATTGGTGGCCTCCCTTGTTTTAGTGAAATCATGAAACAAAAACACAACCTCGCTTAGTTTGAGGGATGCAATATGTTTAGCATCATGTACCAGAAATGTATCTAGGAAAATTATTATCGTTAACCAATAAAGGTTGAAGTTGAGCGCCCCTGCTTAAGCATGTAGGTTTTGAGTGAAAAAAGTGAGGTACATGTAAAAAAAAGAGAGAATTGCAAGAAAAGTTTGAAGAATTTTGGAGCAACTAAAATGAAGATCAAAAGATCAAAATTCCAAGAGTTCAAAAATTGAAGATACCAGAAATCAAATCAAACAAGGTGGTGAATTCAAAGAAATCAAAGATCAAATTATCAAGAAAGTGAAGAATTCAAAAAAAGCTCCATAGTGGTATCATAAATTGTAATTCTAGATTATGTATGCTTGGGTTTGTAACACCGAAAATTTGAAACAATTTTTTTCATTTAAAAATAATCATTTAATTCTTAGAAACACTTGTTTAAAATCTCATTCATAATCGAATTACAAAAACATGACTCCATTTCAATTGTATAGAAAACCAGGATCCTCAAACATGACTCTTTCTCTGGTGTGTACAATCAAGCCGGTGCCGTCCCGTGATACTGAAAGAAACCTGCAACACAACATAAAACAAAACACTGTAAGCACGAAGCTTAGTGAGTTCCCCAAAATACCACACACATAACATATATTAGCCGCTCGAGGCTATATCTCTATGGGTCCGTGCACCCAAACTCTATGAACCTTCAGGTTCTAACTCTGTGAACCTTCCGGTTCTAACTCTAGGAACCCTTCGGTTCCAACTCTGTAAACATGCACAGCATAAATCACATAGAAATAATGCAGTACAACACATAACATACATAGCATACGAATACTCTGTCACATAACTCTGGTTACCTACTCAAGGTAAGGTATAATGAGAAGGCTCACCTGGCAAGCAGAAAGCAGATATCCCCACACTTAAATCTCGAACTCGCCACCGCCTAACACGTAAGGCAAATACTCTCATGAATATAACTCTCGAGACTAGAATCAAGCCTCTCATGGCACCCTCTTAAGGGTAAAACACTATTTTACCCCTCTCTTGGCCCAAAGGCCACATCGCTGACCAAACCCTAAAAGTCAACGGTCAACCCTTGGTCAAAATCAAAGTCCTCAGTCAAAGTCAACCCCTGACTGACCCTACTCGCCGAGTCAATCCTATGACTCGCCGAGTTCTCATAATCAGAACTTCACTCAATCCGCGACCCAACTCGCCGAGTCACCCCGAGACTCGCCGAGTCCAACAACTCTAAGTCCACTCGCACACAACTCACCGAGTCATCCCTTGACTCACCGATTCTCGACTCAACCTGGGAATATCGGGACCCTTCGACAAGACTCGCCGAGTCTAAGGCTATCATTAACCTACTCGCCGAGTTGTTCTTCCAACTCGCCGAGTCCCAGCTCATCTTCAAGCAACTCGTCGAGTACACCCATGTGACTCGCCGCGTACCACCGGTCTGAATCCATTCAGAAGCATTCCAGGCCATGCAATTGCTCCAAAACATAGATCTAGCCTCCTACCACTCATCCATCACGTAAAGTGGCAAACTTTACGTGAATCCAAAGAGATCTAGGCCATTTGCACATTGGGCTAGGGTTTGGGGACATGATGGCTCCACAAAACACTCCAACACAGGGACTTTCATGCTCTCTGATCCTTCTCCATTCCAGATCTGAGGTAGCAACCTCAGATCTAACCTCTAGACTTCCAATTACATCCATAGACAAGTTCCCACAATTCCCAAAATGAAGAAACAACATAATAACAGCCCAAGAACGAGATATTACCTCCAAGAGATGCCCCAACTGCAATGTAATTCGAACCCAAGCAAAGCCCCTTGCTCCAAGCCTTCAATCTCCCAAAAATTCCTTCAACAATTACTTCTCCAAGCTCCAATCCACTCAACAATGGTGCTTCTCCGCGATTTAGGGTTTTCTGAGGCTCAAGGGGTGATAAGGAGGTTGGGAGGAAAACATAATGTTCTTTATATAGGGCTCAACCCCGAGAATTAGGGTTTTCTCCAATCAGCGCCTACTCGCCGAGTCCTCCTCACTGACTCGCCGAGTTGGCTACTTAGCACGCGACCCAGTCGCAACTCTACTCGCCGAGTCCATCCATGGACTCGCCGAGTCACTCTTTCACAACTTACTCTTTTAGCCCTTCAACTCTAGTCTTGATATTTCGGGATGTTACAGGGTTGCTCAACCAAAAATACCTTGAGGTTAGGAGGTTTTCTGCAGATGGATTTGGAGGGATGCATAAAATGAGCATTGTTTGAAAGAAGTGGGCGAGTGTTTATGAAGATTGTGAGTATTTAAAGTATGGGGGGGGGGTGCTTTAGGAAAATTTTAGACACAAATGCATGCGTTGCGGTCTTGACATAATGGCTGAGTTTTAAATGGATTGTTTAGTGTGATATTGGTAAAATAAAAGTAAATTTGCTTGGGGGCATGCAAAGGCTAAGTGTGGGGTATTTTGATATATGTGTGTGTATATATATATATATATATATATATATATATGTATATATATATATATATATATATATTTATACATTATATCTTAATATTTTAGCCTTTATTATTCTCTTTTAGAACTAAAAAGTACATATAATGCTTTGAATTATGATTTGCAGCTATTCGTTGTCGGTAGAGCATAAAAGAAAAGACTAAAGCGGAAATCAGGCTTAGAAGCTATAAGAAAGGAAAAATGCTGGAGGAGCCGTTTACGCCCCGCGTAGTGGACATGTACGCCAAGCGTAACAGCCAAATACGAGTTACGCCCGGCGTAATCTTTATGTACGCCCTGCGTAACGGCTGGCATTCGGATAACCTCATCGCGCATTGATCCTCAGTACGCCCAGCGTAATCCAACTTATGCCCAACGTATGTAAGTCGGTTACAAGGGTTATAAAAGGCAATTATCAGCTAACCAGAAGGGGGGATTCGACTTCTAACCCAATTTAGTCGATAATTAACTTCTGTTAAGCCGTTTTGAGGGTCTAAAAGGCGGCCGGAAGGCCATTAAGCTAACGGGAGCGAAGATAGGAAGGATTGGAGAGCGGATACATGTCGGTAATCATATGGGTTGTAAAAGTGACCATGTTTTGGATTCCATTGTGATACTATTACGTGTTTAGTTTTTGATTTAGGTGTAAAAACCTTTTACTTTTTGTTTATGATTGAATGAAATCTTGATTAGTAGACTAATTGCTATATTGAATTGTTTATTTATGTTTAATTTATCTTGCCAAGCTTGTTAAAAGATCCTTACGTGTTAATGATAATTATTTGCTGTTAATTATTAAGTAAATTGAGTTGTATGAACATCTGATTGATTGCTTGTCTCTTATGATTTTGATGACCATCGAGATTATAAGTCTAGGAATAACGAATGTGAAACTAGGATTAACTTGGGAATAAGTAAGTTAGTGTGTAAGCCTTGTTTGATGACCATCAACAAGAGGTTAATTGAACGACCAATTTGATTAACTACATTTACAAGTCTTGCTTGATACGAACTGAACACTAAGAAGCATGTTAGTTTAATCAACTGATCACTATTTGAATTGACTTGTTTGCTAAAGGATTAGTTATAGTGAACGCGAATCTAATCATTTTAGGAATCGGTGAACATGAATAAATGAATTTGTGTATGCAATTGTCTATGTTTTTAAGGTGTAATTTATCTAAACCAAAGTACCTGAAGAGATTTGCTTTCCTGTTAGTTTATCGAGAGTTGTCAATTAATTGTTCGTTTGAGATTTATTAAACTACTTCTTTACTCTTTTCGTGTGTCTTATAACCTATAATCAAATATTTTAAATTAATTCACCACCGTTCCCTGCGATCGACACCCGACTTACCTAAGCTATACTGTAATCTGACCAGGTACACTGCCTATAAGTTCATAGTTAGTCTAAGTTTGTTAGGTTATAAATATTAAAATTAGTGGGTACTTTAGTGCACATCAGTAGTCCTTCATACGACAGAGCTTATTCAATAGATTAGGCAGAGATTTCAGACAGTTCAGAGTCGGTAGAAGAGTTATGTCGACAAGCGTCGATATGAGTTGAATTTTCAGGTCAGTGACATGGTTTTACTGAAGCTACCTCCCTAAAAGGGTGTAATATGCTTCAGGAAGAGGGGCAAGTTGGGGCCCTAATATATTGGACCATTTCACGTGATCACCAGGGTTGGAAATGTAGTTTACAAATTGGATTTTCCTGAGGAGGTCAGTCGGATTCACTACACCTTCCATGTGTCTCAGCTTCGAAAGTGTGTGGCTGATGCTTTAGCAGTTGTTCCCGTGGATGATATTCTGGTTGATGCTCGCCTGAACTAGGCTAAGAGACCAGTGATGATTTTGGATCCAAAGACGAAGGCCTTGAGCAAAAAGGTGGTGTCCTTGGTCAATGTTCAGCGGCAACATCAGAAAGGTTCCGAATTGATGTGGGAACTCGAGTCGAATATGAGGGAGCATTACCCTGAGTTGTTCATAGCAGCGGACTTCGAGGACAAAATCTAGTTCAAGTGGGAGGAGAATTGTAACATCTTAACATTGAGATATTTCATTTTAACCATAAGTATTAGAATTTATTTCATTTTAGACATTGGATGTGAATTAATTGCCAATTTGGTCCCAAATAACATTTTCGTAACTTATGGGAGCTTGGCACGAACGTTGGGCGTAGGTTGCTAGAATGTAAACCGTAATTTTTTTGGTTTTGGACCGTATTTATGAATCCTTAAGTCCCAAACCTACCTTCTTTCATCAGCCTCCAACCTACCTTTGTCCCCATGCAAACCCTAATCCACTTTTAGAGCCTTCTTGAGCATTTTGTGTGTGTGTTTTGGTGGCCTTGAAAGAGAGAGGAAGAAGAGAAGATCATATCGTAGGAATGGGACACTTTGGATCCAAAATAACAACACCATTTGGCATCATTTGGAGGTAAAAAACTTTGAACTTGATGAAGTTATGGTTAGATCTAGTTTAGCCATGAAGTTTGTGTTCTTTTGGTCCCATTAGTTTCGTATTTTGAGTACGAGCTACTCCAATCCATTTAAGCTGTCCGTTCAGACGTTTTGGGGTGTTTATAAGCATAAAAATGTGGTCTTGATCATTATTTCCCTTCGATGCATGAGTTACAAGGTCTTAATGGGTTAAGTAGTTAGGGTTTTTGTGTTTAGGCACTTAATGGCCATTCATAGGGGTGGCAATTGATGACACGACACGACAAAAATACACGTCACGAAACGACATTGAGACAAAATTGAAATTCGAATTCGTGTTCGTGTCGTGTTCGTGTCAAGTGCACAAAACACAACGTCGTGTCGTGTTCGTGTTCAAAAATTGACACGAAATTGACACGAAATTGACACGATTTAACATTTTTTTTCGTGTTTGTCGTGTTATGTATGAATAGATATTAATTAAATAGATTAATTTTTATCTCATGTTATCTTTGTCGTGTCGTGTTTGTCGTTTTTAATCAGTTCGTTTTCGTGTTAGTTAAAAAAAACCCGGGATCGTGTTGTGTCGTGTTCGTGTTACATAAAACATTGTCGTGTCGTGTCGTTTCAAAAAAAAACACGACACGATGGAAAGGAAAGGACATAAACATGAACTCTAGGCGTTCCCTAGGAGCGATGGGTGTTCATGGTCAATCAACCCGTTTTTCTGGTCAAGTTGTGTACACCTAGCGTTCAAGCTGAGTACGATAGGCGTATTCAACACTATTGACCAAGTTTGGCTTTTAACTTTTTGGACTTTGACCAGGATTTGACCAATTTTGACCAAAGGTTATTTTGGGTATTTTGATATTAAGTTAAGCTGGGCCATGATTTGAATAATAGGTGATGGGTAGAGTCAGTACTCGGAGTAGAGATTTATTCAACTATTTGTTTGGATTAAAAGGTGAGTTTTTCCTTACTGTACTTGTGGGTCGAAGGCACCAATTCCGGCCCACTAGATTATGTATCATGGTTTAGAGGATGTTGATATGTTATAGTGATCTGTAGATCAGTATCTTGGTATATTGGATGTAGTATGCGGTAGTGGTTTGTGAATCTGCCTGTTGTCCGATAACTGGTTATATATTTATCTGTTGCTGGATATATGTTATCTGTTATGTATATGTCAACATAGTATGGTTGGGTTGAGGTATTATTGCTTTGTGTGGTAGCCAACAAACCCGGGAGCAAGCCATACATAAGTTGTAGGCCCGGAAGGCAAGCTAGACTTATGGTGTGGGCTCGGGAGAAAGCTATATATGAGCTATAAGACCGGTAGGCAAGCCGGAATCATATTGTGGGCTCAGGGGTCATTCATTTTTTTTGCTGTGGACCCAATATATGTTGTTATTTGTTGTGTGTTAGTACTTTAGGGGACTTCACTAAGCTTTGGCTTACAGTTTCAGTTTATTGTTTCAGGTACTTAGAGGATTTGTAACACCGTAAATTTCAAAACAAGTTTTCGCATTTTATACAAAACACAATTCATTCAATATTCATAAAAACACCATTGTTTGAAACTTGAATTAGTAGCATATAAAAATCCCAAGATCTCATAACATAAAAATCCCGTGTGTGTACTGATCAGGCCGGCGCCTTTCCGCGATCCTCACTAGTACCTGAAACAAATAACACCAAACACTGTAAGCACAAAGCTTAGTGAATTCCCCAAAATACCACACATAACACATATTAGCCACTCGAGGCTATAACTTTGTGGGTCCGTGGACCCTACTCTGTGAACCCTCTGGTTCTAACTCTGTGAACCTTCCGGTTCCAACTCTATAAACATGCACAACATAAATCACATAGAAATAATGCAGTACAACACATAACATACATATAACATACAAATACTCTATCACATAACTCTGATTACCTACTCAAGGTAAGGTATAGTGAGAAGACTCACCTTGCGTATCTCGGTAACTCGTAAATCCCTGAAATCACTAGTGCTCGATCTCCCGAGCTATAGTCCTCCTATAACACAATACATCTCTAATTAACACTTTCCCAACTAAGGTTGACTAACCCTATCAAGTCAACACCGGTCAACTCTGGTCACTGGTCAATGGTCAACTCAACTCGCCGAGTCTGGCGTGGACTCGCCGAGTCTCTACGGGGACCCGATTCCTCTGAGTCCCTTCCGACTCACCGAGTCACTCACCCGACTCGGTTACTCAATCCCTAGATAGAAATCACTGAACAACCCGCACCAACTCGTCGAGTCTGGAAGTAGACTCGGCGAGTGCATTCCATGCACAACCCCAAATGACCTTCTGAGGTCAGATCTGCTCCACTAACTCATATATCCAGTCCTTCCAAGCTTATTTATCACGTAAAGTTCATGTCTTGGCGCTCATAACACACCTAATGACTCATAAATGGTGTTTTGACCTCAAGTACAAAGATCCAAAACCTCCATGGATTCATAAAAATCTTGGACAAAGGGACACTCTGGACCTCCAAGGGTCCAGATCCATAACCTGACTCGCTTAAGAGACCAAGGAAGCACTAGATCTAGCCACAAAAGGGCTCAATAAGCCCTAAATCAACATGAACATCACTTTAACAAAAAATGGTTCGAAAATAGTACCTCAAACGTGATGTTCTGGACCTCAGATCTTCAGGTGGTTGATCCTCTTGATTCCCCTTGGCTATAGCTTCCTTTCCCTTGCTAGATAACACCTCCAAGGTCAACAATGGCTCCTTCTCTCACTCCAAACGCTCAAGCTCACTAGGGTTTTGCTCTGGGGACTGGTGAGCACAAATGACGGCCATAAGGCCCTTTAAATAGGCCCCAAACCCGAGAAATTAGGGTTTCATTAAACAGCGCAGACTCGCCGAGTCTACCAATGCGACTCGTCGAGTCCGGTCATTAATCCGGGTGAGAAATCACGTCTCTACTCGGCGAGTCTACGCACCAACTCGCCGAGTTCTTCCACAAAACTCAAAATAAAAATGAATAAATATAATACCTGAAATTCCAGATGTTACAATTCTCCCCCACTTGAATCTGACTTCGCCCTCGAAGTATCATTCCTGAAATAGCTCCGGATGCTGCTCTCGCATCTCACGCTCTGGCTCCCAGGTTAACTTGGATCCCTTCCGATGTTGCCACTAAACCTATACCAGAGGCAGCTCCTTGTTCCTCAGAATCTTGATCTTCCGATCCACAATCGCAACTGGTCTCTCCGCGTAGTTCAGGCTCGCATCCACCTGAATGTCCTCTAACGGCACTACCGCCGACTCGTCGGCTATACACTTCCTCAACTGAGACACATGGAAGGTATTATGAATCCGCTCCAATTCCGCAGGTAGCTGCAAGCGATACGCTACCCTGCCCACCCTCGCGATCACTCTGAACGGCCCAATATACCGAGGCCCTAGCTTGCCCGTCTTCCTGAATCGGATCACTCCTTTCCAAGGAGATACCTTCAGGAGAACATAATCACCGACCTGGAACTCGATCTCGGATCGACGTCTATCCGCATAACTCTTCTGGCGGCTCAGAGCAGTCAACAATCTCTGCTTGACCCGCTGTATCTGCTCTGTCGTCTGAAGCACAATCTCTCTGCTACCCATAACACGCTGCCCGACCTCTCCCCAGTAAATGGGGGTCCGACACCTCCTCCCATACAACAGCTCAAAGGGTGACATACCAATGCTCGAATGATGGCTGTTGTTGTAGGAAAACTCCGCCAAGGGCAAATACGTGTCCCAACTCCCCCAAAGTCCAACACACATGCCCGGAGCATGTCTTCGAGCGTCTGAATCGTCCGCTCACTCTGCCCGTCAGTCTGGGGGTGATATGCGGTACTAAAATGCAGCCTAGTACCCAACTCCTCGTGAAACTTCTTCCAGAATCTGGAAGTGAAACGCACATCTCGGTCTGAAACAATCGAGATCGGCACTCCATGCCATGATACCACTTCCCTCACGTACATCTCTGCTAATTTCTCTGCGGAAGAACTCTCACTGATAGCAAGGAAGTGGGCGCTCTTTGTAAACCTGTCCACAATCACCCAAATTGCATCGACTCCCCTAGCAGTCCTTGGCAATTTGGTGATAAAATCCATGGTAATCTGTTCCCACTTCCATTCAGGAACCTCCAACGGCTGCAACTTACCATGCGGTCTTTGGTGCTCGGCCTTAACCCTACGGCAGGTTAAGCACCTCTCAACAAACCATGCAACATCCCTCTTCATACAGGGCCACCAATACTCTCTCCTCAGGTCCAAATACATCTTAGTGGCCCCAGGATGGATCGAGAATTTCGACCGATGAGCCTCTTCCATCAAAATGGTACGCGTACCTCCCACAAACGGTACCCATATACGCCCCTGAAATGTCATAAGCCCCCGACCATCGGTAACGAACTCCGATACCAACCTAACAACTCGTTCTCTCTTCTGGTTCTCCGATCTCACGGCCTCAGCCTGTGCTCCACGAATGGTGTCCAACACCGGATCCATCACGGTCAATCGCAAACATACATCTCGCAATGGGACGCTCTCCGCCCTGCGACTCAGGGCGTCGGCTACCACATTAGCCTTGCCCGGATGATACAGGATCTCACAATCATAATCCTTGACCACATCCAACCACCTCCTCTGCCGTATTTTTAGGTTAGGCTGATCCATCAAATACTTCAGGCTCTTATGGTCCGTGTATATCGTACACCGAACCCCATACAGATAGTGACGCCAAATTTTGAGGGCGAACACCACTGTCCCCAACTCTAGATCATGGGTGGGATACCTCGTCTCATGAGGCTTCAGCTGCCTCGATGCGTATGCTATCACATGTCCTCTCTGCATCAGCACCGCTCCCAACCTCAAGATTGATGCATCACAGTATACCACAAAGTCCTCCATCCCCTCTGGGAGGGCTAACACCGGGGCTTCGCATAACCTTTGGCGAAGCGTCACAAAGGAGGCCTGCTGCTCAGGGCCCCATGAAAAAGCGACACCCTTCCAGGTCAACCTAGTGAGTGGCACTGCGATCTTAGAGAAATCCCTGATAAATCTCCGATAATAACTTGCCAACCCTAAGAAACTCCTGATCTCGGAGGGTGACCTTGGCACCTCCCAACTCATCACTGCCTTAACTTTGGCCGGGTCGACCAATATCCCTTTCTGGTTAACGAGATGCCCTAGGAACTGGACCTCTCGCAACCAGAAATCACACTTGGAGAATTTGGCATAAAGCCTCTCCGATCTCAGAACTCCGAGGATCTCCCTTAAATGTTCCTCATGTTGCTCTCTAGATCTCGAATATACCAAAATTTCGTCGATGAATACAATCACCGACCGATCCAACATCGGCCTGCACACTCGGTTCATGAGATCCATGAACACTGCCGGGGCATTGGTGAGCCCGAAAGGCATCACCACAAACTCATAATGCCCATAAAGCGTCCTGAACGCTGTCTTCTGGATGTCCTCATCTCACACCCTCACCTGATGATATCCAAACCTCAAATCGATCTTGGAGAACCAAGATGCTCCTTGTAACTGGTCGAACAAATCGTCGATCCTCGGCAACGGGTAACGGTTCTTGACCGTTAGCTTGTTCAGCTCCCGGTAATCAATGCACATCCGGTGTGAACCGTCTTTCTTCTTGACAAAAAGGATAGGCGCTCCCCACGGCGAGCTGCTCGGCCGAATACATCCCTTTCCCAGCAGCTCCTGAAGCTGCGAGGATAACTCTTGCATATCTGGAGGTGCAAGGCGATAAGGCACCTTGGCGATAGGCGCGGCCCCCAAAACCAAATCGATACTGAACTCCACTTGCCTCACGGGAGGCACACCCAGCAACTCCTCTGGAAATACATCCGGGAACTCACGCACTATCGGAACCTCCTCAACTGACCTCGGCCTCTCTGAATCAACCCGCATATCCATCACATACGCCACAAAGCCCTTACAGCCCTGCTGTAGACACTGCCTCACCCTAGCGGCCGAACAAAACGCTGACCAAGAACGTGTACCCTCGCCGTACACCCTAAGAACTCCCCCACTAGGGTCTCGTGTGGTCACCAGCTGCCGCTCGCAGTCGATAACCGCACCGAATCTGCTCAACCAGTCCATGCCAACAATGACACAGACATCACCCATCGCAATAGGAACCAATTCAATCGGAAACTCAACACCGAAAATCTCGAATACGCACCCACGGATCACCTCCGTGGCATATATCACCCTCTCGTCAGCTATGGAAACTATCAGAGGCCGACTCAACGCCTCACGACTAATACTGATATGCTGACTAAAAGCCAAAGATACAAAAGACCGACTCGCACCCGAGTCAAATAACACCAAGGCAGGTACAGAATTCACAAGAAAAGTACCTACGCATAACATAATATAAGCATAATATCTCAACATCAAAATAAATACATGAAAGAATACATACCAGCCACGACATTGGGCGCTGCGCGGACCTCCTCCGCGGTCAACTGAAAGGCTCTCCCTCGTGCCCTCGGCGCCTCGGCCTTCACTGGCCGACTCTCGGTAGCTCTGATGGCGGCAGGGGTAGATCCCTGAGGTGCTCCTTGAGCCGATCCCCGCAACTGTGGACACTCTGCCTTCCGGTGTCCGGTCTGGTTGCAGTGAAAACACACTGCAAACCCCTTGGGGAAGTCCTGGGCCATATGCCCCTCCTTGCCACACTTGTAGCAAGATCCATCTCTACAAACTCCATCATGACCCTTGCTGCACTTTCCACAAGTGCGGCCCTTCTGGCTCCCTGATTTGGGATCAGCGGGCTTGGCCCGCTTGGCTGCCGGCTGGGACTATGTCGGTCGCCGATCCCTCCCCTGAGCCTCCGCCTCCTCCCTAGCCTGAGTCTCTAGCTCGATCTCCCTCTTCCGGGCATTTTCCTGAAGCTCGGAAACTGTCCGGTACGAGGAGTTCTCCACGAACTACCGAATGTCTCTCCTCAAGATACTCAAATATCGGCTCATACGTGCCTGCTCAGTGGACACGTGCTCAGGGCAGAACATCGCCCTCTCATGGAACATCCTGGTAATCACCGTAACAGACTCAGTACCCTGCTTGAGGGTCATAAACTCCTGGTCCAAACGCTCCCTATCCACCTGGGGAATGTACTCATCTCAGAACATGGCAGTGAACCTCTCCCAGGTCACTGCCGCAAGCTCAGTAGGCGTATAGTGCGCCTTCACAAACTTCCACCAGTCCTTCGCTCCCAAGCAAAGCTGGTTCAGCGCGAACCGGACTCTCAAATGCTCAGGAGATGAGCAAGTAAAGAAACACCCATCTATGTCTGAAATCCATCTCATAGCAGCCACTGGGTCCTAGGTCCCGTCAAACTCCGGCGGTTTTGTGTTGCTGAACTCTCGGAACAGCAACGCATCACCACCCTATGGCCTCGCAGCAGCAACAACTGCGGTGGCTGCTGCAACAGCAGCCTCAGAAAGAGCAGCATAATGCTTGTCGAAAGTCTCAATCAACGTGGTCTTAATAGACCCGAACATCTCTAGTATCTCTGCCCTGATGGCCGCTGCCACCTCCTCCTGGATGATCCGGCGGATCTCCTCATCACTAGCCCCACTGCTCTCTGGCATAAGACGTGTCCTCACCATGATCCACCTCTGAAAAACAACATACGGTATATTAGAAACTCTCTCGAGCATACTCGCACTCGATAACTCATCCCTCCTTGATCCTTGGCATCCCGAAGATTCTTACTTGGACTGTACACCGCCCCGGTGCTTCCAGTAGTATGGGCCCAATACTACTGTCCGCACCGTTTCAGTGTACACCCCAAGTCCTCCTCTTCAAATCCCAAGTTCCAAGTACTCTATTACGCATGATCCACTCTCTAACAGATCTCTCATAAGCTCCTGGCTGCTACCTACTCACTCTCAAGCATCTCATAGCAGCTCACCTCTCCCTAGGCTAAGGCATCACAAATCAGGCCACTCTAGTCCTAATAGGAGTACCTAGCCCACTCTTGCATGAGATTACATCATATCAATATCATACCATATAATATAAGGGTATCTTGGGAAATCACCGTTCGGGCGCGGACTGATCGTACACACGACTCTGCTCTGCATTTTCCAAAAATCTTTTACTCTTTTTGAAAATATTTCTCAAATCCACAGTTTGAGTTCAAATACGCCCGAAGGTGTACTCGAATCCCTCAAACCAAGGCTCTGATACCAACTTGTAACAACGTAAATTTCAAAACAATTTTTCGCATTTTATACAAAACACAATTCATTCAATATTCATAAAACACCATTGTTTGAAACACGAATTAGTAGCATATAAAAATCCCAAGATCTCATAACATAAAAATCCCGTGTGTGTACTGATCAGGCTGGCGCCTTTCCGCGATTCTCACTAGTTCCTGAAACAAATAACATTAAACACTGTAAGCACAAAGCTTAGTGAATTCCCCAAAATACCACACATAGCACATATTAGCCACTCGAGGATATAACTCTGTGGGTCCGTGGACCCTACTTTGTAAACCCTCTGGTTCTAACTCTGTGAACCTTCCGGTTCCAACTCTATAAACATGCACAACATAAATCACATAGAAATAATGCAGTACAACACATAACATACATATAGCATACAAATACTCTGTCACATAACTTTGATTACCTACTCAAGGTAAGGTATAGTGAGAAGACTCACCTTGCGTATCTCGGTAACTCGTAAATCCCTGAAATCACTAGTGCTCGATCTCCCGAGCTATAGTCCTCCTATAACACAATACATCTCTAATTAACACTTTCCCAACTAAGGTTGACTAACCCAATCAATTCAACACCGGTCAACTCTGGTCACTGGTCAACGGTCAACTCAACTCGCCGAGTCTGGCGTGGACTCGCCGAGTCTCTACGGGGACCCGATTCCTCTGAGTCCCTTCCGACTCACCGAGTCACTCACTCGACTCGGTTACTCAACCCCTAGTTCGAAATCACTGAACAACCCGCACCAACTCGTCGAGTCTGGAAATAGACTCGGCGAGTGCATTCCATGCACAACCCCAAACGACCTTCTGAGGTCAGATCTGCTCCGCTAACTCATAGATGTAGTCCTTCCAAGCTTATTTATCATGTAAAGTTCATGTCTTGGCGCTCATAACACACCTAATGACTCATAAATGGTGTTTTGACCTCAAGCACAAAGATCCCAAACCAAAACCTCCATGGATTCATAAAAAGCTTGGACAAAGGGACACTTTGGACCTCCAAGGGTCCAGATCGATAACCTAACTCGCTTAAGGGACCAAGGAAGCACTAGATCTAGCCACAAAAGGGCTCAATAAGCCCTAAATCAACATGAACATCACCTTAACAGAAAATGGTTCGAAAATAGTACCTCAAACGTGATGTTTTGGACCTCAGATCTTCAGGTGGTTGATCCTCTTGATTCCCCTTGGCTATAGCTTCCTTTCCCTTGCTAGATAACACCTCCAAGGTCAACAATGGCTCCTTCTCTCACTCCAAACGCTCAAGCTCACTAGGGTTTCGCTCTGGGGACTGGTGAGCACAAATGACGGCCATAAGGCCCTTTAAATAGGCCCCAAACCCGAGAAATTAGGGTTTCATTAAACAGCGTAGATTCGCCGAGTCCACCAATGCGACTCGTCGAGTCTGGTCATTAATCCGGGTGAGAAATCGCGTCTCTACTCGGCGAGTCTACGCACCAACTCGCCGAGTTCTTCCACAAAACTCAAAATAAAAATGAATAAATATAATACCTGAAATTCCGGATGTTACAGGATTGCGGGAAAGCAAAGGCATGAACGTACCCATATTCCTGTTTTTATGACATTGAATCTTGTTATACTCTGATTTTGAATAATACTTTTGAAATAATGGTTAAACACTTTATGGATGAAATGGGTTGTTTTTTAAATGTTAAAATTTATTGTGAGTTTTGGGATATTACAGCTACCTGTGATGCATATAAAATGAGTGGGTCAGGTAGGGAAACCTGTTGAGATACATAGGGTTTTCAATCCCACAATGTTACTATGATAATAATCCACAATCAACAAACTCGCAAAACAAACTGTTATCCATAATTCACATATATCATATCTATAAACAATCTGCCCCATCTCATCTATTCTCACACACTGATCCTATAATGTTCTTACGAGATTTATGTAGATGGATCACTATAAACAACGAATTGACTATACCACTTTGGGGATTCCCTGACAACAAGGAAAGATTAATAAAGACTACAAATGAGAGGAATGGAGTAATCGACTGAACCATTGTTCATTAACACCACAAGACAGTTAAGTCAAGGATGGTAATATATACTCTACTAGATGACTTATCCATGTCGAGTAGTTGTATGATCACAAGTATTGTTGAACAAAGTTCTACCCTTAGATGCACCCTATTTGGTTAATAGAAGACGATTCAGACATACCTAGTAGTGGTCTTGTACATATACACCCTATCAGGTAGTCTAAAATATAACTCACGAAGCTCTTCTAATCACTTTATAAGTGGAAAGGATGACTCATGAAGCTTGTCTGATCACTTTGTAAATGGAAACGATAACTCACAAAGCTCATCCGAAAGAAGAAATGAGGGGGGGAGGGGTACTAATATAGTACTCATGTATGTAAAACGTACCCCACCAGTCATCAATATCATCAAACAAAGTTCTACTATCCGTTCCTATTTCACACATACCCTTAATTTGAAGCTACCTTATATCAAAACTTAATTGAACTAAGAATCCACTTTAGGTATAACAAGATTTCCATACCGATAATCAACACCAATTTCCTGCCTATGCAATATCTTTTCAATACAGGGTATAAGTAACACTTCTTCCAACTCAACTCGAACTAAGCATGTTTTATATGTGTTATCTAATCATTAGGCAAGACTATAGAGTTTATAATCAACTTCCAGGACTGACTTTTTTTAGGCAACACTCCCATAATTTAGTGTATATATTTATCATAGAGTATCAGATGTTTAATATACACTATGCTTCTTAGTAATGATACTTCTATTATATTATTATTATTATTATCATGTAATAATATCATATATATATATATATATATATATATATATATATATATATATATATATATATATATCTTAACACGTATAGAACCATATTTAGTTCGCACAACTTATGTCATCAAACATATATTCCAATCAATAAGCATATAATTCACATATAAAATTTCAATATATATATATATATAAAATTCACATATAAAATTCACATATAAAATTTCAATATATATATATATATATATATATATATATATATATATATATATATATATATATATATATATATATATATTACTTTTAATAAATACTTGTATTAAAATCATGTTAATGAAAGTAACTATGCACTCACCAGATCGAGGTGGAAGATCCACGGGAAAGCTAACTCCTCAAATAATACTTCAGCTTATCCATTTTAAATAACCTAAATACGAATATTACTATGCTTCAGTATTCGTTTGTATTTAGAGGCTTATAAATTATCTATGGATTCTTCAATAATCCTAAGATATACTTCAAGTTCTATCAGATATGAAACAACCAGGTAGGATTATATCTGTGGTAGGATCTGTTTGGTGTGTGTGTGTGTGTGTATATATATATATATATATATATATATATATATATAATATTGTTTGGAAAATCCACTTTAAACACCTTACTAGATCTAGCATAGACATCACTTCCGTAAGTAGATCAATCGGTATTATGGCTGAAATCACCAAGAAATCTTATTTATAGGTTCATATTAATGACTATTAAAATAAATAATAGTTAGACTTAAAGCCTAGAAATTGTAGCTTAACTTACAAAGTTTTCTGATGGAAAAGTCAAAAAATCATGGGTAGAACTTCAATACTAAACACTTCTATTTTTAAGGCTCTCTAACGCCTCATAGCCTCGCTATAGTGGTTAGAAGCTTAGAAAAATCAGGCTAGGGATTAAAGAAGTTCTCCAGAGAGAATTTGAGTAAATGGTGTGAGAAATAAGTCTTGTTCGGCTTCTATTTATAGGACTCTGAGGAGCTTGCCCAGAGCCATATGTGCACCACGCCTGGTCGAAGTCGCTCCTGCCATATACTACCACGTGTTCAATCATCGTTGGTCCACAATGTTTTATTGGATGTCGCGTCTGACCTTGATACATGTTGACTTGTTGTTAAGCCACATGCTACTCGCTCAATGGACCACATCGTCATGTCAGTTAGGAGAAGAGCCTGCCGCCTCACCATGTGGCATGCTCTCGGGCTGCCACATCGTTATACACAAGTAATTTTTCGTAACTGTTGAAAAATCATCACTTGTGCATACGAGCTCCGATTTCGATGTTCTTTATATCCACATGCATGTATTTTCGAGTACCACAACTTTTATTTTGATTTTAACAACTAATTCTCACTTTTTTTAAATTCATATATTTATAGAGATTACACAGTTAATGTCCGTGCCAAAATCATAAATCCTTCATACGAACTCCATTCTCGACTTCCTATATATCGATGGATTCATATTTACGAGATCTTCAACTCTCGTTTACATTGTTTTGGATAAATATCAAACGATTTTAATTTCTATTTCTGTGTTGCACACTACTGTATTGTGTGGCGCCGAAACATCGAAAACTCATAATTTCATTATACAAAGTCAAATTTACACATTCTTTATAGGCATAATTTCGGAATTCCGATTACTACAACTTTTATTTATATTACTTAGGCTAATAAGAAACCTATCTCTGATTTATATTTTTGTAACACTCGGTTCCCAGATAAATTCCTTAAGTTCTAAGTGGTTAATTATTTTTTTCATAAATGGCCATTACACTGGGCGTATTTAAGGGTATGCGGGGCGTACCTCTTCGATACTTGGACACATGGTTTTCTCCCTAGTATGTTACGCGTACCTAGAGCACACAGGGCGTAATCGAGTTTGAGGCAAACCCTGAATTTTAGGGTTTGGACCATATTTAAACACATTATAACCACAAGGCCTCTCCCATCACCAGTCACCATTGTCCCAAAACATTCCCCTCGAAACCCTAGCCCATTTTGAGAGAGTATTGAGCCTTTTTGAGTGAGTTGGTGGGATTTTGGTTCGTTTTGAAGAAAGAATAACTCTTTGGAGAAGCATTGGGTGGTTTGAAGCTTGTAGATCCAGACTTTGCTCACCTTGATCATCCTTCTAGAGGTATAAAGTCCCGGCCTTATTCGTTCATGTCTTAGATCTAGTTAGTTAGAGGTTTTTTCATGTTTTGGTCCCTTGGGTTGCTTTATGTGAGTATAAGTTACTCTCAAAGCTCAGGATAGTAGATCTTGAAGTTTTTAAAGTCCATAATGCATAAAAATAACATATTAATGGCTTTAACTCAACCATGCATGAGTTGATGTTCTTACTATAGAGTTAGAAGGTTAGTTTTTTTGGCTTTGGACTTATTTGAGCCATGAAAGGGCATCATTTAAGACATTCCTAAGAACAAGATATATGAGTTGGATGTTTATTGTTAAGGCATTAAGTGCTTAAAAATCGATTTTCGGCTTCTGAGGTGTACGTTGAGCGTACCTTCCAGGTACACGGGGCGTAAATGGCTTAACCTGAATTCCTTCTCGATCGTATTCTTATATGTTGGGCGTAACGGTGGCATACACGACGTACTCACCTGAAGTCCATTTGGGCCACTTTGGGCCTTAGGTTAGTTTGGGCCATCGCTTGTTGGGGCAAGAGCAGGAAGGGTAAAAATGGTATTTTACCGTTTATGAGAGGGAGTACGACTTGGACTTTTAGTTGTGGATTATTGACCTAAATAGTGATTAGGCTTGGCTTGAATGTGTTCAGTCTAATGAGCCGTTGTAGCAGCAGCTTGTGTGATTTCCTCTCATGAGATTGATGTGAGTCTTCTCACAGTGTTTGGCAGGTCGAAGGCACTAAATTTGGCTCATTGATTATTGTTTATAAGATGCTAGTTGTTTGTGTGACACTCGCATGTATTGTATGTGTTTGTATGTTTACTGAGCGGGGCTCGATGCTAGGTGGGGCCTGATGAATTTGTTGTGCGAGGCCCATCCCAAGTCACTGACAGATGTGTACCTGTCGGGGCCTGATGGAAGTTGGGCGAGGCCCATTGTATGTATGGTATGTGGTATTTTGGAGGGACCTCACTAAGCTTTCTGCTTATAGTTATAGTTTATGTTTTAGCTACTTCCGATTCGAATGGGAAGGGTCCAGTCTGATCACAACGCATCCACCCGTGTTCAGTATTTTTATGATTTTGGGATTGTACTATGATAATTATTTATACATTGGCATACTTATGGATGGTTTGATATGAATACTTGATGGTTTTTGGCTGATATAAAAATGAAATTTTTACTTATGATTTTTGGGATGTTAGGGTTTGGACCAGAGTTAAACACCTTATAACCGCAAGGCCTCTCCCATCACCAGCCTTCATTGTCCCAAAACAGTCCCCTCGAAACCCTAGCCCCTTTTGAGATATTATTGAGCCTTTTTGAGTGAGTTGGTGGGGTTTTGGTAGGGATCATTTTTAGAGGATGGAGGCTGCCAAATGAGCATCCCTAGGATTTAGTGCCTTTAAATAGGGCACTAATCTCGTAATCTAGGGTTTTAAACCCTAGATGTCGCCATATCATGGCCAAGACCTTTCCCCAACATGGCGGTTCATGGATGCGCTTTTCATAAACCAGGATGTGACGTCGTGATCATTCCATCACCACATTATGGCTTAGTTGAAATCCCAAAACATAATTAATGAAATTAAACTCAGAAGAACCATACCATGAAACGGGTATGGAAATAAAACCTATCCCAAAACTAACTCAGACGACCAACCAACCACAAAAGAAGTTCAAGATATCTAGAGGAAAGGGGATGGAAATAAGACTTATGTAAAGTGAAAATAATTTGGAAAGAATCATCCTTAAGAATGCAGGGTTGGGCAGACTGTGTGCTACTAATATGGAAAGCTAGGGCACATCAATAAGGATTGTAAGGAGCCTTCGAAGATTTTTTTTGGGTGCAGTTAGCTTGGGAACTTCAAGGCAGCATGTTCGAATAGGATCGTTCAGTAGGTCGTGGCTCTTGCTCCTGCTACTCTGAGGATCACGAATGGAGGACATAAAAAGACTTAGGAGTCGAGGGTTTGTGGTAGGGCATTTTAGCTTAAAGTCGTTGAGGCTATTGCAACCCCAGATGTCATGATAGGTATTCTTCATTTCTATCTATTTGATTTTATGACTGTTTTATCTATGTTTATAATTGTATGTGAAATCGGGTACTTTTCTATATGTACCCGCTTTGGTTCTTTTTGATTCAGGAGCGAGCCAGTCTTTCGTATCTTTTGCTTTTAGCAAGAATTTTAGCACTTCTTCGGGTATGCTTGAGTAACCTATGTTGGTAGATATTTTTGACAATAGGTTGGTGAGCGCATATAGAGTTTTCAGGGGATGCATTATTGATATCTATGGCAAGAGATTCCCAATTGACCTTATTATGATGGTTATGGGTGAGCTCAACCTCATCGTGGGTATGGATTGGTTAAATCGACATCATGAATTGATTGATGGTAGACAAAATTTAGTTAGAGTTTAAACCCTAAGTGGAAGAGAACTGGTTATTTATGGTGAGAAGATGAAGGAAAATTTGGTTATTTGTTCTGCAGCCAAGGATCGAAAGTATTTACAACATGGGTGTAATGGTTATCTGGCCTTTGTGATGGATAGTGGGATAGACAAAAGATGATTATCTATTAATGAGGTTCCTATAGTCAGGGAGCTTTCATATATGTTCCCTGACAACTTGTCAGGTGTTCCTCCTGAGTAGCAAGTCGAGTTTCAGATAGATGTGTTTCTAGGCACAACGTTTTTTATGGTGTTGGATTTCATACGCATCAAATACACTCTAAACTAGGTTGCAGAAATCGAAACTACGATATACCTAAGTGTATATGGAACCTATGGATCTATGGTTTCATGGTGGTTAAATCTAACGTATGAAAACATAAAAACATAACAAAGAAAAACATACCTCTTATGTAGCCCTTGATCTCCATGCTTGAGATATTGATCCTCCATGAAGTTGCTTGGATGAGAGGACCCAAACCAAAATCCCTCTAATGGTATCACACTTAATGACACCAAAGAGTGGAATAAAAAATAACTAGAAGAAAGGGCAATTTCACAAACCCTTAAAGCGTTATAAATCGCCCCTAAGAGGGGGACGAAGAAGGGTTGGCAAAACTGATGGGTTTTACACAAAAGAACATTCCTATGTACTCATACAAAACCCTAAAGCTTGGATCTAGGCTTATCTATTATACATGCAATTCATCCAAGACTTGAAAACCCTAATCTAGCATACACTGAAATAAAAAACTACAATAAACTAGTTTAGATGATACCTTTCAATGGTTGCAAGAATCCTTTGATCTTCAAGAAGCTTAGTGTCATAAGTGTAACACCTCTAATGGCTCACAAACACCACAAGCAAGAGAATGATGTAGAGGAGAGAGGATGAGAGGAAAAATTCGGCTCCAAGCTTCTAGGGGATCAAGTGGACGATTTTTCTAGCCCTAGGGGTCCTTATATACTTGAGCTTCTCGGGTTTCAATCAAAACCTTAATTGGATGACTTAGGCCCTAAGTAACTTGAGAAGCTTCAAGAATAAGGCCTCTATGGCCGAAATTAAGATGGAATCATCCTTAATTTCGTCCATCCCCTAATCCATAAGGATTCTCAGCCCAAAATCAACTATCACACAATTGACAGTTCTACTCCCCTTTATTTAATTAATGTCTTTTAGCCACAAAATTAATTCTTAATTAATTCTTGTCTAATATTAATTTAATTAATATGATTTCTCTTTTAATATATTATTCATATAATATATTAATAAACCACAATAACCTCTCTCTTCATAAATCATCCGATCAAGTTGCTTTAGTGAAGGCAACCCAAAAGGACTATGCACAACCGGGTCAAGTACATACCAAATATAGTTACAGGCTTAGACACTAATCCAACAGTCTACCACTTGGATAAGTCTAGTAACTATAGTGCAAGTTCAATCCGATTAGCAATCGTAGCTCTCAAAGATGATGTCGAACTCTAATCTTATCAGTAACATGTCCTTTAGATAAGGGATCGTATAGTCCTCCGTTCTAGATATCGTGCAGACAGTTACATGGAACATAGTCATATTTATTGTCCAGCAGTTTGTTTCTCGATCTCCAATTCATCTGACATAGAACTTAATTGAACACATCAGTATAGTCCTGACCGGGCCTGACCCATAAGTCAAACCAAATCATCGAGGAGCCCAGATATCTGTTTTACCATCTTAGGATAAAAGGAACATATAAACTTCAACTTATATGTATTTACCACTCACTTATCAAATCATGCACAACAATGTGCTTTATAACATCAAGTTACCAATGCGTTTACGCATTATCAATGCATAACCAACTTGCAAATAATAAATCATATATCTGGATTTTAAGATAGTATGATATTATCGTCTTGCAATCACTCGAGATAAATTCCATGAAGTGATGCCAACAAGCGCGGGTCTAATCCAATGCTCAAATCTTATTCATAAGCACCCATGAACATTGCATCAAACTTTTTCTATGTCTAATGCACTTTAGACAATCTACAAACCAATTCATGACAATCTTCTTTCATACCTACTCCCAAAGTATGAGCGACTGTGGAACGTTCGAATACTATTATTATTCAGGAAGTCAAAACATGCAAAGTGAAACAATAGGTAAACAATCAACATAAACTAATATTGTCCTTCAGCCCGATGCTCCTAACGTGCTGCAAGTGCTTAAACCTACTTAGTCCCTTCGTAAGGGGATCTGTTGGGTTATCCTACGATGATACCCTCTTCACTATGAGGAGTCCCTCTTCCACCTAATGTTGAATAAAATGATATTTCGTGTCGATATGTCGAGATCTGCCATGATCCCTTGGTTCCTTTGTCAAGGTAAACACTCCTTCATTATCATAGAAAATATCCATGGGCTCCTTTATGGCTAGCACAACTCCAAGGTCTCCGATGAAGTTCTTCAACCGTATCGCCTCCTTTGACGCTTCGCTAGCCGCTATGTACCCTGATTCGTACGTTGAATCAGCTACAGTCTCCTGCTTAGAACTTTTCCAAGTCACTACTCCTCCATTTAGGGTAAATACCTAGCCCGACTGCGAATGGTATTTGTCCCTGTCGGTCTGAAAACTGGCGTTGCTATACCCTCGCACCCTTAATTCATCACTCCCACCTAGGACTAGAAACCATTCCTTGGTCCTCCGAAGGTACTTAATAATAGTCTTGACTGTGGTCCAATGTACTTTTATAGGGTTCCCTTGATATTTGCTGACCATGCTCAAAGCGAAGGCCACATCAGGGCGGATACAAGTCATCGCATACATGATTGAGCCAACTCCGGAATCGTAAGGTACTCGGCTCTTCTCTGCTATCTCGACTTCGGTACTCGGTCTTTGAGTCTTACTCAACTTGGCATAACTTTGGATTGGTAAATCCCCCTTCTTGGAATTCTCCATACTAAAACGTTTTAGTACCTTGTCCAAGTAAGTATTCTGACTAAGTCCTATTAGACTTTTACTCTTGTTTCTCACTATCCTTATTCCCAGAATATAAATAGCATCTCCGAGGTCCTTCATAGCGAAACACTTCCCAAGCCATGACTTGACTTCATGTAACGTCGGAATGTCGTTTCCTATGAGTAGTATGTCATCGACATACAATACGAGGAAGCTTACTATACTCCCACTGGCTTTGACATATACACATGATTCATCCTCGCTTCGTAGAAAACCAAACTCTTTGAATTTCTCATCGAAACAAACATTCCATTGCGAGATGCTTATTTCAATCCATAAATAGACTTCTCAAGCTTACACATTCTATTGGGGTGCTTTGCATCGACAAACCCCTCTGGCTGACTCATGTAAACATCCTCAGCCAACTTTCCGTGAAGGAAAACAGTTTTGAAATCCATCTGCCATATGTCATAGTTATGAAATGCAGCAATGGCTAGCATCACCCTATTAGACTTTATCTTCGCAATTGGTGAGAAGGTCTCATCATAATCAACTCCGGGAGTTTGAGTAAAGCCCTTCGCAACCAATCGCGCTTTATAAGTGTATACCTTCCCATCCATGTCGGTCTTCTTCTTGAAGATCCACTTGCACCTAACTGTCTTAAGACCTAGCACATTGTCAACCGAATTCCGAACTTGGTTGTCATACATGGACTGAATCTCGCTGTCTATAGCCTCTTTCCATTTTGCAGACTCCGAGCCTGCCATGGCTTCTGTGTAGCTATTAGGTTCATCCAAATATATTAGTGTACTATCACTAAACAACGTATCACCCTCACTTGTTATATGAAAACCATACAACACAAGTGGAACACTAACTCTACTGGAGCGTCAAAGAGGTAAGGATACGTCAATCGGCTGAACCAGAGTTTTCTCCTCGAGTTGAGCGCCAGTGTTAAAGGTTCCTTCATCGCTCGACTCTTGAAGCTCTTCAAGATCGATTTGCCTCCCACTGTCCCCTTGGCTTATGAGTTCTCGCTCTCGGAAAACCCCTCTCTTCGCAACGAAGACAAAATTGTCACTCGGTCTATAGAAGAGATATCCAAAAGTCTTTTGTGGGTAGCCGATAAAAATACACTGCTCACTACGAGGTTTGTCACACCCCCATACCAGAATGGCGGAAACGTTTGGTGGCCGAGGACGTCATGTTAAGGGTCCGTTTGTTTGCTTCTTAATTGAAAAATTAAGAGGTAATGTATTAAAAATTCAGATTCAGATCGTTTGTCTCCATCTTAATTTTTACCTCTTAAAACTATATTCGCCTCTTATTTTTTCAGATCTTGAGCAGTGTCTGAAAATTTAAAAAAGAAGTCGCGTCCCTTATTTTGCCCTAATACCCATTCGCGAGTTTTCTTCCGTTTATTTTCCTTCGCATATGCTCCTTCCGCTGTTCTCTTCACCAGCAAGATCCGGCGTCGCCTTCAATCTTACCCATCGACGCCTCTCCCTGGAACGCCGCCGCCGCCACCACCGAAAGTCCACCCGCCTCCTGCCGATGATTCAGGTATGCTGTTCTTCTTCTGAAAATCGTATTCCTTCTTCTGAAAATCGTATTCCTTCTCGAACTTGGAAATCAAAATCAACAGCATTTTATGTTTATATGTTTCTGATTTGTTAAAAAAACGAAATTAGTTCATTATTATTGTTAAAAAATAGAAATCAGTTCGTGATTTGTTTAAGAAACAAAATCAGGTATGTTATAGCTTCTGAAAATCATTTTATTTTTTCTATTCTTCTATCTTCCTTCTTCTGAAAACTGATTTGTTGCTGCTCCTAAACCTGAAAATAAAATATAGACAAATCCGCTTATGTATTTGTTCCTGATTTCTTCAAAAAACGAAAAAAAAAATTGATTTCCTGCTATATGTTGATGTTATATGCTGATTTGTTAAAACAACGAAAATTATTGTTAAAAAAATTGATTTCCTGCTATATGTTGATGTTATATGATGTTATATGTTGAGTTTGATGTGAAATGAACGAATCTGAATGTTTTCAATGGACATAATGAATATTGACATGTTCTATTATTATGTTTGATTTCACTGTTATGTTTGCAGTCTTTCCTATTATGTTTGGTTTTTTTATATTCAATTGTTTGTGTTCAATGTTTTTATGTTTGATGTTATAGTGAAGTGTTGACATATTTGTGTTTGATGTTATAGTGAAATCATATATGTTCTTGCTGTTATTAGGAAATACGCATTAGTTTTGCTAAAGAGATATAGCCGTTGCTTGTTTTGCAGTCCACAATTTCATAAGGAAATGCGATATTCATGATGAGTTATTTATGGCATTCGAGGAGAACAATGCTCAAGCACAAGGAGGAGAGAATGATGGATAAAACGTACACGATATGGAATGGGGTTCACAAGGCAATGAATACATGGATAATTTGCGTGATCAGATTGCGAATCAATTGGGATAAAATTAAATTTGTAGGATTTTATTGGGATTTTATTATGATTTTGTGGATTTAAAAATATTTATGTTTGAATTGGATTTGTGTTTAATTTTGATTTATGATAAATTTGGATTTTATATGGTGTTTATATTTTTTTTAAATACATATTTAAGAAATTTATTAGGTTATTTTCTAAATAAATAATTGAATTCAATAAAAATTAAAACAGAAGGGTAAAATGGTCATTTTAATAATTTAGCACAACAATTCAGATGTGCCAACCAAACAGCATGTTAAACATTCAGCTCTTAAAATTTTAGACCCTCTTAGAAATTCAGATCTCTTAAGAATTCAGATCTTAAAAATTCAGATCCTGCCAAACAGCCCCTTAGTATCACAACACATACATCATAGTAATCAAAGTAACAAACAACCATTGCATTAATATGAAAGTGTTTACAAAGTATGTGATTCACAAAAGATAGATTCCAAAAGTAAATAACAAAACAAGTCATGAAGCTACTAAACTCCATCTTCTAAATCCCAGTGCGTGTATATGTCTACTAGTTTCCTGAGAATACAAGTTATTTTGAAAGAGTAGATCAGCATTTAAGCTGGTGATGTAACACCTGGTTCCTGGTATGTATTTTAATCTAAGTATTTTTGCATTTTTAGCTGGACTCGGCGAGTTGTAGGCCCGACTCGCCGAGTAGAGGAGAGATTTTGAGCACGTTTAAATTGGCAACTCGGCGAGTCCATATCCTGGACTCAGCGAGTCCGCTTGTCTGGAAGAAACCCTAGATCCACGGGTTTTGTACCCTATTTAAACCATGTTATGAGCCCCAAACTCGCCTCCTTCACCCTCAGAACGTCATTTAGCAAACCCTAGCCATTCATTGAGCATTCGAGCATTTCTTGTGTGAATCTTGAAGTTTTGAAGAGAAGAAGGAGGCTAGATCCAAAGGAGTAGAAGAAGATCCATGATATTGCACCCACTACAGAGTTTATTGAGGTAATAATCGGATTCCTTCTGTTTCTATGATTGATTCGCCATTATGAGCAATTTAGGCCATTTTATCAATTTCTTAGCTTATTTATAGTAGAGAGATCACATTGGGTTGATTAGCCTTCAGACCTAGCCATGTTTCAGTTCCAAAAACATAGATCTAACACCTTTATGGAGCTATTTTTCATGAAAATCCATAGATCTACTCTTTTAAGAGTCTTTTGAGCCTTCAAATCCCTTTTCATGCATATGTACACGTAAAGTTGGAAACTTTATGTGGTAAACAAGCCTTAAGAACCCAAATCTATAAGTTGTATGCAGTGGTTTTGAGCAGAATTGATTGTATAGAAGTTGCATGTAACCGACTCGGCGAGTCGGGTCGCGAGTCCTCAAGTTTTCCCCTTCTGTGTATTATGCCAAGTGGAAGCAGTGAGTTGTAGGTGGACTCAGTGAGTCGAAGATCAGACTCATTCATGAAGGGACTCGGCGAGTCAATGCCCTGACTCGGCGAGTCCAAGGCAATCTTCATATTCCAATAACAGACTCGGCGAGTCACATTCGGAGTGTTCATATGTTGAAGGAGAACTCGACGAGTTGTTCATACAACTCGGCAAGCCGGATGTAGATTGACTAAGTGTTAGTATCAATGAGGAACTCGTCGAGTCTATGCCAAACTCGACGAGTAGTTGCGTGCAGAAAATGAGAAATGAGAGTAGGGACTCGACGAGTTGGCGACCCAACTCGACGAGTCAGGTCAACTGCATGTTGACTTTGACCAAGAGGTTGACTTGGACCAGGGTTTAAATAGTCATTTTACCCTCAGTATAGTTATCAGTATTTGACTGAGTGTAATTATGGAAATTGTAGCCGGGGTGAAACCGGAGCCGCAGCAGACAGATTCCAGAGCAGTTCATTCAGCAGCTAGACTACGAGGTGAGTCTTCCTTCCAGTAGGAACGGGTCTATGGCCACAATGACAGCCCGTTTAGTTAGCAGTAGTTCTGGACCTCGGTCCGATGTAGTAGTTAGATTGCTTGATGTCTTTGTGATTCAAGCATGTTTTGTGTTATGTGTTCCGGACTTCGGTCCGATGCATTATATAGTATATGTGCTTATGCTAGTTGATATGTTTATACTATGCCACGTTATGCTAAGTCAGTTTTCGGACTTCGGTCCGATGCAGGGGACAAGGTCCCAATCTGTTCCGGATTTCGGTTTGATGTAGTTAGTTCCAGACTTCGGTCCGATGCAGGGGACAAGGTCCCAGTTAGTTCCGGACTTCGGTCCGATGCAGTTTCTGGGATTCAGTCCGATGCAGAGGGCAAGGCCTTGGTTAGTTCCGGGCTTCAGTCCGATGCAGTGGGCAAGGCCCAGTATGTGTTTTTATGATATTGTATGGTATGTGGTAGTTTGGGGGAGCTCACTAAGCTTCGTGCTTACAATTTCAGTTTTGGTTTCGAGGTACTTCCGCAAGTAAAGGGAAGAGCTCGGGTTGATGGCATCGCACACACCACGGCTTCAGTTTCTGTCCTAAGAGTTGATTTAGTTTTTCGTAGATATGATTGATAGAGTCTTGATACAGTTTTCTCGTGATACTTTGTTATGGTTTTGAGATATTGACGTATGGGTTTTTATTTATGGTATTGATCTAATGATTTTAGTAACGATTAAACAAAAATTTTTGGGTCGTATTTTGGGATGTTACAGGTGAGCTCATAAGTATATAAGTGATGAAAGTAGTTGTAAGTTCCCTTTTAGAAAGGTCCGCCTGTTCCTCCAGAAAATACTATATTTTCTGATGTGGTGAATGATAAGTAAAAATAACTCCACAATTCCTTCTATGAGTATTAAATGGATACAAGTTATATGCAATTCCGAGTAAACAGATAATCGATTGTGTGAATCTTCCCTAATCCGACAACCAAACAACGAACAGGGAATGAGGCAGAAGTCACACGTCTCATGGTTTGTTAGATCTTCACTGTATATAACCCTGGTGTATTCATTTGGTACTTACGGATTTAAGTGTAATAGTTCTTTATATTTAATGAAAACATTCTTTAAGAAAATCATATATTTCCTTTAGTAAAAATGGTAACCACAATAGTTCCTTCTATAATCACTTAGTTTATACAAGCTATATATAATCTAATATCGAACAGATAGTTAAATTGTTGAATCTGCCCTAAGCCCACAACCAAACAAGGAACAGGAAGTAAGGCGGAAAGCATACATCCAACTGCCTATCATATATTAATTATATATAAGCCATATGTATAAAATAAGGTATTATAGAATTAACCACTAAAGGTCCTTTTAAGTTATACTGGTTTAATCAAATGAATTAAACCCTTTTTACTAATAAGTTTCTAGTTTAGCCTACTAATTGTATGTTTTTCTTTGCCTTGTGGGTTTGATTCTTGTATGTATAAAACAAGGTATTATAGAATTAACCACTAAAAAGTATGTTTTTCTGTAGTAGAAAATGGTATATTGAATGTGTATACTAACCTGAACCATACCTGTTACTCCTTATGATTACTTGGTGTATACATAAAATATATATCGCTAAGATCAAATAGATAGTAGACTGGGTGAATCTGCTCTAAGCCCACAACCAAACAAGGAACAGGAAATGAAGAGGAAAGCACACATTCTACTATCTACTGAACCCGATTAATATATATCCCTGATGTATCTACCGAGGATAAGGCCAAGAATCAAACCCACAAGGCAAAGAATCTGAATCCCAAGGGAAAGAAGGAAATGTTGGCCAAGAATCCCAATCCAAGAGATGCTCCAATGAAACAAAGACCGGTTAGGTCAAAGTCATCTCGGCAACCGGCTTCAAGTTCCGAATCAAGTGCCGAGGCACCCATCGGACCGAACAAGAAATGGGTTAAACCCGAATATAGATGGGTTCCAAAGGTGAAAACTCCCAACTCTTCTAATGACTCTAATAAGCGGGATATGTCATGGGAGAGAGTATCGTGCGTTGATGACAAAGGTCGACCCAGTTTCAAAATGGACTGGGTTCCAAAAACCAACTGATCCCGCTTTGTGTCGGAGCAGCTATGGAGGCATATCATCAGACTTCGGTTTGTTGGTAGTGGCTGCTCCTGGCATATGATTGGGGACATCTCTCAACTGTACAACACTCAGAACATTATTTGAGAGTATGTGTCCTTTGCGGGAAGGGAAGAAAGGAAGGGATCACTCATGGGGTTAGTGCTTAATAATATGAAGAATTTTCGGATCTGTTCTGAGATTACACATGCGGTTCTCAGACCTTCTGAATGCAGATTCAATCGGTGAATTACGGTTTGCGTTTTCTTGTCTATACTACAGAGTTTTTCTTAAGTTGATTCGCTTTAAAGACTAATTTTTGTTTTAGCATAGTTTAAATTTGCGCATTTACTTTCGTTTCTCTCCTATTCACAAATTTAGGGGGAGAAATAAAAAGAAAACAAAAATTAGAAAATTTAACAAAAAAAATCTAAAAACATTACAAAATCAAAAAAAAAAATGGTGTAAACGGAATGTGTTTGAGGGAGATGTTTTGGGAAGTGATATTATCAAGTGATAACAGGCAACCTGAGTCTGTGTAACGTACCCGAAGTTAAAGGGTCTATGCTCTGGTTTGATGCGTCGGTAGGCACGAAAATTTTTAAATGGACTTGACTAGGGAGAGTTGAACTTAGGAAATTTATAGACTTGACAAATCTTGAACTAGTTAGATATGTTCAGCCTGACAATACGACGCTCGGATAGGTTGAGCAGGTTGATATATATAGGAATCTACTCGTCACATTAGTTGAACCCGTACTTAGAACCGTGGTTTAACTTTTCCTAGATGTGCGGATTCTGTCCTTAATTCCGGTTGGATGGGGCGACTGGTAAATTCCGATAAATTAGGTCTGTAGAATATCATTTTCTTTCTTTCCGTCTGTTAGTCATTTGTTGTCTCCTTTGTGTGACTTCCAATCCGACCCGGTACACAACATATACAACTCTATTTCTCTGCATGTTATATATGTGAAATACTTCTTATCTGTTAGCCATATGATGTCTCCTTTGCGTGACTTCTAATCCGACCTGGTACACATCATATGCAACCTTCTACTTCTCAACCCCCTGTAAAGTAATAAGTAATAGAATTCTGAATCTATCCTCTCTCTGAATGGTTGTCTGCTCACCCGGTGTAAGGAGTACTCTGGACGTTCTTGATGGTTGGGGCATATCAGGAAGCGGGAAACACGTTCCAGTACAATTAAAATTGAACACTCAAAGATTGTCTATAGATCTCGTTGCTCAATTTAGGTGGACAGCTATATCCCTGGTCGTCGTCAGATGAATGGTCCTTAAGATATAGTATCTAAGGAATTAGGATCAGATATAATTTTTAGGAACTTAACTTCACCTTGTCTTGTATCAAATAGTATGTCTTAATAAGTCACAATTTTTCGTGTTTAAGTGGACAACAATACCGGCGATCGACCAGACAAAGATGTGAAGATAGAAGGTACCGACAAGTGGATAAAGGTTGTCTAAAAACTTTGATCCCAAATCTCTCTTAAAGTTAGATATGATTATTATTTTTGTTAAATTTGTCATAGTTTCTTCTAATTTAAATATTAGGGGAGAATTAAAAATTAAAAAAAAATCAGAAAAATTCAAAAATCAAAGAAAAAAATCAAAAATTAAAAATCCAAAAATAGTGTTATTTCTGTTTTATTTCTTGTTTAGATATGCCTCCATAGCTGCTCCAACACAAAGCGGGATTAGTTGGTCTTTGGAACCCAGTCCATTTTGAAACTGGGTCGACCTTTGTCATCAACGCACGATACTCTCTCCCATGACATATCCCGCTTATTAGAGTCATTAGTGATGGGTTTTAGCCATAAGAACTTTCCTATGTGCGCATGCAAAACCCTAATGCTTGGATCTAGGCTTTCTAATTAAACATGCATTGAATCCAAGACTTCTAATGACTATTTAGGTGTAATAACAATATTGAAACAGATCTAGAATCATACCTTTGAATTCCTTATTGATCTTGTTGTCTTGGAGCTTCTAGAGTCACAATTGTCACTCCTCTAATGGCTTACAAACACCAAATAGCAAGGAGGATGATTTGAGAGAGAGGAGAGGGGAGGAAATCGGCCAGGGTTTCTATACTTTAGATGAAGTGCCGATTTCCTTATGCCATAGGGTCTATTTATACTTGTAGACTCCTTAAGGGTTACAACCTAAACCCTAATTGGATAATCTTCTCTTAAGGCTATCCAAATTCATTCCTTAGATAAGCAATGGGCGATTTTAAGCTATCCTTTAGCTTCTAGAATCCGTCCAATCCATATCTATATGGATTTACAGTCTAAAATTTAACTATCAAACAATTGACAGTTTATACCCTCTTATTTAATTAATCTCTTTAAGTCACCAAATTAATTCCAATTAATTCTATGACTTATATTAATCAAATAACAATATATTATTCTCATAATATACTAATAATATTTATTGTCTCTTAATAAATCATCCTATCAAGTTGCTATGGTGAAGGCAACCCAAAAGGACTATGCACAACCGGGTCAAATATTTGCCTAATATAGTTGCAGCCTTAGACACTATTCCAATAATTAGAAGAGTTGGGAGTTTTCTCCTTTGGAACCCATCTATATTCGGGTTTAACCCATTTCTTGTTCGGTCTAATGGGTGCCTCGGCACTTGATTTGGAACTTGAAGCCGGCTGCCGAGATGACTTTAACCTAACCGGTCTTTGTTTCACTGGAGCATCTCTTGGATTGGGCTTCTTGGCCAACATTTCCTTCTTTCCCTTGGGATTCGGATTCTTTGCCTTGTGGGTTTGATTCTTGGCCTTGTGCACGTTCCAGTCACCATTGTCTGAACGTGACCTGGAAGGGTTTCTTTTGAAGTATCTCCCACTTGGCGCGTTTTTCCATCCTTGTGCATAGTAGGGAACGTATGCACGATTAGGACAATTTTTGGCAATGTGCCTAGGTGTTCCACAGTGAAAACAAGTCTTTTTCTTCACTGTGAAGTAATTTATTCCTTCCCCTGGTGGCGTATCCTTGCCTTATCTCTTATTGTTCCCAGATGCACGCTTGCAATAGGCACTTTGTTGCGCTGTAATTGGAGGCCTGTATTTCTCAACGACATGTTGATCAGAAGCAGCTGGAGTTCGAAGCAAAAGACTCAGAGTTCAAAGAGATGTTGGTTTGTTCAGTAGTTCTCTCATTGTTCTCATCTTCTGCTATTTTACCTGCACATGAAGTAGACACATTAGTATTTTTCAACCTGAATACCTCCTGACACAAATCCAGCTGGTTTTCCATATTTAAGATGTGCCTCCTTGCCAATTTCTTCCTGTGTCATAGGTATGGATATGTAGTTATGATTGAAAGGTGGAGGAACACTATCATACCCTAAACCCTTGTTTTGATTATCTTTGAATTTTAATTGGGTTTCAAACAAGGAATCGACTGTCTGACTTGACGCAGTATAATTTTTAAAACTAACATCTTTTTTTTCCACACTTAAATTTCAAATTGTCAAGTTCTTCAGTTACAGCAGCAAGTTGTCTCTTAATATAGTCATAATTTTCACACTTGTTGCTATACTCTTCCTGAAGCTTCCTAAAGTCCTTGGTTTTTGCTTCTAATTCAGCCTTCAGGGGTTTCTGTCGTTTCCTGAGTTGAATTTTTTTTTCTTTAATCTTGCTGATGTAATTGAAGAACTTGATGCTTTGAAGTGTGGAAATACAATGAGTTTAGCAAACATCTCGGTCGATGAAGTTTCAGAAAATAATTTGTCTGCTAAGTTTTCTTTTAGTTTTGTTTTGTCTTGAAAAGTGAATTCATGTATAGATAAGACTCATGGAGTTTGTGTTGAAGATTTTCGAGCCAAAGCCTCGTCCGTGAGCATCGAAGAGTTTGCATTCGAAGGAGCAAGAAATGAAGATTATTCTTTCAACATTCAATTTTCAACCCCAGAAGAAAGGTGAAGCTGAAATTGAAGATTATGTGACGGATTGCATTGAAGCCTCCTCAATCAGTCTATTGCTATCTTTGTACCTGCTGAAGTGATCCAGAAGATTTGTTCTCTCTGAAGATTCTCAAACTGAAAGCACCAATTTTCAAGAATCAGTACATCAAGCATCCTCGCCCAATGTGCGTTCAATTCCAAATCTTGAAGAATAGCTCAAGTGCTCAAGATGAAGTCATTCATTGAAGATTCATCAAGTTCATCTTGAAGTCGTGAAGAATTTGAAGATAAATGCTGAAGCAAATCTCACAATGAAGATCAACAAGAAGAGCCAACTACTTTTTAGGGGGGAGCTTGTTGGGTCAATTAATAAAAGAAAGCTATAAACCAAGGGGGAGATTGTTGGGTCAAAAATATGGTTTATACTTTGCTTTTCTGGGCAATTATATTTTTCTGTAATATTTCTGGAGTTTACGGTCATGTTTACGGCACGTCCATATCCCACGATTTTGGAAGTGAATTCAATAGCTTTTTGTTTATCTCAGATTTAGACAAGAAGATCCCAACTATATTCATCTCGGTAATAAGTGTAGTAAATCGCTGCAACTGAGTTTCGAGGGTTTCTCCAAGGATATAATCGAAAATGTTGAAATTTTGTCTTAACATATCCTGACGACTCTCTTTCATGTTTCAACTCCCTCGTAGACCTTAAAATCAATTAAAAGCACAACTAGAAGCTAAAATAAAACTTAAAAGTCAAACCCTTTGATTATAAACCTCAAAAGTCAACCTTAAAAGTCAAATTTAAAAATTTAAACTCAAAAGTCAAACTTAAAAGTTAAATTTAAAAAGTTAAACTAAAAAGTCAAATTTGAAAAAAATAAACTCAAAAATCAAACTTGAAAAGTCAAACTTAAAAGTCAATCCGAAAAGCTAAATTTGAAAGTTTAAAAGTTAAACGAAAAAGTCAAAGTTTAAAATCAAAGATCAAAATTGGAAGTCAAAGTCAAAATTTTAAATAAAAATTCAAAAAATAAAAGTCAAAAATATATTTTTTTTAATTATTTATTATTATTATTATTGTTATTTATTTATTTATTTATTTATATAATTTTTTTTTAATTTTAGATGAAAAATGAATTTAAAATTTAAAAGGAATTGAATTTTGGGTTAAAAGTGTCAAAATAGGAAAACTTGCTGCGAAAAAGACGGGTTATAGTTTAATTTTCGAAGGAATGTAACAAGTGATAAGGTAGCTGAGTTGGATAAGGCGCTTATTTAATGAGCACGAGGTCCCGTGTTCGAATCCCGGCTCCTCCAAAGTCCTGTCCGATTTTTTTTAAATGCGAAGCGAGGGTTGTTCTTCCGAGGCTGCGCTTGCGAGGCCGAGTAAGCTGATGCGAGGACGCTGACCGCAAACTGAGGTGCGAGGCCGTAAACCACCGAGACTGAGTCTGACGCCGTAAACTCCGAGCCGCAAGCTCGGACCGTGAACCTTCGAAACCCTAGCCGTCGGTCGCAAACTCCTCGCAAAAAACACCGATTTTTTTGACTTTTTTGCTCCAAAACTCGATCAAAAACCCTTTTTATGAAAAACACGAAGAACAAACCCCCCTTATTTTTGCGAGATCTATCCAAAAACGCAAAAATATTTTGAAAATAAGATCAAATAATGCCCCAAATCTGACAAAATTGACTGATACAACCTGGCTCTGATACCAATTGTAAGTCCCTAATCTGCCTGTGTATCAATCAGATCCGTTTGATGGTGCGGAATCCCAATCAAACGAATGATGTCAGATCAAATAGAAGAGAAGGAAAAGAAGAATAATATGAATCTTCGTATGAATTGATATGAATTAAAGTTCCAGATACAAAAGATTCACACAAAATGCTCTCTGACCGTAAACTCTCTTCTCTCTGGCCGTAAACTCCTTAGGGTTCATCAATGTATTCCCCTCACCCTAACACCTATATTTATACTTGGAGAATATGGGCTTGGTGGACATGGGCCGTAAATGGGTTTACAGCCGTAAGGTGTTTACGGCTGTAAACATGACCATAAACTCCAGAAATATTACAGAAAAATTTAATTGCCCAGAAAAGCAAAGTATAAACCATATTTTTGACCCAACATTTACGGCCAAAGGTGGATGTGTTCACGACCATGCAAGGGTTTACGGTCGTAAAATCTTGATGTTCATGCATTTTTGAGTCCTTGATTCTTGCTAAAAGGGTGTTTGCTTCACGAGGCTTCAAGAGTTTGTAGTGTATAACAAGAATATGGAAGAATTCTTACGATTTGGAAGCTTTTGGGAGTTCACGGCCACCAAGAACAAGTGTGTGTTCTTGGTGTTCTTGATGATACTTGAGAGAGAAATGAGTGTTATTGACTTCAAGATGTGAGAAATGAAGAACAAATGAAGGAAATCTATACTTATGATGAGGGGTTCACGGCCACCAAGATTTTACGGCCGTAAACTCTATTTTGGACCATGAACACCGTTGATGAATGTTCTTGGCTGAATTAGAAAGTCATAGATTCGTTACTCACACATCCTAGCATCAAGTACTAAGTGTACGAGGCTTAAAAACTCACAAAATAACCCTTAACACAGCTAGAAGGTAATAGATACGAGATTGACTTTGATTGAATTGGTTGGCTTTACCAGATAGAAACTTTCGGGTTGTCACAAGGTTTGAGCTTGTCGTGAGTCTCTTATCTTATGAAAGCCTCGCAACCCCAAACCTTGATATGTCCCAACGAGGGAGCTTTCCTTGTCCACATCTCGTGAGGTGTTTTGGCAACCTTCTTCGTAGGGACTAAGTTAAGGATATGCGCGGTAGTCTCTAAGGCATACCCCCAGAATGAGATAGGTAGTGAAGCACGACTCATCATGGAAAGAACCATGTCTACCAAGGTTCGATTACGCCTCTCAGCCACACCATTCAACTGTGGTGTCCTAAGTGGTGTCAATTGCGAAACGATTCTGCATACCTTGAGGTAGTTGTAAAATTCAAGACTTAGGTACTCTCCACCTCGATTAGATCAAATCATCCTGATTTTCCTGCCCAACTGATTCTCCACTTCTTGTTTAAACTCTTTGAACTTTTCAAAGGTTTCTGACTTGTGCTTGATTAAGTAGATATACCCATATCTGCTATAATCATCGGTGAAAGTCACATAGAAGTTGTTTGCATCCCTTGTGGTGGATCTAAAGGGCCCACACACATCAATGTGTATGAGATCCAATAAAAACTCACCCCTTTCATAAGTGCCAGTGAAGGGTGACTTGGTCATCTTTCTAAGTAAACAAGACCCGCACACGTCATCGTCCCTAAGTTCGAATGACTCCAACACTCCATCCTTTTGGAGTTGGGCTATGCGTTTCTTGTTGACATGTCCAAGACGACAATGCCACAAGCATGATTTATCCAAACTATTAGAAGAATCGATACACAACACATCATTTCCTAAATTTTCTACAACCATCACAGTTTCATATAGTCTAGTACAAGGCAATGCTTCAAAATAGAAAACACCATTAAGATAAGCATTAATAGAACCCTTTTCATTATCAAATGAATATCTAAATCATTGTCTATACAAACCATGAAAAGAAATGATGTTTCTTGCCATATATGGCGAATAACAACAGTTATTTAAATCTAGTCCTAATCCATTACTAAGCACTAAAGAGTAAACTCCATTCTTGGTGACAGGCGACGATCTTCTGTTTCCCATGATCAAGTTTATCTTCCCATGCTCCATATCCCTATTTCTTTTTAGGCCTTGCCAATCAGAACAAATGTGAAAACCACATCTTGTATCAAGTACCCAAGAAATAACATGCGATGAATCATTAGATTTAATAGTGTAAATACCTGCGAAGGACGGCTTGATCTTTCCATCCTTGATATCTTCCAGATACTTTGGGCAACTTCATTTCTAATGCCCTATTTCGTGGTAGTGATGACACTCTGCATCCTTGGGGTTGGAGTTGGGTTTAGCAGAACCAACCTTGGTTCCACTAGAAGAGGTGCCATCATGGGACTTTCCCTTATGGTGGCTCTTTGATGGAGCCTTCCTCTTCTTACCCTTTCCTTGCCCAATAGCCAAGACTGGGGCAACAATAGGAGTAAGAGTTTGTGCAACGGACTTGTCCTTGAGGTTACTCTCGGCAATCCTCAATAGACCTTACAGCTTACTCAATGTGACCTCCTCTTTGTTCATGTGGTAGGTCATGCGAATCTGGTTGAAGCAGGGTGGCAATAAATGAAGGATGATGTCAATCACAAGCTCTTCATCGAAGTTAACATTTAACTTTAGCAGGCGGTCACCATACATATGCATCTTATGCAGATGAGCAGTGACAGACTCTTCATCTCTCATATTGGTCGTGATCATCGAAGTGATGATCTCGTACCTCTCCTGCCTTTCACTTTGGTGAAACTTTTCAACCAAGCCCTGATGCATTTCCTAGGGATAGAAGTCCTTGTAGGACTTTTGGAATTCAGCAGTCATTGTTACTAGCATGATACAATGGACTTTCGTGGCATCACGCTCATGGGCCTCGAAGGCAACGATCTCATCGTGTAACACCCAAAATCAGAAAGTCCAAGAAAGGAAAGAAAACCCTAAGTCTAGGGGGTCAACTCGTCGAGTCCATTTTAACTTGACGAGTCCGAGCGGGATCCGGGTCGAGGAGTAAGTGACCGACTTGGCGAGTCGGAGAAGGGACTCGGCGAGTCCGGTCTGAAGAGAGACCCTAATCCCGGGGGTTGTATCCTATATAAGGGATGTTATGTCCCCTCCTCAGCCTCTATATCATCCTAGAGAGCCTGTAAATCCTGGAATTCGTGTGAGCTTCCACCATTTGAGAGAAAATAGCTTCGGAGGAGGGAATCTTTGAAAGGGACTTGAAGATCAACAGGGTTGCTTCAAAGGAGCGGTGTAGATCCGAGAACTAATTCAGTTTGTGCTCATCTTGGAGGTAATAAGCTGTTATCTTCCCTCCTTTGCATCTAGATCTATCTTGGTTATGAGTTTTGGGGCTTTTATGCCTTGTCCTTGAATCATTTCGAGTTGGAGCCCAGATCTAAAGTTGCTACTTCAGATCTAAGTGTATTTTGGCCTAGAAAATCATAAAGCATCAGTCTTTGGGTTGGTTGTTAAGCCTCTTTGTCTTAAACCCTAGTTTGTAGTGTTTTGAGCCTTGATCTCCTTAGTTATAAGTAAAGTTTGCAACTTTACATGGGGAATGGACTTTGGAAGTATGGATCTATGATTTGGAGCCCCTGTATGGCTCGAAAAGCCACTGAATAGATTAAGAACTGAAGCGACTCGGCGAGTCACATGGGTGGAATCGGCGAGTTGGATGAAGATAGGCAGGAACCCGACGAGTTGGAAGAACAACTCGGCGAGTCTGTTGAAGATTGCCTTGGACTCGGCGATTCTGTTCTTGGACTCGGCGAGTCAAGTTGTGGAACCCCAAACCCTTCGAGTTAAGACTCAGATCAGTGAGTTGAGTGGGGACCCAGGGAGTTGGACAGGTCAGGACTCGGAAATCAGTAGACTCGGCGAGTCATGGTCTGACTCGGCGAGTCGAGTCGCGAATGAAGGAGGTTTCTGAGCTCATGAACTCGGCGAGTCAGTAGGCTGACTCGGTGAGTAGGGTCAACCTGGAAGGTTGACTTTGACCAGAACTTTGACTTTGACCAGAGTTGACTTAGTTGACTTTTGAAGGACTGTCAGACTAAGTATCATTTTGATATTGGTAGTTCAGAGAGCTAGATGAGCAGCGGCTCAGAAGGTGGTCGGTTAGCAGCCAGAGGGTTATCAGCAGAGCTCAACAGTTTAGGTGAGTTTCCTTCTAGTAGGAACGGGTCTAAGGCCACAATGCCGGCCCGTTTAGCCAGCAGTAGCTTCCGGACTTTGGTCTGATGCAGTAGTTAGTATGTTTGATGCCTTCGTGGCTCAGACAAGATTTATGTGTTATGTGTTCTGGGCTACGGCCCGATGTAGTATGCAGTATATGTGTGTTCATGATAGTTGATATGTTTATGTTATGCTATGTTTAGTTAGTTTCCGGACTTCGGTCCGATGCAGGGGGCAAGGCCCCAGTTAGTCCGGATTTCGGTCCGATGCAGGGGACAAGATCCCAGTTAGTTTCCGGACTTCGGTCCAATGCAGGGGGCAAGGCCCCAGTTAGTCCGGACTTTGGTCCGATGCAGGGGACAAGGTCCCAGTCAGTTTCCGAACTTCGGTCCAATGCAATGGGCAAGGCCTAGTATGTGCTTTATATGTTATTGTATGGTATGTGGTAGTTTGGGGGAGCTCACTAAGCTTCATGCTTACAGTTTCAGTTTTTCGTTTCAGGTACTCAGTTTTCAAAAGAGGAGCTCGGAGAGGTTGCAGTGCACACACCATACTCAGTCAACCTGGGAATGTTTACTCTGATAATAGGATTATGTTTTGGATTAATACAAAGAAATTATGTTATGACTTATGATGCGGTTTTATTAAATATGGTTTTAGTAACGTTTTAAAAGAAATTTTTAGTCGTGATTTTTGGGTCATTACACATCGGGAGTGGCAGTGTTCATATCCACCTCTTTCAGCTTCTTATCGAGGACATATTCCTTGTCCTCGTAGTGGGTGAGCATTCTTATGTTACAGATCCAATCATTGCAATGGTTTCCATCAAAGATCACCCTCCCACACAAGTTCATGAGTGAGAATGAGCTGAAGGCGTTAGAGTCGGAAGTGTTGTTGTTCAAGTTCGACATCTGAAAAAGAAAAGAGACAAAGTTTGATTAGATAAGAATCCCTAATTAAACACCCAAATGAAAAATTAGGGCTAGGATCCAACAACATTATTTGCAATTTAGAAAAGGGATGTCGTAATCTAAACAACATATAAGTTGAAGGTAAGTGAATGACGATTCACTAATTTCCACCATGAAAAACAAAGTAAAATTAAGCTTTAAATGTATTGAAAACTTCTAGATCCTTTTGAGATTTATTGAACTTTTCAATGGAATGTTTAAATCTAGATATGCCCCTCAAGTTTGTGACTGGGATGTCAAGGATCACAAACCGGGTGTGAATAACCATGCAAATGTGCATGGGTATCCCCAATATTATAGTCACCTAATCGAAGTGTCGGTTAACCACACACGCTCCATTGTGATCTATGACAAACATCAAGTCACCCTTTGCCACCTTTTCTTAGAGCCCAATTAGTGTGTCGATTAACCACACACTCTCCACTAATGTCTTAGCAAGGGTACAAAGTGTAATTTCATGGAATTGCATCAATTCACTTTTGCCTAAAGTAACTAAGATTGGGAATTTTGTAAAAACATTTAGTTACTTTATTAATTCATTATACTTTTAATGAGGAAAAGCTTGCCCTATGCTACCCGTTCGGCTAACGACCCTCCTCCAATCAAGGAAGCGGTGGATGAGAGTGGACACCCATTAAACGGCCACTTTATAGGCCATAACCTTATACCCCCCCCCCCCTTATAGATCGGCTTCGTGAATGATACCTACTAACGGCAAGACTAGCATTTAAGTTATACATATATAATAATTATTCTTATAATATTATAATAGTATAGGGAGAATTTTAAACTTGTAAAATTCTAGGGTTTGGAATTTAATAATTTCAAAATTAAACTTTTAATTCAAAAATTAAATTCCAAAACTTGAGGGCCAATTTTGAAACATTTCAAAACTAACTAGATCAAAATTCAAATATATAATTAAACAATTAATTATGGTGATTATCTAATTTTGACATAATCCAATTTTATGCAAGATAATGATCAAATAAATTCAAATAACTAACATTTATCATATAAGGAAATAAATATTTAATTAATTTGAAAATATTTTTTTATTTTGGCAAGGATAATCATCCAATATTAATAAAATTCGTGTTTTATCAGTTAGAAACGATTTGGTAATTATTCCACAACAAAATAGGCATAAAATCCCAAAAATTCCTCTGTTTGACAGTCCGACTCGCCGAGTCCCCTTATGCACTCGTCGGGTTCATCCTACTCGTCGAGCCCACATTGGGACTCGCTGAGTCTGTCAGGCAGAAGACCAAAAAAATCGATTTTTCAAGCAAGAATGAAACACAAAGCATCAAATACAACAGAAGCCAATCAAGGCTTTGATACCACTAATGATTGTTACACAAAAGAACATTCATATGTGCTCATATAAAACCCTAAAGCTTGGATCTATGCTTCTCTATTGTACATGTAATTCATCCAAGACTTGAAAACCCTAATCTAGCATACATTGAAATTGAAAACTACAATAAACTAGTTTAGATTATACCTTTCAATGGTTGCAAGAATCCTTTGATCTTCAAGAAGCTTAGTGTCACAAGTGTAACACCTCTAATGGCTCACAAACACCACAAGCAAGAGAATGATGTAAATGAGAGAGGATGAGAGGCAAAAGTCGGCTCCAAGCTTCCAAGGGATCAAGTGGCCGATTTTGCTAGCCCTAGGGGTCCTTATATACTTGAGCTTTTAGGGTTTCAGTCAAAACCCTAATTGGATGACTTAGGCCCTAAGTAACTTGAGAAGCTTCTGGAATAAGGCCTCTGTGGCCGAAATTAAGATGGACTCATCCTTAATTTCGTCCATGCTCTAATCCATAAGGATTCTCAGCCCAAAATCAACTATCACACAATTGACAGTTCTAGTCCCCTTTATTTAATTAATGTCTTTTAGCCACAAAATTAATTCTTAATTAATTCTTGTCTAATATTAATTAAACTATATGATTTCTCTTTTAATATATTATTCATATAATATATTAATAAACCACAGTAACCTCTCTCTTCATAAATCATCCTATCAAGTTGCATTGGTGAAGGCAACCCAAAAGGACCACACATAACCGGGTTAAGTACATACCAAATATAGTTACGGGCTTAGACACTAATCCATCAAAAACTTCAAGCCAAGGTACAAGGAAGAATGAAATCCCTAAGGCCTTATTTATAGCCTTGGATCCCTTACTAGGTTTTGTACTTCTTCCCATGTGGGATAGGAGCCTAACCACAGAACTCAATCCTTTTCCTATGTGGGATGGAGTGATTTTCATCTAACCCTAATTCCCATAAGGGTATGGAATATTCCCGATCAACCAACTATTAATTAATTGAATATTCAAGGCTTTAATTAATAAAACTGTTAATTAATTCCCAAAATATATATATCCAATTAGTATCTAATTAATTATTAAACATAATAATTAATAAATCAATTACTCCTTTATTTATTATACTCAATTTGGGTCTTGAAAGCAACCCAAAAGGGCCTTGTTATTATTAGAAATATTATCAATATTTAATGACCTTGGACACACTTTCCAACAGTCTCCCACTTGGACAAGTCATCAACTATACAAGGACCAATACTTCTCTAATAAGAAACAGAGAGTTAGACATCCAATGCAACTACCGAACTCTTGATCTAATCAATATTCAAACCTTAGATAAGTAATCAGCTATTCCTTCGTTCTATGATATCTATATGAACTCGAGACATGGATAATGGTCAATCTCAGAGTTCAAGATTATGTTTCCTGATATAGATTTATGACGACTACATCTGACTACTAAATTAAACACATCAATTTCAGTCAGGGCTCGGCCAAGCACTTAAGATGTCAACACCAAATCATTGAGGGACCATATATATCTCTTCTCCTATTAAGGAAGAAGGAAAAATAATTTTTGACTACATAGTTTTTGTTTACTTCATCATGTCACACATGGACATACCCTTTATAACTACCCGTTACGGATAGCGTTGGAATAGACCAATTCATAACAAAATCATAGAGTAAAACCGCACATGTATCTAGGTTTGAAGAATAGAAGATATTATCATCTTAGAATTACTTGTGACTAAATCTATGAAGTAACCTCTAAGTGCGGGTTGGTCCAATTCTTAAATCTCGATTAAGTACTCATCAGTGTTAGTACAAAATATTGCAGGTAATCTACAACGAGATGAGCTCCCGCATCCGCTTATCTATTGGCTCGGTACCTGCACCTGAGCCAGAACCTAAACGTGAACCTCCTCCATGTAAGCTCATCTCCATACTAAAAAACAAACATGCAAATGATCAGAACATAACCAAGAATCCTCATCCCACAGGCATTCCTAGATTCTCCAAGACTCTCCCCGATTCGAGTATGGATCATGTGATTTCAGTAGTACAGCCGAATACTACCTTCCACACCTATCCATAATTTCCTCAAGAATTATCCTGAATCCTCTAATTCGCCTTCTCAAACTGATACTCCAAGAACTCGCTAACCAGTGCAACTAAATCCACCGAAGCACTTCCTAGGCTTTCCTAGGTTTCTGACATTACCCTACCATCAGCTGTTGAAGAACTCCCCATAATGTCAGCTAACCACCTCTTGAATACCATCACGTGCAACAAAGTTCAGATAATCCTTCGAGTAAAAGACTCATCCCTACAACAGTTGGACTCAAACAAGAGTTGTGCAACAGGGTCAAATCCATCACTCTGATATTATTCAACGCTTGACACATGTGACTCAACATATCCACTTAATATCTAACTCACGTCACTTAGGAGTTCCACAAAGCACAAAGCAAGTAGTATTCGTGCAATAGCACTCCAATACATAGACTAATTAAGAAAGCTTCTCAAGCTTACTGGCTACCAGCGTTTTCGTTACACTAACATTCTTCCTATATTCTTCTAGGGAAACCACCACACTACTCCCCACCATCATCTGCAGAAGGATATCCCCCAAAAACCCTCTAAATAGCTTAAGAATACAATTACATCACCGACACCATATAACTCTTTGAATGAAAGGTCTCACACCACAACGGTTGGACTCAAACGAGAGTTGTGCAATAGTGTTAAAACCTAACCTTCTAAAATTATCCAGTCTTAATAATATGTAACTTAGTATATTCACTTACTAGTTAGTTGAAGTTAATGTGAGCTCCTAAAAGCACAGAGCATAACCTATACATGTCGTCATATCACCGACTGATCAGTACTAGCATGCAAGTCTACAAGCTCCTACAACATGTATACAAAGGCATCTCTCCTAGATCCTTAGCCCTAATCTAGCATGCAATTTTCATAACATATAACGTAACAACATGTGCGGGTATTCTGGGAAACACTTATGATACCAACTTGTAACGTCTCAAAAATTATGAGATAAAAATTTCATTTTTAATTCAACCAAAACATTAATTATCTTTAAGTCATTCATTATCCTTTTTCTCTACTCAAAATTACTTTATAGGAAAACAGTTATCAGAGTACAATCCCAAAATCATCATAATGCGGAAACATGGATGGATGCGCTACGATCATATTGGGCCCTTCCCTTTCGAACCGGAAGTACCTGAAACCATAACCATAAAACCGTAAACACAAAGCTTAGTGAGTTCCCCAAAATACCACATACCCTACATACCATTGGGCCTATCCCTCACATTGAGCCCAACCCGTATATTGGGCCCAACCCACTATAATGGGCCTACCCTAGCGAAATTAATAGGTCCAGCCCACATAAAAATGAAAAAAGTCACAAAGACAGTTAGCACCTATCTAGCATACATTAGGCCTAGCCCTTCTTGTTCCTTGGGCCTAGCCCGACATACAAATAGGCCAAGCCTTTCAAACAATGGCCTAGCCTCGCATACCTATAGGACTAGCCCAACATATCATGCAAGAGTCACAAAGACATCTAACATATCAGAACCTAGAGGGCCAGTATTGGTGCCTTCGACCCCACAAGAACAATGAGGAGACTCACATCTAGCTGTTGAAACACTCACATAAATCTCTGACTGTTGGTTCGGAAAATCCCCACATTATCAACATCAAATGACATCCAATTATAAACTGGGTTCCAACTTATAACCAAGATTCTAAGCTACTTAGCCCATAACTAGGGTAAAAAGACCATTCTACCCTTTACCTAACTTGGCCCAAAGCAAAGGCCCAACTCAACTACTACCAAGGCCCAAATCCTAAATGATATTCCAAAGCCTAATATGGCCCGATCTTTCAAATTGGGCCCAAAACCCATCATGGGCCTAATTCCAAAGGAGCTAAAAAAATACTAACCAGAAGCCCAAAATAGAAGTCTAATGTCCCAACAAGGCCCAAACTAAGAAAACCCAACCAATGGCCCAAACCGAGAATACCAAGCCCAATATTCCATCTGCTGAGTACGCGGTGTAACATCCCGGAATAGCAAGAGTAGAGTTGAAGGGCTAAAAGTGTTATTTGGGAAAGAGCGACTCGGCGAGTCCATGGATGGACTCGGCGAGTAGAGTCGCGGCTTGGTCGCGTGTTAAGCAGCCGACTCGGCGAGTCGATGAGATGGACTCGACGAGTAGGCACTGAGTGGAGAAAGCCCTAATTCTCGGGGTTGAGCCCTATTTAAAGAACATTATATCCTTCCCCCAGCCTCTTTATTCCCTCTTGAAGTCCATAAACCCTAGAAAGTGTGATTGAAGAAGATTGGAGCGTATTTGGAGCATTGGAGGAGTTTGTTGAAGGAATCTTGTGAGATTGAAGGCTTGGGGCAAGGGGCTTTGCTTGGATTCGAATTTCATTGCAGTTGGGGCGTCCATTGGAGGTAATATCTCGTTCTTGGACTGATTGTATGTTGTTTCTTCATTTTGGGGTTTGTGGGATCTTGTCTATGGATGAAATTGGAAGTCTAGAGGTTAGATCTGAGGTTGCTACCTCAGATCTGAAATGGAGAAGAATCAGAGAGCATGAAAGTCCCTGTGTTGGACTGTTTAGTGAAGCTTGCATGTCCCAAACCTTAGTTATAAGTGAATAAGGCCTAGATCTTTTTGGATTCACGTAAAGTTTGCCACTTTACGTGATGGATGAGTTGTATGAGACTAGACCTATGTTTTGGATCATTTGCATGGCCTGGAATGCTTCTGAGTGGATTCAGACCGGTGGTACTCGGCGAGTCACATGAGTGGACTCGACGAGTTGCTTGAAGATGAGCTGGGACTCGGCAAGTTGGAAGAACAACTCGGCGAGTTGGATGAAGATGGCCTGGAACTCGGCGAGTTGTATGAACAACTCGGCGAGTAGGTTGATGATAGTCTTAGACTCGGCGAGTCTGTTCTTGGACTCGGCGAGTCTTGTCGAAGAGTCCCGATATTCCCTGGTTGAGTCGAGAATCGGTGAGTCAAGGGATGACTCGGTGAGTTGTGTGCGAGTGGGCTCAGAGTTGTTGGACTCGGCGAGTCTCGGAGTGACTCGGCGAGTTAGGTCGCGGATTGAGTGAAGTTCTGATTATAGGAACTCGGCGAGTCATAGGGTTGACTCGGCGAGTAGGGTCAGCCAAAGGTTGACCGTTGACTTTTAGGGTTTGGTCAGCGATGTGGCCTTTGGGCCAAGAGAGGGGTAAAATATTCTTTTACCCTTAAGAGGGTGCATTGAGAGGATTGATTCTAGTCTTGAGAGTTGTAGTCATGAGAGTTTTGCCTTACGTGTTAGGCGGTGGCGAGTTCGAGATTCAAGTATGGAGATATCTGCTTTCTGCTTGCCAGGTGAGTCTTCTGACTATACTTTACCTTGAGTAGGTAATCAGAGCTATGTGTTAGTGTGTGTATATTATGTGTATGCTATGTGTTGTACTGCATTATTTCTATGTGATTTATGCTGTGCATGTTTGCAGAGTTGGAACCGAAGGGTTCCTAGAGTTGGAACCGGAAGGTTCACAGAGTTAGAACCTGAGGGTTCACAGAGTTTGGGTGCACGGACCCATAGAGTTATGGCCTCGAGTGGCTTATATGTGTTATGTGTGTGGTATTTTGGGGAACTCACTAAGCTTCGTGCTTACAGTGTTTTGTGTTATGTTGTTTTCAGGTTTCTTTCAGTATCACGGGACGGCACCGGCTGGATTGTACACACCAGAGAAAAAGTCATATTTTGGAGGATCCTGGTTTTCTATGCAAGTGAAAATGAAGCTATGTTTTGTAATTCAATTATGAATGAGATTTTAAACAAGTGTTCTAAGAATAAAATGATTATTTTAAATGAAAATTTTGTCTTGAAATTTACGGTGTTACAAGTTGGTATCAGAGCCTTGGTTTGAGGGATTCGGATGCGCCTTCGGGTAATTCTGGACTCAAACTGAGGAAGAAGTGAGAAAGGTTTTCAAAGAAATAATTTTCTAAAGCGAATAAGAGTTCAAAGAGAAAACGAGAAAGAGCGGTGTGTACAATCAGCCAGAGCCCGAACGGTGATTTCCCAAAATACCCTTACTTTTGTGTTATGAGATATTTATGATGCACTTTATGAGATATTATTGCATGCTAGAGACAGGCTAGGTATTCCATATATTAGGACTAGAGTGGCCTGATTTGTGATGCCTTAGCCTAGGAATTTCTGTGATATGCGATGTGCTTTTGATTATGTGATGAGTGAGGATATTTGATTGGAATCCTTTAAGGGATTTGAGTAGAGGAGTAATCTAGGGGAGATACCAAGATGAGTACTGTGGTACTTGGAGAAAGATTAGTTAGAGCCCGCGAGGGGAAGAGTTGCAGAGTTCGGTGGTACTTCCGAGGAGGAGCAGAGCAAGCGGAGTTATCACCCAGAGTGAGTCATATATATTCTTCGATGCTCGAATGCTGCTTGCTTCGTGCTTTGTGGAACTCTCGATGATGGGAGTCAGCTACCAAGCGAATATGATGATATTCAGGAGGTAGATGGCTGGCATCATTAGGAGCTCTTCAGCAGCTGATGGCAGAGAAGTGTGGGAATCTGGGAAGAGCCTAGGGAGTAACCTTAGCCAGATGAGTGCACTGGCAGGGTAGAGAATTTCGCTAGGGAGCGAGCGCGCGACGGAATTGGTGAACTAGAAGGTCGAGCAGCTACTTAGGAGCTCCGGGATAGTCCGTGTAGAAAGTATGGGTAGATGTGGCAGGTAGTATGGGCCCGTACTACTGAAAGCAGAGGACCCATACTTGATACAGGGAGTATTCTGAAGATTCTAATGAGCGTATTGAGGAGTGATGTTATGGTTCGAGTACCATACATCGGAGCAGATTGAGGAGTGATGTTATGGTTGAGTACCATACATCGGAGCAGATTGAGGAGTGATGCTATGGTTCGGGTACCATACATCGGAGCATATTGAGAAGGGATGTCATGGGATGAGTACCATGGTTCGTAGTGAATGATGCTTGTGATTATCTTGTTATCCGGTCATGATTGATGAGGTAGAGATTGGACGCTATGGGTTTTAGGCCTGTAGGCCATGATTGAGTTTGGAGAGGTGTCCCTCGAGAGGGAAGTCGAGTGCCTATCAGAGTATTTTGGTAAGGAGTTAGAGGGAGAGGAGAATTTCGGTCTGAGTTGAGCAATCAGTCGATAGAGGAGAGGTCACCTTCTATGTGGGTGGTGCTATTTATGTTCGTGTGCAAGACACGAGAGGCCTGATGTTTTAATTTTGGGTTTGGGGGTAAACCCTGCAGGTCGTTATCGGTGATGATTTCTCCCAGAGTATCAGGTAGCATGTGTGCCGCGAGGCAGTGACTTATCATGAGCAGACAGTCAGTTGGGACTGAGGTAGTCGAGGACCACACCACACCTATTTGAGAATAGTAGGATGTGTTGTAGTGGTATCAGTGGGGAGTTCAGTCGAGTTTTGCAGTGCAGAGAGTTTTCATCTATGTTGGGAGTGGGTCCCTGTCCTTGGGACAATTCCGGTGTTGGAGCGTTGGTTGATGAGTTGAGGTGAGAGGTACGATGATTTTGCGGTTCAGTCTATGAGCCAGGGATGTTATTGAGCAGTTGAGATTCTTAGTGCTAGATTGGTATGAGATTTGGAACGACTAGAGGCAGTCGTGATGAGAAGTTCTTGAGGAGTTCATCAGAGGTTCAGAGTATAGGGGGTTGATTGATTTCCTTAAGGGGGAATTATCGGGCGTTGTGTAGCACTTTCCTGGGGCAGGTGCGATTTCGCTGGTGAAAAAGAGTTGTGGGTTGGTTGTGTGCTAATTGGTGATGGTTCGAACCCTAAGTGGGGGAGAACCGGGTACAGTATGTAAGAAAGCAGAGATTTGTCAAGAGTAGTTATAAGTGGAGTATAGAGATATGCTGTAAGAAATCATGAGACCAGAGATGTCGGTGATCGAGGAAAGGGGTCAGAGTGAGTTAATGCGGGAAGTACTTGATGAGAAGGATGAATGTCTCCACGGCAGGTGTTTGGTGTTGTTGCAAGTAGATAGAGAATGATTAGGCAGCCAACTCCTGGGTCGGTATGTGTATCCTTGTTTGGATTTTGAGCGGTGGAAATGGGTTCGGAGAATTATCAGTGTATTTAGTAGCGTTAGCGTTTTCTTGTATTTCAATTGAGAAATTGGATACACCGAGATTGCAATTTGGAAAATGCAGATCTAATTTTGGGGTTCAGAGGAAATGTATTATTGTGTCTATATGATGCTTGGGGCAGGAGATCAGTGGTTGTGGCAGGATCTTGTGATGTTCTGTTGGGGTATTCTGAGATATCTGGGTATGATATCTGTATTTCGGAGTTACTCGTGAATCTTGAATTGAATCGACTTGTGGTATATCAAGTATCTATGGATCTAGTGGGAGCCCTTCGAGTATGGGCATCCAGGGAGATTATTTGAGAGAGTGGATTTTCGCAAGGGTGGGCATTTGTTATGTTGATTTCCTCCAGAGGCTGTGATGGATATTCGAGTCGAGTATGGGTAGCCACTGATGATAGACTGCGGAGCACGAGCTAGTGGAGTCAGAGGGTGTTGTGATACTGCGGGGAGCCGTAGTACTCACTAGTCAGAGGGTGTTGTGATACTGCGGGGAGCTGTAGTACTCACTAGTCAGAGGGTGTTGTGATACTGAGGGGATCCGTAGTACTCACTAGTCAGAGGGTGTTGTGATACTGCGGGGAGTCGCAGTACTCACTAGTCAGAGGGTGTGTGATACTGCGGGGAGCCGTAGTACTCACTACTCAGAGGGTGTTGTGATACTGCGTGGAGTCGCAGTACTCACTAGATGGCAAGAGAATGTGATGTTGGAATGTTTTCTGAGCAGTTTATGATATGGAAGAGTTTTGGGTTTGAGTAGCCCTAGTATTGAGTCTTTGGAGCCTAGATGTTGAATCGGGGGCGAGACGGGGGTCTCCGTCTCTGTTGGGAGATGCGGTGAGATGCGCAAGGGATATGCGCAGCAGAAACCGGAGATCAGAGCTGAGACGATCCTCGATTGGATCGTATTCTTCTCGCATGAGGAAAAGAGGATTTCGTGACTTGCGTGTCACTGGGCAAGCAGAGTGGTCACGGGGAAAAGGTTAGTGAGATGTTTGGATCATGTTATGGGTGACCTTTGGAGGCTCAACGGTGGAGTCAAAAGCTAACCTGGTGCTCAGTCTCGAAGAGGGATATGAGAAATGAGCTAGAGCTTATCATGAGGTTGTCTGAGGACACTCCAGAGCGAGTGAGCGATTCAGACGCTCGAAGTCATGCTTCGGGCATGTGTATTAGATTTCGGAGGAAGCTGCGGCACGTAATTATCCCTGGTTGAGTTGTCCTATATCAACAGCCATCATTAGTGCATTGGTATGCCGCCCTTTGAGCTGTTGTATAGGAGGTGGTGTCGGACCCTCATTTGCTGAGGAGAGGTAACGCATGGACCCGAGAGTCCTTGCGAGCAGATCCAGAGCATGTGCGATACATGGAGTAGTGGCAAGGTTGTCAAGTGGATTTCCCTAGGTAAGGGAAGAGAAAGGTATGTAACCCCAGAGGGGGGGGGGAAGTGTTGGTTCACGGAAGTGAAGGTAGTAGTGCGAATGGATGATTTAGAGTATGGGGGTTGAACGCTGTGTCTGTTACAGTGGTATGGAATGACATCATGATGAGATGTCTGCTGAGGACGCGGAAGGGATTCCGCGGGTGTAGAGCCAGGTGGCTCGGAAGGGATCCAGGGAGAGAATCATGGACTCTCAGTGTGATTCTGATCAGGGTATTGGGTATGTATCAGTGGTTCATCCTGGGGGGAATGTTTGAGGATATCATCAGTGTATCAGGACTTCCAACCTGTGGGTGTTGGGGCTAGTTCAGCATGTGTATGTGATTGCAAGAGGAGAACTCGTGAGAGTTGCTCTGAGAGTGAGAATGGGTCTCTCAGTCGTTCCGGAATGGATAAAGTGGGCTTTGTATCGGGGATCCGGTGGTTCATGGTTTCCTAACCCTTATGGGTCGAGTGATCGTTGAGATTTAGAACAGAGTTGCATCTTGGGTAATTCTCGGTTATTGAGAATGATGATCAGGGGTACAGTCGATGCCCGGTTCGAGATGGTGATCAGGACACCGTGAAGGAGGGGAAAGTATGTTCGAGTTTCGATATTTATGCCTTGAGAGACCTGGGCCGGTTAAGGCCCGGTGGAGCGTTGTGGGAATATCCTTGGAGTTGAGTTGCTGTATTCGTGCAATAGCACTCCAATACATAGACTAATTAAGAAAGCTTCTCAAGCTTACTGGCTACCAGCGTTTTCGTTACACTAACATTCTTCCTATATTCTTCTAGGGAAACCACCACACTACTCCCCACCATCATCTGCAGAAGGATATCCCCCAAAAACCCTCTAAATAGCTTAAGAATACAATTACATATCACCGACACCATATAACTCTTTGAATGAAAGGTCTCACACCACAACGGTTGGACTCAAACGAGAGTTGTGCAATAGTGTTAAAACCTAACCTTCTAAAATTATCCAGTCTTAATAATATGTAACTTAGTATATTCACTTACTAGTTAGTTGAAGTTAATGTGAGCTCCTAAAAGCACAGAGCATAACCTATACATGTCGTCATATCACCGACTGATCAGTACTAGCATGCAAGTCTACAAGCTCCTACAACATGTATACAAAGGCATCTCTCCTAGATCCTTAGCCCTAATCTAGCATGCAATTTTCATAACATATAACGTAACAACATGTGCGGGTATTCTGGGAAACACTTATGATACCAACTTGTAACGTCTCAAAAATTATGAGATAAAATTTTCATTTTTAATTCAACCAAAACATTAATTATCTTTAAGTCATTCATTACCCTTTTTCTCTATTCAAAATTACTTTATAGGAAAACAGTTATCAGAGTACAATCCCAAAATCATCATAATGCGGAAACATGGATGGATGCGCTACGATCATATTGGGCCCTTCCCTTTCGAACCGGAAGTACCTGAAACCATAACCATAAAACCGTAAACACAAAGCTTAGTGAGTTCCCCAAAATACCACATACCCTACATACCATTGGGCCTATCCCTCACATTGAGCCCAACCCGTATATTGGGCTCAACCCACTATAATGGGCCTACCCTAGCGAAATTTGACATTTTTCACTCATATATGGCTTAAAGGGACTCAAAAGCTCAAAAGGAGCTTAATAAAGGTCTTAATGCTTGTATGGACCAATCTCTTCCATAAAGTTGACATTTTTATGAACATGGGGACTAAATTGAGCCAAGGTCTAGCATCCATAGCTTCTAGAGTAGATCAAAAACTCAACTTTAACTAAAAAGCTCAAAAGTGGACAAAGTACACCATAAAATAGATCTAACACCAAAGACCATGAAGGTGAGAGCTTTTTCCCTAAAAATGCTTGCAAATGACAAAAACATCCTGGATCTAGAAGCTCAAGCTATCCCCTCAAGTGCTCCTGTTCTTCTTCTTCCTCACAATCCACCAATAAACACTCTTTTAAGCTCAAAACTCACCAAATCACTATAGGGTTTCGATTTCAAAGTAATGGGAGTTGGAGGCTGGTCTAAAATGTCCAAAAGATTATATAATGATGCTTAAATAGGGTGAAAACCCTAAAAATTAGGGTTTTCATCTATCTGGAGTACGCCCCGCGTACTCCTAGTATGCCAAGTGTACTTCATGAAGTGTCGCAATCCCATCTGCCTAGTACGCCCAGCGTACTCCCTTGTACGCCCTGCATACAAGGCTTAGCCTTTTAAACCACCAACTTCCGGAAGCTATAACTTCTTTATTCTAAGTCCGATTTTGATGACCCTTATATCCATGGAAAGTTAACAAGAAGCTATACACTTCTATCAACTCATCATCTCCTTAAAACCTCCCGAACTAAAATCCAAAATTCCTCTAAAAACCCGAACTGACACTTTACTGATATACCCCTTGGCTCCAAAACATAGAACGAACTCCCGGATCATCCAGATTACATTACCCGCACCCAAATAGCTCTAAATCCCTCTTTTATAAAGGCCCTAAGCCTTATGATAACCGATCTTCGGGCCACTGCCCCGAATTAGGAAACGATTCAAAACTGGGCGTTACAACTAGTTTCATAGATTTCATGACTTTCTTTTAACATGTTAGAATGCGCTACATTTAAATAAGTCAGAGTGATCTCATGAAATAAAGTATAAACAATTTCAATTTTAATACCATAGACTAAACATTTGGGAGAAGAGTTATCTTTTGATCCTATGAATAGTAGCAAGGGCTCAGTATTCATGATCAAATTATCTTCTCCATGATTTAGTCTTTTTACTTCATTTTAGTCACTGCACATTCTTGAAAATGTCAGTACACAATTCTTAGTAAAACACTCAAGGATTGGAAGTAATGTTCTAATGGCATTATAATTCCATATATTTGATTAAACACCAAACATGGGAGAACTAGTTATCTTTTGATCCTATGGAAAGTAGCAAGGGCTCGTGATCCATGATAAAATTTAACTTCTTCATGTTTCAGTTTTCTCACCTCAAATATATATTTTGGGCATGTATGCTTTCTTAGTCCTTTCTTTTTATGGAAACGAACAACTATCAAAACTTTTCTCAGAATAAGCCTTCATTTGTCCTTGGCGTTTGGGCCTAGATTAGGTATACCAACACTAATCGCCTTCTATACCATGGGCAATTGGCTTTCTTCTTCTTGACACTTCTATCCATGATAGTAAAAATATAAGAGTGTTTTGAAGTTTGAGTTTCTATGATTGCGCATGTTAGTTCCAAAAGGAAACCTCAACATGCTACACAACTCTTTAATAGACATTCCAAGTTGTTCATCTCAGAATGATTGAACTGATCATATTTACATGTCAGCTAGTTGACTAACCCAAACTACTAACTTAAGGAAATTCCATTTTACTTCAATATTTCAGTTTACAATGTACACTTGATAACAGCTCTTTCTAATTGACCAGAATGTAGTGTTTGAAAGAACCTCAGGAAGAGTTTTATCAAAGGCATGATGTTTCCTTTCATTTGTGAGAACTATTCCCAAACTATGAATTTTGATAAGATTGATCACCCTCATAGCTAATCCCTTCAAAGGTTTTATAGTAGTAGATTTTAGTAGATAAGGTTATAGACATCATTTAATATCAATTTCCATTATAGTTTGTTTTACTTTTCCTTGGAAAATAATTACCCTAAAGAAAATTATTAAAGAAGGCTAGAATCTGTATTTGGCTTCATGATGTGTAAAGAGATTCCGTAAACACACGATAAAGTTATTTAGGTAAGCAAAGCCCTTTGCCAATTTCAATCACCACGAAATTCCTAGATCTTTAAGATTCGTTACTAGCAATGGCATGTTAATCTCGTATTATGTTTATCTCAAATTCAGTGATTGGGTGGTTGCAGATCACTAAACAGATGGTGAATCAACCATACAAAATTTCATGGTTCCCGGTTCAAGTTACGCTTGAGATTCGCGAGTTCCACATCATTCTCTACCTATACTCTCAAGTTGACGTGTCGGTAAACCACACGAGCTCCATCAACATGTTATAAAGAAAATATGCAACTTTTATGGATAACATAAGATTCACATTGAATAGATTATGAATTAACCATGCAAAATCGCATGGTCCACGGCTCAAGTTACGCTTGAGATTTGCGAGTTCCATATCATTCTCAACGATACTCTAAATTGATGTGTCAGTTAACCGCACGAGCTCCACCAATAAAATATAAAGAGAATGTGCAATTTTCATGGATAATATGAGACTCACATTCTATTAATAAAATGGGATTTGTTTTATACTTGTATTTAAAGTACTTTTAGATTGATCATTATCACTATCAAACCCTTTCGGTAACTTCATTCTCAAAATGCAATAGGGCGGTGAGGGTGGTAAGCGCGAAGCATATTAAAAACTGACCTCATTAGGAATCATAGAGACCTGCTTAAATCCCTACATCAAGATGGGTGAGCCTAGTCATGGTAAGACTGATAATATCAATATTTAAACATGGGAGGACACATGTTCTAACTTTCTCATACATATAATAGATACAATTCTAATATGTATAAATACAAGCGGTAAATTTAAAACACTTTAAATTTAGTTGTCTATTATTAATTCTAACTAATTGCAAGAACTCAATGTAACAATTAATAAATCATGAGGGATTAATAATCAAATTTATAAATCTATATTATAAATAATATTAAATATTTAAACTCACTATTTAAATAGTAAATAAATATTCTAATTTAAATAATCACATTCAAATAATATTTATCAATTTTCCATATTTAAAACATTTTAAATTTGATATTTATCCATATTTAACAACCTTCAAATTTGAAAAATGAAAAAAATAGGGAAACCCTAATCCGGGTTGCTCACATCGTGAGCATAAACCCCTCACGTCGTGAGTAGCGACAAAGGGCTTTTTCAGTTATGAATTTTCCAACTTTTCTTCTTTCATTCAATTTCAAACAAGCAATTCCAAAAAAATATGAATCTAGGGTGAATGTAATCATGAACCAATGGATTTGATACCATTGTTGGGTTTTCTACGCATCAAATACACTCTAAGCTAGGTAGTGAAAAAATCAAAACTACGATATACCTAAGTGTACGTGCAAACTATGTATCTATGGTTTCATTCTAATTGTATCTACCTTATGAAAACATAAAAACAAAAGGGAAAAAAGCATACCTCTTATGTAGCCCTTGATCTCCATGCGTGATATCTTGATCCTCCATGAAGTTGTTTGGATGGGAGGACCCAAACCAGAATCCCTTTAATGGTATCACACCCAATGACACCAAATAGTGGAATAAAAATAACTATGAGAAGGGGTCAATTTCACAAACCCTAAGAGGGTTAGAAATCGTCCCTAAGAGGGGGAGGAAGAAGCGTTGGCGAAACTTCAAGCCAAGGTGCAAGGAATAATGAAATCCCTAAGGCCCTATTTATAGCCTTGGATCCCTTACTAGGTTTTGTACTCATTCCCATGTGGTATAGGAGCCTAACCACAAAACTCAATCCTTTTCCTATGTGGGATGGAATGATTTTCATCCAACCCTAATTCCCATAAGGGTTCTGGAATATTCATGATCAACCAACTATTGATTAATTGAATATTCAACGCTTTAATTAATAAAACTGTTAATTAATACCCAAAATATATATCCAATTAGTATCTAATTAATTATTAAACATAATGATTAATAAACCAATTTCTTCTTTATTTATTCTACTCAATTTGGGTCTTGAGGGCAACCCAAAAAGACCCTGTTATTATTAGAAATATTACCAATATTTAATGACCTTGGACACGCTTTCCAACATATAGTTTTTTGGGATGAAAAAAAGATTTTTAGAAAGTATTAGGGATTGTCTTAATGGATTAAGAATAGATTAAGACTTTGAATCTGTAAGAAAATCTATGACACGACCAATAGGTGACCACTATGTGGTGGGCATGCTCATCGCGATGGTCATGGTCTAGCCGGACCACGACGTAGTCAGTATCTTGCCACATCGTGGTGGAAGCTGACCGTTGAACGTTAACTTTTGACCAAGTTTGACTTCTGTTAACTTTTAGTAAAGGGACATCTTAGACCACCCAGTTAAGGGCAAAATGGTATTTTAACTTAATAAAGAAGTTAAATGAGGAAACTTACTAGACAAGTTAGTAAGGTTTCATACCTTAATTATTGAAGTAGGGTTAATTATTTGTGCAATGGTTCGAGACAACATTGGTTTCGCTTAGCTTCTGATGAGAATTTGTCGTATTAGTCTTTGAGGTGAGTTCTCACAAACTTACTTATTATGTAGATTATATGTTGTGTGCCAGACAAACTAGATATAGAGCTCTTGGAGGGAATCTAGTGTATTTTGGATTATTATAGAGCTCATAGAAGAAAGTGATCATTACAGGTCACTAGAGATAGCCCGCCTAGAAGGAATATGGTGATTGTGGTCGGTTATGTTAGCATGCTAATTAGATTCTTATTACAGTTATTATTTTCTATGTGTTCAGTTATGTGGTATGTGTAAGGTTCAGATTGCAAATCTTTTATATAGTAGATAAGTGTTATGATTACTCAATAAATTATAGGATTATAGTTGCTACTTTTGTTTAGTTGTAGGTCCTTCAGGTATGAAGGGCAAGGAGTTGGCTTGATTTGGGGGATCTGCACATTCTCAGGGGCGGAACCTATCTATGTTATTTACTTTATTATTATTTTTTTGAAACGGCAAACTATCCTACTTCTAATCTAATATTAAACACCACCTATGTCTCATAGTGAAACTTGAACCCATGACCTCTCATTTGAGAGAGTCACTCATTACTGCTAGGCCAAAGTGTGACAACCCAAAAGTTTCCATCCTGTAAAACCATCCACAGCAATCGAAGTCAAATTCGTTCTGCTAACTTTCAAACTTGTGGGATAAGTTTGAGTATTTCAGGATTTACACTTAAAGAGATATCAGGAGAGAGGATGCACTAGGGTATTGTGCAACTCTATTTTACCAAAACTCGTAGATATTAGAGTTCAATGCCTAATTAAAATATTTTCTGCCAAAAACCCTAGGGGTATATATATGGTTCTTAACCATATTTATTCATTTGCTACATTTCCATCTAGAGACAATCCGATTTCTCTCTCAAGGATCTTCACCCGATCACCCCGAATTATAAGTACTTCAACCCTAGAGTGTATTAAAGTGTAATATATGCCTAGATAACATGAAAATCAACCAAAACACCAAGGAAATGGTGTTCACGGCCCAAGATCTTCTTGGACCGTGAACACTAAATTTGAGGGCCAAAGTGTGCCCAATGAACCTCCAAACCTTGGAACTGAAGCTAGAGACTATCCATGACTTGTTTAAACCTTAAAATAATTAAGAAACAAGGGCTAGAAGTGAGTTCACGACCAAGGATGTTCTTGGAATGTGAACTCCATTTTATGGTGACAAAATGCCCTAAATGCCTTCCTTAAGCCAAGAGACTAGCCTAGCACTTTACCTTGATGTGTTTAGGACTCAAAAAAATCAAAATACCATCACCCATAGGTGATTATGGCCGCAAACACATGACCAAATGGTCCATGGGCCGAAAACTCAAGTTAGGGGTGTTTTAATGCCACAAACACTTCCTAAGGCTTAGACTTGAATTTAGGATGCTTCCTTATGACCTTTAGGGCCCTCATAACTATAAATGGCCATGAGTTTACTGTTGTAAACTCATTAGGGCTGTAAACACCTCAAAAACTCCAAAGAAGGTGGTTTTTCCTCATCCTAGGGTAGAGCTAAGGTCCCTAAATCATTCCCTATCCTTCAAGCTTGCACTTACACATGAGTAGCCATGCGTTTATGGCCGTAAACTCCTTTGGGCCATAAACCCATGGTAGTAAACTCATGTGAGTGCCATTCTACCTTCCTTTGTTGAATCACATGTGATTCCAACACTTGGTCAAGGTCTTTCCTAGACCCAGAAGGTGTTTCCTTTCATATAGTTGTTTATAAACACTATATTCATGTCAATATGTGTCCTTATATATCATTTGGGACTTATTGTGTCTCGGGACTTCATTCGTGGAACTTCTCATCCTTACACGCATACCCGTTTGAATCACCCACATCAGGTGAGTTCATACCCCGTAATGAATCATTTAACTATTTTAACTGTTTTAAGGGGGGGAATACAGGTTGAACACAATGTTAATTGTGTAAATGTTTGTTGTTAAATATCCTTCAAAATATTACTTATGTTATTTATAAGTTTTCAACACATTTCAAAACTCGTTTAAAGTTAGGTTACTTTATAGTTATACAAAACTCCATTATTAAAGTTAAAGCATAACTTATTAGAGAAATGAGTCATTTCAGTAACAGTCCAAGTAGAGCATTAGTAAACTATTAAAGGTATAGTTTAGGAGAATGCTATTCATTACTTCTAGTACAATGCAGCACACAAAGAAACAATACCAGAACATAACAAACAGTGAAGAGAATCAAACAATACCAGAACAGAACAAACAGTGAAGAGAATCAAACAATACCAAGACAGAACATAACAAACAAGTTAGGTTGCTATAGCATGAGAACACACAGACAGGATCTAATTATACCAATGAATCACTAACGCATTAGTGATAGTTATATTGGGTATACATGATCATATAACTTTAATGTGAATTACACGGCTTGCAAGGAATTGTTGGGGTCGCGTTTGGTTCCCTTAATCTCTTTACATTGAGAGCGTTTAGTAAGGGTTCTAGCTTTCACATTATGACTGTAATAAACCAAATATGTTTTTAGGTTATTAGTACTTCCGCGGGTCATTATAAACGACATCTTTGTACTTACTTCTCCCATTACTTTCATAAAGTGTCGGTAACACTTGAAAGTTGATCTATTTTCTACTCGAGATAGTTATAAACTAGGGAGAATATACTTCTACATTTGACAAAGGAACAGTCGGGTTTAACTCAGAACAGAAGATGCCTTGGTAGAAGGCTACGATTAAAGGTTAGGATCATGATGCTAACTTTATGATTCCTTAATGTATACGCTATAGGATACATATATGCTAGTAGATTCCGACAGCTAATAGGATGTGTGCTCTTCGCTGTAATTCCTGTTCCCGTTGGATGTGGGCTTGCACCGAGGTCACCCAATCTATTATCTACCCGAATCTATATATATATATATATATATATATATATATATATATATATATATATATATATTAATATATATAGTATACATTAAGTCATCATAAGGGTACCAGGTATGGATCAGGTCATAGGACACAGAGTCAACGCATAGTTATTCTAGTACAAAACTTACTTATCAAAGACAGTATTTTTGGTAGACAAAACTAGAGATTTCCCAGAAAAGGGCTTAATCCGTTTTATTAAGCCAGTACAGTTTTAGAGACTTTAGGTGAGTTAACTCTATAACACCTTAGTTTATACACCATGTGTATATATAAAACTAATATCTAATAGATAGCTAAATGCGTGTTTTCCCCCGACGTCCTGTTCCTGTTGGATGTGGGCTTAGGGCAGATTCCCCCAATTAACTATCTACCCGATATCAGATTATATATTGCAGTATAAACAAAGCTATTATAAAAGTAATCACCGTAGTCATTATTTTACTATAAGAAATATAGGTTTTCTTAAAAGAACTCTCCACTAGATATAAAGGAACCGTTATAAATAACTCCATGAGTAACAAGTGAATACACCAAGGTTATATATGACAACGATCTAACAACCAATAGAATGTGTGCTATCCACCTTACTTGTTGTTCCCCGTTGGGTTGTGAGTTTAGGTCAGATGCGCACAATCGATTGTTTATTTACTCTAAGTATATATAACTTTTACCCACTTAGTACGCATAGAAAGGCTTGTAGTGTCATTTTACTTAACTTCCATTAAAGTAGGAAATATAGGATTTTCTAGAGGAACATGCAAACATTTCAAAACAGAACTTACAGTTTACATCACTTGTGCATATACATTTTCAACCACATTTTGCAGCTTACTCACATCACTAAAATCTTATGAACTCAACAGCTTAATTGCTGATCAACTCTTTCAAATAACTTGTATTCTCAGGAGACTATTAGACAGGTGCTCGTGCAAGGACTTCAGAAGATGGAGCATTATAGCTTCAAGTCTTGTTTTGTTATTTGTTTATGACTTCTATGTTTTGTGAACACATACATTGTAAACACTTTCTTTCTAAATGAAATGGTTGTTCATTACTTGCTTACCATATACATATCTTGTGATACTAAACATGACGTCCTCTGCCCCTGAACGTTTCCGCCGTTCCGGTTTTGGGGTGTGACAGATTGGTATCAGAGCATTGTTTATAGTGAACTAAGTATATCGATCGATAAAAGATATACGTCTATAAATACAATGGGGCTTAAGTGCTCTGGATAAAGATATATTTTAGAGTATAACTACAATTTATAAAAATATACCTACTTGCTCATACATGTACATAATAGAACTAGGGTCACGAGGAGAACAGAATTAAAAGTATTTAAAGGTTGGGCACTGTCGTCAACCCGAACAGTTATGTAATCATAGCTAGGATCAATATAGCCTGATCAACTATATTCACTCAAGATGTGACCGACATGTGTTTGGGAATGATGTGGTGTTGCAACAGAGTTAAAACTTACCGAAACACCAGTCAAGAGAACGCCAGAACAAGTACAATTAGAGTTAGAATACTATAGGAGTATTTTGGTCCAGATAAATAACTTATGTGATAATTTAAAAGACCCTTGCGGATAGGTCTATATTCTTACAGGGTGTATTCATAAAGTTTTATATATAATCAAGATCTTATAGACATAGAATCTGTGACCGATGCTTCGCTATCTATTCCTTTTAAGGAAGTAGTGTTGAGGTGGGATCAATTATTCGAAGGTCTATTCGATCTTCAATTATATACAATACAAACTGGTGTACCTTGTACAATTATAGGAGGATTTTGTAAGGAACACCCCATAAAGTTACCTTAAAGCTCATAGGTTCTTTAGTCACTTTCATTCTCGCACGACAAGCCCAGATAAACGTAACCACTTCCTCATAATAGACAACAGAAGACTTCAGGAGGAACAAGGACAAATTCAAGGAAAGATCAGCCGAAGTAACCAAAACGTCTTACGCGTCACACTAATAAATATTAATTAGGTTAATTTATCGAGCGAGTGGAAACACTGATCACATTACATGTGTTAGAATTATTTTCTTACATGCAGCTGGTAACAGTTATTCAGGAAACAGATTTAGAATTATTTTCTTACATGCAGTTGGTAACAGTTATTCAGGAAACATATATTCATTCGAGGATAGTTATTTCAAATTCATAGAGTTTATTTGGTATAGACTCATTTATGAATTGTTCCTAGAACCCTGTGGAAGTCAGGACCCGATACATCCAGAACTAGGATAACCTTGTATTTTGAGCTTTCGGCTTGTGTCCGTTGCTATAGACTTATTCCGTCTCATCTTTGTTTTCTTTTAGCAAAGATGCCTCCTCGTAGATCACCCAGACATGCTACTCCGATAACTCCAATACCTTCTCCACAAATGGATGCAGCAACTCTGAACGATGTAGTGGCCGCGGCTGTGGCAACAACCACGGCACAATATCACCCCATCAGTCAGGTGGAGGTGAAACGCCTACTGATTCTACTTAAGGTGAGGTCCCTGTGTGCCAGGGAGAGTTCTCCTACAAGGACTTCACCAGATGCCAACCATTATCCTTTAAAGGGACTGAAGGAGTCATTGCCCTCCTGCAATGGTTCGAGAAAACAGAGTCGGTTTTTGAAATCTTTTTATGCCCAGAAGGAAGAAAAGTGAAGTTTGTTGCCTGCACCTTTGATGGCAAGGCCATAACATGGTGGAACGGATATGTTAAGTCACTGACCCTATCAGTGGTAAACTCAATAGGTTGGGAAAGCCTAAAAGAGTTAATGTGGGAAGAATATTTCCCATTAGGCGAGATTCAAAAACCGGAACAAGAGCTGTGGGATCTCACTATGGTCGGCTCAGACATAGTGACCTACATGGACCGGTTCAGCGAACTAGAAGCTCTATGCCCCGAGATGATTACCTCGAAGAGCAAGAAGATAGAAAGATACATTTGGGGTCTGACTGCTCCGACCCAAGGAAATGTGTTCTAACCTAGCCACGTTCGATAGTGCTAAACGCTTGGCTCAGCGACTCATTGATCATGGAGTCCGCCATAGCGTAAAAGTCCCTATTCCCGAGTCATCTAGGGAAGAGGACTATAATCAGAATTCAGGGAACAAGAGGAAGAAGAAACAAACAACACAAGACACCCCGCAAGAGCAACGAGCAAGTACTATGTACGCCGCTACGATGCCTACTATTTCAGCACCTGCCATTCGTTATGTTGGAAACCTTCCGAAGTGTGGAAGATGCAACTTTCACCACACTGGAGTGTGACGGGAAATGTAGTGTCTGAACTGCCACATAAAGGGACAAAAGACCCGTTACTGCAGGGCACCAGCTCAACCGATCTCCCAAGTCCTCGGAGATGAAGAAAACCAAGCATGTTATGGCTATGGTGAGAATGGACACAATCAGAGGGACTGCCTAATAATGAAGAACTCAGGAGCGAATGGACCTATTCTGATGATCACCGCAGGAGAATCTACCTGTAGCACCTGGTTCCTGGTACGTAAATCTTATTTGAGTATTTCTCTTCGTTTAGCCTTGGACTCGGCGAGTCACAGGTCCGACTCGTCGAGTAGATGCGGGACCCGGGACACGTTTAAGTTGTCGACTCGGCGAGTCCATATCCTGGACTCGGCGAGTCACAACTGTTGGATGAAACCCTAAGTTTCAGGGGTTTGCACCCTATTTAAACAACATATCCGCCCCAACCTCGCCCCCATTCACCCTCAGAGCCCTGTATCTCTCTCTAGCCTTGCTTCCTTGTGAGTTTGAAGTGTTTTTGTGGTGTTCTTGAAGTTTTTGAGGGAAAAAGAAGAGGGAATCAAGAAGAGGAGAAGGAGGCCAAGCATCTCTGTGTCATTCCAACGTTTCCCCTAAGGTATAGCTCGTTTCCCCTCTGTTTTTAAGCTTATTGTCCCTTATAGCTCCATTAAAGTCCTTTTTGAACCATTTCCAAGATTGTGCATGCTTGAGGGTTTGTAATAAGTTGATTGGCCTCTAGATCTAGGCAAGATTGAGCTCCAGGAGCTCAGATCTGTTAGCTTTATGGTCCCATGTTGCTTGTCCACCCTAGATCTACCCTTTTGAGGCATTTTGAGTCCTAAAATCCATATTGGTGAATATCTACACATAAAGTTGGAAACTTTACATGTGATTCGTGTCCTAGAAGTCCAGATCTGTGAATGGCATGGACTGGAATCGAGCAAATCTGTGTATTTAGTGGGTGCATGGCAACGACTCGGCGAGTCGTTCATGTGACTCGGCGAGTCTGTTCGCGAGTCTCCGAGTTTGTCACCTTTTCGTAGTGTCGAGTGAGCAGTGAGTCACGGGGTGTGACTTAGTGAGTCGGAAGCTAAACTCATCTATGGAGGTACTCGGCGAGTTAATGCCCTGACTCGGCGAGTTCAAGGCAATCTCCTTAGATCAAGAACAGACTCGGCGAGTTGTTCATACAACTCGGTGAGTCGCAGCATAAGTGTTCTTCGGATGAAGATGGACTCGGCGAGTTGTTCATACAACTCGGCGAGTCTTAGCATAAGTGTTCGTCGGATGAAGATGAACTCGACGAGTTGGTCATACAACTCGGCGAGTAGGATGAAGGACTTGAATATCAGTTTAGAAGGTGAACTCGTCGAGTCGTCGCCTAACTCGACGAGTAGGAACGGGATTCAGGGCAATCGTTTGGGTAGGGACTCGGCGAGTTGGAAAGCCAACTCAGCGAGTCGGGTCAACTGAAAGTTGACTCTGACTTTGTTTGATGACATGATCAGGGGTAAAATGGTCATTTTACCCAAAGGACAGTTAGCAGTGTTTGATTGAGTATGTTGTGGGAATTGCAGCCGGAGGATTTCCGGAGCAACAGCAGCAGCAGTAGACAGTCAGTTCCCGATCAGATCAGCAACTACTTCGAGGTGAGTTACCTTCCAGTAGCGGTGGGTCTACGGCCACAATGCCGGCCCACCAGTAGGAGTTATATGTAGATGTTTGTCTCTGTGATATTCATCTAGGAATTACTACTACCTGTGTTATGTTATGTGCTAGTATGATATGATGCTATGTGCTAGTGACAGTAGGGGGAGATAGTCCCCGAGGTATCCGGTCGGTAGGACCGAAGGGGAGGCCAGCACCCAGATATGCTAGGCAGTATCCGGTCGAGAGGACCAAAGGGGAGGCCAGCACCCAGATATTCTAGGCAGTATCCGGTCGAGAGGACCGAAGGGGAGGCCATCACCCAGATATGCTAGGTAGTATCCGGTCGAGAGGACCGAAGGGGAGGCCAGCACCCAGATATGCTAGGCAGTATCCGGTCGAGAGGACCGAAGGGGAGGCCAGCACCCAGATATGCTAGGCAATGTCCGGTCGAGAGGGCCGAAGGGATAGGTCGGGCACCCAGATATGCCTGACAATATATGTATGTTATGAGATTATATGGTATGTGGTACGGTGGGGGAACTCACTAAACTTTGTGCTTACGGTTTTCAGTTTTGGTTTCAGGTACCTCCTCAGCTAGGGGAAAGGAGCCGACGCGGTAGCAGCATGTCACACACACACTTTCTGGTTTCCGCATTTATTAGATTCTCTGGGATTTATACTCTGATGTTTGATTGGTTGTATGATTTGGCTTTTAGACATGGTTTACGTTGTGTTATGGTTTGATCAAACAATGTTTTAATTATTAATGTTTTCTAAAGTAACGTTTTAAAACGAAATTTTTGGACGTGAAATTTGGGTCGTTACAAGTTGGTATCAGAGCCCTGGTTTGAGGGATTCGGACACACCTTCGGGGGTGTCTGAACTCAAATTGAGGGATTAAAAGATTTTCTAAAATAAAATGTTTTCAAAAAAAATTGAGAAAAGAGTTTCGAGAAAGAACGAAGTGTGTGATGTGCGCGACCGGCCGAGCTCAAGTAAGTATTCCCCAAAGTACCCATACAAGTTTATGTTATGTTTATCAGCTTTTGTAGAACAGCATGCTAGAATAGGACTAAGGATCTAGGAGTGATGCCTTATTTGCCTGCTTTATGTGTTTCAGTTGTATGAGAATTGCATGCTAGTTATTGAGTAGACAGCAAGTAGGATAGCCTGGTTAGGTTATACCTGATAGTATGAGCTTAGCACTTTATGCTAGTATAGTTCCTGAAAGCAGATAGAGTTGATTGAGATTGTTACCCTTGTTTGAATGTTGCTTGCTTCGTGCTACGTGGGACTCTGAATAATGGGAGTTAGCCATTAGGCGAATGCGTCACGTCACATGTGATCAGGGTTGAATAATCTTAGAGTGCCGGATTTGATCCTACTGTGCAGCTCTTGTTTGAGTCCAACCGTTGTAGGGACGAGTCGGGTACTCGAAGGATTATCTGAGCCTCGTCACATGTGATGGTATTCGGGTAATGGCTAATTGGCATTACAAGGAGGCCTGCAGCAGCTGAGGACTGGATAGAGTAGAATCAGAGACTTCCCTAGGGTAAGCCTAGGATGAGTATAGCAGTGATCACCAGTAGTGAAAGGGATCTGGTGGAGTCGATGCATTCCTTGAAGAAGGTACGGATAGATGTGGAAGGTAGTATGGGCCCGTAATACTGAAAGCAGAGGGTCCGTACCCGAACCAAGGAAGGCCAAGATAAGACCAGGGAACTTGTAAGTAGCAGTGATCCCTCAGGAAGTATCAATATCTCTAATGTTTGTTGTGATGTATTGCAGAATGGTGGTACTTCGATCGAGGCCAGTAGATGGCGGTTTAGGAGAGGGGTCAGGTTCGGGATCAGGTTCCGAGCCGGTTGATGAGGGACTACGCGAGTTCATCGCGTCAGAAATCACCAAAGGCATCCTTGAGTCGACCCCCATTCTCTTTGGGTCAATCAAGGAAGGGATCATGGAGTTGATGGAGGATCGCCTTCGGGCATTCCGGAGTGATATGGCATCTAGACAGTCGGGATCTCGCACACTGTCCTTCAAGGACTTCAGGGGCAGTGGTGCGCCGGATTTCCATGGGGTGAAGGACCCCATTGCTGCCAGGCGATGGATTGCAGACATCGAGTCTGCACAGTTGACTAGCTTCTGCCCCGAGGGGTCGAAGGTGAGGTATGCAGCAGGGTGTTTACGGGACCGAGCCCGGGATTGGTGGGAGTCAGTGGTTGACTCGTTGGGAGCCTCAGCTATCGAGGTTATGACCTGGTCGGACTTTGTGACCAGGTTCAGGGTAGAGTTTGCGCCGGTTGTCGAGCTTCAGCAGCTGGCCAGGGAGTTTCTAGACATGAGACAGACGACGGAGACAGTGGTGGAGATCACCGCCAAGTTCCGGGAGAGGGCTTTGTTGGTGCCCCAGTATGCTGGTGACGAGGACATGAGGAGGACTCGTTATCATGATATGCTACGAGCTGACATCCGGGAGCATGTTAGCTTTTCGGCTTGCCCTACCCTGGACTCCATGATTGCCAGGGCGAGGGAAAGGGAGATAGATTTGGAGCACATCCAGAAACGGAAGGCAGAAGAGGGTCAGTCAGGAGGGGCTTCGGGGAAGAAGCCCAAGGGATCAGATGTAGGGCCGAAAGGCTAACAGGGACGGGGACGCTGCAGGAAATGCGGCAAGGCGCACGAGGGAGCGTGCAGGATGGGATCATCAGGCTGCTATAAGTGCGGCAAGTGTGGGCACATCAGTAGGGATTGCACTGCTCCGGCAGCAGTTATTCAGACATCAGAGTTGCTATGTTTCCACTACAACCAGAGGGGCTACAAGAAGGCCAATTGCCCCCAGTTGACAGTTTCAGCGCCGGTGAAGGCGCCAGCTCCAGCGACCCTGCGGATCACGGATGGCCGGCAAGGCAAGGCAGAGGCTCCAGTGGTGAGGAGCCAAGCATTTCAGCTGACTACCGAGGAGGCACGCGTCGCACCCGATGTGGTGACGGGTATGATTCTTTCCCTCTATCTTATTTTTATGGTGTTATGTTATTGATATGTGCTCCGTATGTATATGTATACATTAGGATCGTTCCATGTGAACGGCCTTCCAGTTCAGGTGTTGTTCGACTCGGGTGCGTCCCGATCATTTGTTTCCCTTGCGTTTAGCAAGAAGTTTCATGAGTCATCGGGCGAGTTAGATTGCCCTTTGGAGGTGGAGATTGTTGATGATCGATCGGTGCGAGCATCGACGGTATTTCGAGATTGCGTGCTGCGTTTGTTTGAGGATCACTACTTGGTACATTTGGTTCCCATTCCGTTGCGTGGGAACAAGGTGATTATAGGCATGGATTGGCTGAGCCCTAATGGGGCGGTGATAGATTGCGCGCAACAGCTAGTGCGGGTCAGGACCCCAGGCAGGGGAGAGTTAGTAATTCATGGCGAGGGGCCGCAGTATGGACCCGCAGTATGTTCAGCAGCGAGGGCGAGGCGCTACCTTCAGCAGGGATGCGCAGGATATGTCGCGTATGTGATGGATACCCGGGAGGCGGGAAAGGCAACAGTGAGCGAGGTTCCGGTGGTTCGAGACTTTGCAGATGTTTTCCCAGAGGAGCTTCCTGGGATACCCCCGGAGCGACAGGTGGAGTTCAGGATTGACCTTGTCCCTGGTGCAACTCCGATAGCCAAGGCGCCGTATCGGTTGGCTCCTCCCAAGATGCAGGAGTTGTCTACACAGCTACAGGAGCTGCTAGACAAGGGATTTATTCGTCCGAGCAGTTCGCCCTGGGGAGCCCCGATTCTGTTTGTGAAGAAGAAGGATGGGTCGCATCGGATGTGTATAGATTACCGGGAGCTGAACAAGGTAACGGTGAAGAACCGTTACCCGCTCCCGAGGATTGATGACCTCTTTGACCAACTTCAGGGAGCATCTTGGTTCTCCAAGATTGATTTGCGTTCGGGTTATCATCAGATGAGGGTCAGGGAGGAGGATATGCAGAAGACCGCGTTTCGGACGCGCTATGGCCATTATGAGTTTGTGGTGATGCCGTTTGGGCTCACCAATGCTCCTGCCGCATTCATGGACCTCATGAACCGCGTATGCAGACCGATGCTGGATCGGTCTGTGATAGTCTTTATCGATGACATCTTGGTTTATTCCAAGACTCGGGAGGAACATGAGGAGCATCTGAGAGAAGTGTTGGAGACCCTGAGGAGGGAGAGCTTGTATGCCAAGTTCTCCAAGTGTGAGTTTTGGTTGCGCGAGATGCAATTTCTCGGACACCTTGTCAACCAGGACGGGATTCTGGTCGATCTGGCCAAGGTCGAGGCCGTGATGAGATGGGAGGTTCCGAAGTCTCCATCTGAGATTCGGAGTTTCCTGGGATTAGCAGGCTACTATCGGAGATTTATTTAGGACTTCTCCAAGATAGTCGTACCCCTGACGCAGCTGACGAAGAAAGCCATAGTCTTTCGGTGGGGACCTGAGCAACAGGCTGCGTTTGAGACGCTGAGGCAGAGACTGTGCGAGGCGCCGATCTTAGCCCTGCCAGAGGGCGTAGAGGATTTTGTGGTATACTGCGACGCGTCCATTTCTGGGTTGGGCAAGGTACTGATGACGAGGGGGCATGTCATTGCCTACGCTTCAAGGCAGCTCAAGCCTCACGAGGCGAACTACCCGACGCATGATTTGGAGTTGGGGGCGGTGGTTTTTGCACTCAAGATTTGGCGGCATTACCTCTACGGGGTTCGATGTACCATCTACACGGACCACAAGAGTTTGAGGTACCTCATGGATCAGCCGAATCTGAATATGAGGCAGCATCGGTTGTTGGATGTGGTAAAGGATTATGATTGCGATATCCTCTACCATCCGGGGAAGGCCAATGTGGTGGCCGATGCGCTTAGCTGCAAGGCGGCGCCGATCAGGGACGTTTGCATGAGGATGACTGTGGTGACTCCCCTGTTGGAGCGAATTCGGGAGGCTCAACAGGAGGCTATCAAGGAGGAGCATCGGAAGAGCGAGCGTGTGGTGGGTCAGGTTTCCTCCTTTGATTATGATAGCCGAGGACTATTGACACTACACCGTAGGGTGTGGGTGCCGTATCACGGAGGCGTGCGCCAGATTTTGATGGAGGAGGCGCACAAGTCCCGATTCTCTATTCATCCCGGGGCGACGAAGATGTATAGAGATCTTCGTCTAGATTATTGGTGGCCCTGCATGAAGCGAGATGTGGCATGGTACGTTGAGCGTTGTTTGACCTGCAGGAAGGTCAAGGCCGAACATCAGAGGCCGCATGGCAAGATGCAGCCGTTGGATATTCCACTGTGGAAATGGGAAGATATCACGATGGATTTTATCACGAAGCTTCCCAGGACCGCGCGTGGAGTGGATTCGATTTGGGTCATCGTGGATCGATTGACCAAGAGTGCTCACTTTATCCCGATTCAGGAGAGCATATCGGCCGAGAAATTGGCCAACATCTATATCAGGGAGGTCGTGGCGCGGCACGGGGTGCCAGTATCGGTTATCTCGGACAGGGAAGTGCGTTTTACTTCCAGATTTTGGAAGAGATTTCATGACGAGTTGGGCACTCGTTTGCATTTTAGCACCGCCTTTCACCCGCAGACGAATGGTCAGAGCGAGCGGACCATCCAGACTCTGGAGGATATGTTGCGGGCGTGCGTGCTAGACTTCGGTGGTAGCTGGGATACCTATCTTCCCCTGGCCGAGTTCTCCTACAACAACAGCTATCACGCGAGTATCGATCACCCTCCCTTCGAGATGTTGTACGGACGGAGGTGCAGGACCCCGATATGCTGGGGTGAAGTTGGTCAGAGAGTCATGGGGAGCACCGAGGTGGTGCTCAAGACGACCGAGAGGATCCAGCGGGTTCGGAGCAGGCTTCAGACTGCTCAGAGTCGACAGAAGATTTACGCCGACAAGCGTCGATCTGACTTGGAGTTCCGAGTCGGGGATATGGTTCTCCTGAAGGTGTCGCCTTGGAAAGGCATCATTCGATTCAGGAAGCAGGGCAAGTTGGCCCCGCGATTCATCAGACTGTTCAGGGTCGTAGCCCGGGTGGGCAAGGTGGCGTATAGGTTGGATCTGCCAGCCGAGCTCAGCCAGATCCACAGCACTTTCCATGTTTCCCAGCTGTGAAAGTGCCTAGTCGACGATTCAGCGGTTGTGCCGTTAGAGGACATTCAGGTTGATGATAGCCTGAATTACATTGAGCACCCAGTCGCAATCCTCGACAGGAATTCGAAGGATTTGAGGAACAAGAGGGTGGAGCTAGTGAAGGTGCAATGGCAGCACCGCAAGGGTTCGGAATGGACTTGGGAGCCGGTGGACGAGATGATGGAGCATTATCCCGAGCTGTTTCAGGATCGAGCAGCAGACTTCGAGGAAGAAGTCTAAAATAAGTGGGGGAGATTTGTAGCACCTGGTTCCTGGTACGTAAATCTTATTTGAGTATTTCTCTTCGTTTAGCCTTGGACTCGGCGAGTCACAAGTCCGACTCGCCGAGTAGATGCGGGACCCGGGACACGTTTAAGTTGTCGACTCGGCGAGTCCATATCCTGGACTCGGCGAGTCACAACTGTTGGATGAAACCCTAAGTTTCAGGGGTTTGCACCCTATTTAAACAACATATATGCCCCAACCTCGGCCCCATTCACCCTCAGAGCCCTGTATCTCTTTCTAGCCTTGCTTCCTTGTGAGTTTGAAGTGTTTTTGTGGTGTTCTTGAAGTTTTTGAGGGAAAAAGAAGAGGGAATCAAGAAGAGGAGAAGGAGGCCAAGCATCTCTGTGTCATTCCAACGTTTCCCCTAAGGTATAGCTCGTTTCCCCTCTGTTTTTAAGCTTATTATCCCTTATAGCTCCATTAAAGTCCTTTTTGAGCCATTTCCAAGATTGTGCATGCTTGAGGGTTTGTAATAAGTTGATTGGCCTCTAGATCTAGGCAAGATTGAGCTCCAGGAGCTCAGATCTGTTAGCTTTATGGTCCCATGTTGCTTGTCCACTCTAGATCTACCCTTTTGAGGCATTTTGAGCCCTAAAATCCATATTGGTGAATATCTACACGTAAAGTTGGAATCTTTACATGTGATTCGTGTCCTAGAAGTCCAGATCTGTGAATGGCATGGACTGGAATCGAGCAAATCTGTGTATTTAGTGGGTGCATGGCAACGACTCGGCGAGTCGTTCATGTGACTCGGCGAGTCTGTTCGCGAGTCTCCGAGTTTGTCCCCTTTTCGTAGTGTCGAGTGAGTAGTGAGTCACGGGGTGTGACTCAGTGAGTCGGAAGCTGAACTCATCTATGGAGGTACTCGGCGAGTCAATGCCCTGACTCGGCGAGTTCAAGGCAATCTCCTTAGATCAAGAACAGACTCGGCGAGTTGTTCATACAACTCGGCGAGTCGCAGCATAAGTGTTCTTCGGATGAAGATGGACTCGGCGAGTTGTTCATACAACTCGGCGAGTCTTAGCATAAGTGTTCGTCGGATGAAGATGAACTCGACGAGTTGTTCACACAACTCGGCGAGTAGGATGAAGGACTTGAATATCAGTTTAGAAGGTGAACTCGTCGAGTCGTCGCCTAACTCGACGAGTAGGAACGGGATTCAGGGCAATCGTTTGGGTAGGGACTCGGCGAGTTGGAAAGCCAACTCGGCGAGTCGGGTCAACTGAAAGTTGACTCTGACTTTGTTTGATGACATGATCAGGGGTAAAATGGTCATTTTACCCAAAGGACAGTTAGCAGTGTTTGATTGAGTATGTTGTGGGAATTGCAGCCGGAGGATTTCCGGAGCAACAGCAGCAGCAGTAGACAGTCAGTTCCCGATCAGATCAGCAACTACTTCAAGGTGAGTTACCTTCCAGTAGCGGTGGGTCTAGGCCCACCAGTAGGAGTTATATGTAGATGTTTGTCTCTGTGATATTCATCTAGGAATTACTACTACCTGTGTTATGTTATGTGCTAGTATGATATGATGCTATGTGCTAGTGACAGTAGGGGGAGATAGTCCCTGAGGTATCCGGTCGGTAGGACCGAAGGGGAGGCCAGCACCCAGATATGTTAGGCAGTATCCGGTCGATAGGACCGAAGGGGAGGCCAGCACCCAGATATGCTAGCCAGTATCCGGTCGAGAGGACCGAAGGGGAGGCCAACACCCAGATATGCTAGGCAGTATCCGGTCGAGAGGACCGAAGGGGAGGCCAGCACCCAGATATGCTAGGCAATGTCCGGTCGAGAGGGCCGAAGGGGTAGGTCGGGCACCCAGATATTCCTGACAATATATGTATGTTATGAGATTATATGGTATGTGGTACGGTGGGGGAACTCACTAAGCTTTGTGCTTACGGTTTTCAGTTTTGGTTTCAGGTACCTCCTCAGCTAGGGGAAAGGAGCCGACGCGGTAGCAGCATGTCACACACACACTCTCTGGTTTCCGCATTTACGAGATTCTCTGGGATTTATACTCTGATGTTTGATTGGTTGTATGATTTGGCTTTTAGACATGGTTTACGTTGTGTTATGGTTTGATCAAACAATGTTTTAATTATTAATGTTTTCTAAAGTAACGTTTTAAAACGAAATTTTTGGACGTGAAATTTGGGTCGTTACACTACCCCGGAGTCGTCGTCAAGTAGTGGTACGTTTTCAAAATAGTAATTTCAATTAAAATTAATTTATATTCATATAAGATTAAAATTTGGGATGACACTGAAAAGTAACTATAACAACTCACATGTTGAAATAGGTCGTAATATTCAAGAGAACTAAAAGATCCCTTAGAGAAGCTATTATGACTCACCATATACATCAGGGTTGTGTGCAACTGAGATGTTGCAGACTTAGAGTGAGTGACTCCGCTTAGGTCCCCTTTCCTTAATTGGTTGAGGATTTGAGGCAAAGATGCTCAGTCGACTGCCTGGCTCATCTTAAGTATTCACAACTTGTATATGACGGGCAATGGTAGTGGTACCATGGGGGATCATGGTATAAAAGTATCCCTTCAGTAAGTAAAGCACTTTTATTTGTATGTATGCGCACATAGCGGTACGATACATAGGAGTGTTAATTTCAAAATAGAAAACAGGAAACTCGAGAACAGTTACAAGGAGTACATTGTTGAACATACTTGGAGTACAGTACCAAGAATATGAGGGATACATCGTCGTTTATCAGACGTTTCTTTCATTTGACCAAAACTTTGTTCGGTATAGAGTCCGTTGTTTTCTTTCGTCATGAGTTGGCGTGGTCCTCACCATACTGAGTTCATATGTTTCTATCACCTAGATCGGCAAGTTCTCGAAACTTTCATCATTCGTATCAAAAGTCTGACCTGAATCAGAAATTTTATCTTTCGCATTCTAAACCCCCAAAGTACTCGTGTGAAGAGTACTTTGTCCTCCGAAGCCTTATCGTCAGACGTCCGCAGACCGTCATGAAATACCACTAGTCCAGCAGACCAAGTTCGAGCATAAAGGCTATGGACGAATACAGCCTGCCTATTATTTTGAATGTGTACGCAAGGGTGGTATATGAGTGTGATTAAGCAGATCTAGTATGTGTGTTTCCACTCTATCTCCTATTCCCCGTGGGTTGTGGACCTGGGGCAGAGTCGCACATCCGACAGTCCTACTAATCTTAATCATATACGGCTTGTATAGGCGAGGTAATGATAGATGGACCAAGTATGAATCCTATCAAGAACACCAGGGCAAAGTTGGCAGGTCTACGAGTGAGTATTCTACAAAGTAGAAGAGCTCAACCCCAGTAGTAATGTTAAGAGAGCTAATTTCGGAACGAAATTCATTCTAACGGGGGGATGATGTGACAACCCAAAAGTTTCCATCCTGTAAAACCATCCACGGCAATCGAAGTCAAATCCGTTCTGCTAACTTTCAAACTTGTGGGATAAGTTTGAGTATTTCAGGATTTACACTTAAAGAGATATCAGGAGAGAGGATGCACTAGGGTATTATGCAACTCTATTTTTCCAAAACTCGTTGATATTAGAGTTCAATGCCTGAATAAAATATTTTCTGCCAAAAACCCTAGGGGTATATATATGGTTCTTAACCATATTTATTCATTTGTTACATTTCCATCTAGAGAAAATCCAATTTCTCTCTCAAGGATCTTCACCCGATCACCCCGAATTGTAAGTACTTCAACCCTAGAGTGTATTAAAGTGTAATATATGTCTAGATAACATGAAAATTAACCAAAACACCAAGGAAATGGTGTTCACGGCCCAAGATCTTCTTGGACCGTGAACACTAAATTTGAGGGCCAAAGTGTGCCCAATGACCCTCCAAACCTTGGAACTGAACCTAGAGACTATCCATGACTTGTTTAAACCTTAAAATCATTAAGAAACAAGGGCTAGAAGTGAGTTCACGGCCAAGGATGTTCTTGGAACGTGAACTCCATTTTATGGTGACAAAATGCCCTAAATGCCTTCCTTAAGCCAAGAGACTAGCCTAGAACTTTACCTTGATGTGTTTAGGACTCAAAACAATCAAAATACCATCACCCATAGGTGATTACGGCCGCAAACACATGACCAAATGGTCCATGGGCCGAAAACTCAAGTTAGGGGTGTTTTAATGCCACAAACACTTCCTAAGGCTTAGACTTGAATTTAGGATGCTTCCTTATGACCTTTAGGGCCCTCATAACCATAAATGGCCATGAGTTTACGGTTGTAAACTCATTAGGGATGTAAACACCTCAAAAACTCCAAAGAATGTGGTTTTTCCTCATCCTAGGGTAGAGCTAAGGTCCCTAAATCATTCCCTATCCTTCAAGCTTGCACTTACACATGAGTAGCCATGCGTTTACGGCTGTAAACTCCTTTGGGCCGTAAACCCATGGTAGTAAACTCATGTGAGTGCCATTCTACCTTCCTTTGTTGAATCACATGTGATTCCAACACTTGGTCAAGGTCTTTCTTAGTCCCAGAAGGTGTTTCCTTTCATATAGTTGTTTATAAACACTATATTCGTGTCAATATGTGTCCTTATATATCATTTGGGACTTATTGTGTCTCGGGACTTCATTCGTGGAACTTCTCATCATTACACGCATACCCGTTTGAATCACCCACATCAGGTGAGTTCATACCCCGTAATGAATCATTTAACTATTTTAACTGTTTTAAGGGGGGGAATACAGGTTGAACACAATGTTAATTGTGTAAATGTTTGTTGTTAAATATCCTTCAAAATATTACTTATGTTATTTATAAGTTTTCAACACATTTCAAAACTCGTTTAAAGTTAGGTTACTTTATAGTTATACAAAACTCCATTATTAAAGTTAAAGCATAACTTATTAGAGAAATGAGTCATTTCAGTAACAGTCCAAGTAGAGCATTAGTAAACTATTAAAGGTATAGTTTAGGAGAATGCTATTCATTACTTCTAGTACAATGCAGCACACAAAGAAACAATACCGGAACATAACAAACAGTGAAGAGAATCAAACAATACCAAAACAGAACATAACAAACAAGTTAGGTTGCTATAGCATGAGAACACACAGACAGGATCTAATTATACCAATGAATCACTAACGCATTAGTGATAGTTATATTGGGTATACATGATCATATAACTTTAATGTGAATTACACGGCTTGCAAGGAATTGTTGGGGTCGCGTTTGGTTCCCTTAATCTCTTTACATTGAGAGCGTTTAGTAAGGGTTCTAGCTTTCACATTATGACTGTAATAAACCAAATATGTTTTTAGGTTATTAGTACTTCCGCGGGTCATTATAAACGACATCTTTGTACTTACTTCTCCCATTACTTTCATAAAGTGTCGGTAACACTTGAAAGTTGATCTATTTTCTACTCGAGATAGTTATAAACTAGGGAGAATATACTTCTACATTTGACAAAGGAACAGTCGGGTTTAACTCAGAACAGAAGATGCCTTGGTAGAAGGCTACGATTAAAGGTTAGGATCATGATGCTAACTTTATGATTCCTTAATGTATACGATATAGGATACATATATGCTAGTAGATTCCGACAGCTAATAGGATGTGTGCTCTTCGCTGTAATTCCTGTTCCCGTTGGATGTGGGCTTGCACCGAAGTCACCCAATCTATTATCTACCCGAATCTATATATATATATATATATATATATATATATATATATATATATATATATATATATATATATATATATATATATATATATATATATATGCGTAGTATACATTAAGTCATCATAAGGGTACCAGGTATGGATCAGGTCATAGGACACAGAGTCAACGCACAGTTATTCTAGTACAAAACTTACTTATCAAAGACAGTATTTTTGGTAGACAAAACTAGAGATTTCCTAGAAAAGGGCTTAATCCATTTTATTAAGCCAGTATAGTTTTAGAGACTTTAGGTGGGTTAACTCTATAACACCTTAGTTTATACACCATGTGTATATATAAAACTAATATCCAATAGATAGCTAAATGTGTGTTTTCCCTCGACGTCCTATTCCCGTTGGATGTGGGCTTAGGGCAGATTCCCCCAATTAACTATCTACCCGATATCAGATTATATATAGCAGTATAAACAAAGCTATTATAAAAGTAATCACCGTAGTCATTATTTTACTATAAGAAATATAAGTTTTCTTAATAGAACTCTCCATTAGATATAAAGGAACCATTACAAATAACTCCATGAGTAAAAAGTGAATACACCAAGGTTATATATGACAACGATCTAACAACCAATGGAATGTGTACTATCCGCCTTACTTGTTGTTCCCCGTTGGGTTGTGAGTTTAGGGCAGATGCGCACAATCGATTGTTTATTTACTCTAATTATATATAACTTATACCCACTTAGTACGCATAGAAAGGCTTGTAGTGTCATTTTACATAACTTCCATTAAAGTAGGAAATATAGGATTTTCTAGAGGAACAGGCGAACATTTCAAAATAGAACTTACAGCTTACATCACTTGTGCATATACATTTTCAACCACATTTTGTAGCTTACTCGCATCACTAAAATCTTATGAACTCACCAGCTTAATTGTTGATCAACTCTTTCAAATAACTTGTATTCTCAGGAGACTATTAGACAGGTGCTTGTGTTGGGACTTTAGAAGATGGAGCATTATAGCTTCAAGTCTTGTTTTGTTATTTGTTTATGACTTCTATGTTTTGTGAACACATACATTGTAAACACTTTCTTTCTAAATGAAATGGTTGTTCATTACTTGCTTACCATATACATATCTCGTGATACTAAACATGACGTCCTCCGCCCCCGAACGTTTACGTTGTTCCGGTTTTGGGGTGTGACACAAAGGCCCTTTGGTTATGTTATTTACGTTATATTAGGAAGTTTTAAAACTAAAACTCAACCTCCACATTTTTATGATGTCTATGATACTTTGATTGTGTTTTCTGTGGTTTGAAACTCTTAATATGGAAATGACATGCTTGATTTTCAAGAAAAAAAAATTAAGGGTACTTTTGGGATGTTACATCTTCTCACTCTACTTTGTAGAACATTATGTTCCTTGGAATGCTTGTTGTCTTTGTGACTTTTGCGTGAATGTTTGTTGAGCGATGTCTGATTATATGTTTGTTGGGTAATGCTAGTATATATGTTTGCAGGGTGATACCCATTGGGTGAGTCCCGTTTATATGTTAGTTGGGTGAGGCCCGTATGTTTACTTGTTGGGTGAGCCAGTTGATTATATATTGTATGCGATATTTTGGGGAACTCACTAAGCTTTGTGTTTACAGTTTTGGACTACATGTTTTTTAGGTACTTATCATATCGTGGAAATGTGAAAGTGTGACTATACATATACATTGGATATTTTGTGATTTGAGATTCCACGATGCTTTTTTTTATAACTCCCTTTATGGATTTTGGTTTATTGAAAAAAAAAATTTACCTTAACTGTTATTCTATGATAATGGTGTATAGTATGTTAAAAATGAAATTTTTGTTGTGAAAAATAGGACGTTACAAATAATAAATTACAAAGTTGTGATAGCTTGGGTAAATGTTGGCAAGGCTTGGTGTGATCTTATGCCAATTTTAGGTTGGAGGCTCTTTGAGTTTTTCGGCAATGTATCGCATCAGAATTTATCAAATCTAATTTCCATGTACTAAGGTTTAGTGTTACTAATTGTTGTAAAATAAAATGAAGGGCATGATAATATCTTAAAGATATTAAGATCTTAAGATCTCGATATAGATGTTATTTCAAAATAGGTCTTATTGATATTGGGAATGAAATAGGATGTTAGGATTGCAATCCTAATATCATATGTTCGGAAAATTAACATAATTGCATATCTTACCTAATAAATGAAAATAATTTTGTCACTTGTCATCATTTTATGCATTATGTCATATGTCATATTGTGGTTAATTTAAATTTAAATTAAATTATATCTATGTATCATTTTATAGATTTTTTTTTCATTTTATTAAATTTCATATAATACTCAAATGTAATAATAAATTTATATATAATTCATTACTACAAATTTCCTTATAATTTCTAAATTTCTAAATTGAATCTAATTATTTTAGTTGTTTATTTATTTAAATTATTAGTTTAAATTTAAAAACCGATAAGCACTTCAATTTTAGTAATTAAATATTTTTATTTTTTTCTTATAAATTTAAATTTTCTATATTGTTAGATATGCATGTTTGTTTATTTTTTTTTGGATAAACTCATATAATAAATGAGTTTCACAACTAATATGTATTTTATGTTGAAATGAAAAATGCAAAAACTGAACATAGTTGCATATATGTATTTTATGTTGAACTGAAAGATGTCTGATGATTCAAATGTTTATAATAGTTTACATTAGTTACCTAAAACTAAGTTACTCTTATTTGATTAATTTTTTTAATCACAATCCAATATGTTCATCATTCAATATTATTAATCAGTTAGCCAACATAGTTTGACCCAATATAGACATGTTACCTAGTCGTCTCATTTTTCCCATTTTAAAAACCCGCATAAAGTCTACTAATATGTTAGTCAATGAAAACAAAAACCTAGATAAAACTCGATATCAAATGATTATTGGCCTAGTGGTATTAGATATTTAAAAATATTTATCTATCATAAAGGTTGATGGTTCAACTTTCATGATGGACATATGTATGGTTTGAGAGTAGGATTTTAAAAAAAATGTGTCCGCTAGCCGTTCTAAAAAAGAAGGTAAAATTCGGTTTGATGATGGCCTTGCCTAAGAGATATTTGATCCGATCTAAAATTATTGATACAAATCAAACCAAATAAATTATTATTTGAATTTGAAGTTCATAGTTACTTTAAAATCGAAGGGATATGATCCAAAATTAGCCCGATAGGATCGGTCCATACATGCACCCTTGCGTTTAACGATAACAAGACCATGTTAAAATCGGGTATCCACCTAAACTTCATGTGCAACCTTAGCCTCAACGTACATCTCTAAACACAACTCACTCCATAAGCAACACTCACCTACCCTTTATTCATTTCTTTTGTCACCCCTCCCTCCCCACTATAAAACACACTCTCTACTTCACTCTGCAACTACCAAGAACCACCCATCTACTTCTCTATTTCCAAAATAAACCCTCTAATTTTGTCAAGTTTAGCAACAAACTCCCTCCATCGACTTTTCTTTAGCTATTTGGTAATTTTTGTTGAGTTTTGATTTTCAACCCTTAGGCCAAAAACCAAATGAGGAAAATTTTCTTGCTTGGACTTCTCATTTCCCTTCTTGTCACCTCTTTCCTTCAACCCTCTATGGGAAATCCAGGTATTTTCACATTTATGTATATTTTTTTTAATGCTTTATCATAAGTTATTAGTATTATTGTCTAAAGTGGTATTACATAGTGTGTTTTTATACAATAATAGTTCATATGCTTTTCAATCATTTTTTTTTTCTTTTTGAACAGTTGATTAGTGATATGTTTTTCAATCAATTCTTATGACTATATTGTTTGTGCTTTATTTAGATCATAAACATGCTTTCTCGAGACTTACGAATGTTTTTTTTTTCTTTTTTATCTTGTCATCAAATAAGAAGTATATATGATGGCTTAAATAATTAATTAATGACCAAAGTTTTATAATACTATGGATAGTTTACAGTTTCTTGTTGATATGTAGTTATTTTTTAGAAAATTTAGTATGCTAGGTGTGATTTAAGTCTCTTTTTTGGCATATCACTTGTAGACTCCTTTAGATTCACATTCATCACAATGGTTTAGTTACATTTAGTCTAGTACATATATTTTTTAAAACTATTAAGATTGTTAATCAAATGCCGAATAATACCTACAAAACAACAAAACAGCATACAACCAAAAAATCATATAAATAATGAAAAATGATGAAGCCACCCATTAAATAACTCTAACTTTATGCCAAAAAGATACATTTCATAGTTGTTTATCATACTTCCAGAAGGAGAAATATCGTACTTTTCATCATTAGTTCTAGTGGTTCCTTGGTATCATGACCATTTAACCGCGAGTAAAATATATTCATGCAAGATATAAAATTGCAAACTATAAACAATCACTAACTAAAATTTTAGTGATGCTTAATGTGTAGCATATGGCATTATCTATATTCATGAAACTTATGACATAGCATTTACATGGAGCTGGATGTCAAGAACGTGTTCATAGATCTATATTATTATGTTTTAAGACATGCATTTTAGATCATTATATTTTTTTTAATACAAGAATAGTTTATACGTTTTGATATATACTGAGACGATTTCTTGTTCTAATGGAAATATTTTTGTTTTTTAGCGTTGCTAAAAGCGTATTGTAAAAGCAAATGTAAGGGAAAATGCTTAAAGTCGGGTTTTCTGGAGAAGTGCATGAAGTACTGCGAGATATGTTGTGAAGAGTGCAAATGTGTGCCTACGAATATGTTCGGTAACAAACACGAATGCCCTTGCTACAAAGACAAGAAGAACAACAAAGGCAAACCCAAATGCCCTTAAATTTCAATTTCATTGTTATAGGTAGAGACGAGACAAACAGCAAAAGAAAAAGCCAAATGCCCTTAAATTTTCAAATTATTGCATCCCAACCATAATATGATCTTTTATGTACTGGAATTTAGTGTCTCTTTTGTTATGAGTATAATAAATGGATAACATTTTCTGGTTGTTAAGATCATAAGGTTCTATTTGCACTTTCGTATGGGATGTGTGGTTTATTGCTCAATAATTAAGAAACATTTTTTTTTTTTTTTGAAGATTCTATCTTTTAACTATTCAAACAAGTATTAACATTTAAAAGTTTAAATCAATAGGCAAGTCTTTAAGAGGTCTTAAGAAAATTTACATTTGAGATACCGACCTAGTATTGGTCATGTATAAGTAATGGAAAATCGAGGGTATGTTTGGTAACAAGTTTTTAAAATTTTTTATTTTAGTTTTAGTTTTTTTCTTTTTTTCTTTTTTAAGATTGACATAAAAAAAATAAAAAAACTTTGTTCTAAAATAAATATTTAAATCCTTTATTTTAAACTAAAAACTTCTGATCTAAAAACTAATTCAATTGTAATTTTGAGACGTGTTTTTAATTTTTATATCGATCGTTAAGATTTAGAATAATTAACATTTTATATATAAATGTAAAAGTTTTTATTTCATAGATAATGTCAATAACATGTAGTATGTAGTAAGAATTTTAAAAAATATATTTGTGATTTTCCTGACAAATAAGCATCCTGTTTTTTTAATATTGATGATAATGTGGAAGATTGACACACATCCATATATATATATATATATATATATATATATATATATATATATATATATATATATATATATATATATATATATATATATATATATATATATATATATATATATATATATATATTACGGACTTTTTTATATAATGTTTTTTTCTCAAAAAAGTGACAGTAAAAAAAAAATCGGTTTTATATGCATTTTTTTTGCGAATATTTTTCTATAGGACCGATTTGATACTTGAAGTTTTTTTCTTTTTTGAAAAAAAAAAATCACACAAAAAAAGTTTGCATTTTAAAAGTGGTGCGTCAAAAAATATAGGCCTGAAAAATATATATATATATATATATATATATATATATATATATATATATATATATATATATATATATATATATATATATATTAACAAAGAAACCAATCCAAAAATTCAAAATTTAAAGCGATCAACGGCAAAATAAACGGTTGTAGACTTTTACAATGGACGCAAATGAACTAAATTATAACAAAACCTATTTTTTTCGTTTAATTTTTTTAGACCATGTTTTTTATCAAAAAAAACGAATATACCATTATTTATGATTTTTCGTCCTCTTTCCATAGAGATTAATATTGGTATATAAAAAATAAACTTTTTTTTTTCAAAAAAAAACTCACTTCGTTTTCTTTGTGTTTTCAAAAGTTTGAGATCTATTTTTATCAAAAAATTATTATTATATTAAAATTCATATTTGTTGGTAATTGTTAAACATAAATTCATATTAATATTAAAAAAATGAAATTTCAGTTCAGATTCACATTGTGAATCAACTCAGATTCACATTGTGAATATTCATATTTTTTGTAATCTTTAAACATAGATTAATATTGATGTAAAAAAAATCGTAATTTCAATTCAAATTCACATTGTGACTCTGTTCAGATTCATAATGTGAATAATAGTAAGTCAGATTCACATTATGAATTCCAAAAACTAATATATATATATATATATATATATACACACACACACACACACATTTCATATTCATATTGTCAATAAACTCGTTTGCTGATTTTACAAAACTAATTTATAAGTAATCAAAACGTTCAAATATTATAAAATTGCATGTAACACCCCGTTTATAAAATAAATAAATAAATGTATAGAAGCCCTAAAATGAATAATAATTGAGCGAGGCGTTAGTTTCGAGGAGTTAAAAGTCATAATTACAGAAGTCAGGGTGCGTTTGGTAATAAATGGATTTAAATTGAAAAGATCTGAAGGCTTAAGGGGCTTATTGGTAATATAGGGATCTATAATGAAAGGAATTTATGGGATCAGGGTTTAAAAGGTAAATTTTGGATTGATGCCGAAAATTATATGGGGAGGAGGGACCAAAAGTGTATTTTTGGCAGTGTAGTTTGATTTGGAGTTATGGGATATATCTGATCCCTCATCCTCTCATCAAAGGGGTGCAGCCAAAGAAACCAAACCCTAGATCGTGATTTCTCACAGCCGCCATCATCAATTTTGCTCTTACTCCGGTCACCCATGGCTGCCAACGACAGCTGCTCCCAGCCAACGTTGTCGCCGCCTAGGGAAGCCGCCTACGATCCAATTCCGTCGTCGATTTAGGCCACGGTCAGTTGTTGTGGACGAAGACAAGGATTCGCCTCCTTCCACCGTTCCGTCCGCCACTGTTTCATCACCTCTCCGACCACCGAGCGCCATCTCCGGCTGCTAGCGCTGTTGTTGCTGCAGTATCGCCGCTGGGTCGCCTCTCCGTGTTTCTTTCTTCTTCTTCTTTTACTCAGTCAGCCATGTCGCCGGTATCGATAGGATGGGACACCGCCATGGTCGTGGTGGGGTACTGCCGACGACGTTGTGAGCATCAAGAACCACCGGGAGCTGCTACCCGCCTCCTTATGTCTGCCGCCGCCTTTGCGGTTCTTCTAAGTTGCTCCGGTTGTGCTCCGCCATCCTTTCCCGTCGTCACAAGCTCATTGCCGTCGGAAGATCTCACGAATAGTATGGACTAGCCACTATCACCACCGTGAGGTGGTGGCTGCCATCGCAGTGTGCCATAAGGTGGGTGGCTAGGGTTGTGTTGTGTTTGTAAAATTAGGATTGTTGGCCGGAAATCAAAGAAGTCCACTGCCACCACCGTGAGGTGGTGGCTGCCACCCTTTACCACCGCCAGCCACCACTAGGGTGGTTGTGTGTGTGTGTTAGTTAGTTAGTGTGTGTTATCCTTGAGTAAAGCATTGTAATTGTAATTTCCAAAAGATTAATGAAAAGAAACTCAAACCACCACCGTAAGGTGTGTGTGTGTTAGTTAGTTAGTGTGTGTTATCCTTGACCGCCACTACCCGAGGTGGTAGTGGGTGGTGCCCCACAAGCAAAACCCTAATGGACCTAGCCAAAACCCTAATGGGCTTAAAGATTAATTTTGGGCCTATTGGGCCATGTTTGAGTGGAAAACCCTAATTAGGGTTTAGAAAACCCTAATTGTGAGTAATTGGACCTTAGACTTATTTGGACCCACCTTTGGGCCATTGGGATTGGATTGGGTATTAAGCCCAAATTATTCCATGTCATGTATCTAGTAGAGTAAAAGGACTTAATGGATAAAGTCCTTAATGGGTTAAGTAAGAGACACTTAACCCTAATCGTCATTTTATGTGAAACCCTAATTTCACTTGGGCTTTGTGTCAGGCCATCCAAGGATAATTAAATGGACTAGAGTAATTTATTGGGCTTTAGGGTAAGGCCCATATGAAGGATTGGGCCCAATTTGGAAAATTGGGCCATAGTTGGGGCCTAGATGGTTGTATGATATTGGGCCCTAGAATGAGACATGTTGGACTGGACTAATCAATTGGGCCCTAAGGGAAGTCCATGTAGGGGTTTGGGCCCAATTTGGAAAATTGGGCCATATGTTGGGCTTTGATCCCTAGTTTACTTTGGGCCTATGGATTGGGCCTTAGGCTTGGGTAAGCCAAGCTAGGGGTAATTTAGTAATTATCCAAAGTATGTATTTATAGTTATGTGTTAGAACCCTATTATTAATTGGGTGTTATTTTGGTGTTAACAGTTCGAGAATCTGTCATCTAGCAGCTGGGGATGAGTCTGCGGGACTTCAGCAGTGTGGGATTGTGTCTACGGGACTTCAGCAGTGTGAGGTGAGTTTCCTTCTAGTAGGAACGGGTCTACGGTCACAATGCCGGCCCGTTTAGTTAGCAGTGATTCCGTACTACAATCTGATGCATTAGTTTAGTATGCTTGGTGTCCTTATGATACAGGCATGGTATGAGTTATGTGTTCCGGACTATGGTCTGATGCAGTATGCAGTATATGTGTTCATATTATACGCCATAATTATGTTATGCTATGTTTAGTTACTTCTGGACCTCGGTCCAATGCAGTAGTTAGAGTGCTTGATGTCTTTGTGATTCAAGCATGTTTTGTGTTATGTGTTCCGGACTCTATTCTGATGCAGTATGTAGTATTTGTATTCATGCTAGTTGATATGTTTACGATATGCTATGTTCAGTCAGTTTTCGGACTTCGGTCCGATGCAGGGGACGGGGTCCCAGTTAGTTTCCGGACTTCGATCCGATGCAGGGGACAGGGTCCCAGTCAGTTCCGGACTTCGGTCCGATGCAGTTTTCGGACTTCGGTCTGATGCAATGGGCAAGGCCCAATATGTGTTTATATGTTATTGTATGGTATGTGGTAGTTTGGGGGAGCTCACTAAGCTTCGTGCTTACAGTTTCAGTTTTGGTTTTAGGTACTCAGTTTTCAAAAGAGGAGCTCGGGAAGATTGCAGTGCACACACCATTTGTTCAGCCTGGGATGTTTATACTCTGATATATTTGACAGTTGTTATGATATTTTGAGATACATTGTTTATGATTCTTATATGACGTCGATGAATACGGTTTTATTACTGATTTAAAACAAAATTTTCAGACTGTATTTTTGGGATGTTACATTGTATGGAAAATATATTCAATTCATATATAAATTTGTAATGTCGGGATTTGTCAGGTAATATTGTCGCTATTTATTCAAGTTACATTGTGCATATATTGGATTTTGAGGGTTGGGGCGTACGCTGGGCGTACAAGGTGTATGCACGGCTGTTGAAACATATAAGTGACCATCTTAAACTTGACAGATCCAAAGCCATCTCCAGATGCGCAATCATTATCTCAATCTCAATCAAGAACTGCATCCACAGTCTTCATCTTACTACTTAGCTTTAGTTTTATCTGTTCACTTTTGTCTTTACATCTCTTTGTCCAGTGTTCCTTGCATGGCCACATTAGAATAGATAGAACTTGTAACCTTCGAGACTCTATAAATAGAGTTCTCTTTCTAAATGAAAACACACATCTCTTGAATCTCATATCTTATCTTACCATCTTCCTACTATCTTCTTACTCTTACATCTTCAAGCATCTTCAGAATTTCTGATTGTAATCTCTCTTCGGAGCAAGTCATTCTTGACTTCATCACTAAGTTTGATCGCATTCACTAACTTGGATTGATTGCAATCCTTGTTAAGAATCAACTTAACTGTATACTTTATATAATACTTGTTGTCGTTTATATTTCCTTATATTACCGCACCTAACTATCTAATTATCTAACTATCTAACCTTTAACTTATTATTGTTGACCATTATGATCCTTTGAGTTAAACTTTATTCCGCAATACTACTTGTACTAACGTTTGTTCAAGTGTGTTTCTCAAGTTTTCCTCTCAACAACGGCTTATGTAAGGTGCTGTTTGTTTTTCTGAAGCCAAAATGTCTGCAGTCTGCGGACCACATCTGCAAGCCTCTGCAGCAGAAGAGTTGGACCAAACGTCTTCAGTCTGCAATAAGAAGACTGTTTGTTTTTTAACGTCTGCAGACTGCTGAAATAAACTGAGCTTTAAATAAATTGATTTTACAAACTTAAAATGATTTTTCAACACTAAAATTTTAATAATAATAATTATACAACACTGAAAATAAAATTTATGCAACTAAATTAGTTTTACAATAAAAAAAAGTTTGGTTTTACAATAACAATATCATTTAAAACAATTCAATATATATTGTGCATCAACGACCACATTATTATTTTGAAACGAGACATTGGGTTCATCATATCATGCGAAATGCTCATCACCCAATCCTTTTTTCCTTATAAAATTATGAACTGCGAAAATTAGTAATTTATTAGACAATTCTTATTAGAATAGAAATTATTAACATACAAAGATTATTAATGACTTATATAATTCATATTAGAATCGAAATGCAATGCTTTTATAAAAACTTTAATATGACTCAGTTTTTTGGTCTCAATAGGCATATCACTTTTTTTTTAAAATTTTGGTCGCAATCATAAAAGTAGAAATATAGTTTTTATGTTCTATTTTTTTCTTTTAATATTATTGAGAAAAAATCAATAAACAGATATATATATATATATATATATATATATATATATATATATATATATATATATATATATATATATATATATATATATATATATATATATATATATATATATATATATATATATATACATTAATAATTAAATAAGCATAAAAAAAAGAAGTTATAATCACTTATAAGGAAGAAATCTAAAAGGTGTTTTCTTTCAACATAATAGATGTGGGAGGCGGCGAAAGAAAAAAAAATAAGTATGTTTTTTTTTAAAGTGTTAGTTTAGGTTTATTGAACTTGTGAAGACGTTAGAAGACATTGATCCATGTCTGCGCCAAGAAGACCTCGCGCAGACATTTTTAGATCTGCACACTTTCAAAAAACAAACAGTCTGCGAGAGCATATGTCTGCGCGTGGTCTGCACGGCGCAGACAGAAGTGATCACGCAGATCTGCAGACAAAAAACAAACAACACCTAAGTGAGGTGCGGAGCGGGAAGTCCCTATGCGTACGTTGGGCATACCCAAGCATAAGTTGGGCGTAGGCTGATCAGATGCAAACCCTAAATTTTAGGGTTTGCATCTTATATAAACATCTTATAACCCTCCAAACCCTCATCCCCTCAGCCTCCAGTGTCCCCAAAGTGTCCAACTCGAACCCTAAACCCCTTTCATGTATCTTGAGCTTCCTTTGAGCATTTTGGTGTTATTTTGGTGGTTTTTAAGAAGAGGAAGCTTGAAGAAGGAGCAAAAGCTTGGAAAGGGCATGTAGATCCAGAAGTTTGGCATCATTTCTTACCCATTGGAGGTATAAAGCTTTAAACTTGGTCATTGCATGCTTAGATTTAGTTTTGGGATGTTTTATGTCAAATTTTGGTCCTATGCTTGAGGTTCTTTGAGTTTTAGATGTTTCTCTCCGAATGAGTTGTCCTTTTTGGTTCTTGGAGGTGTTTAGAACCATAAAAATTGGACCTTGATGGTTTAGCCTCAACCATGCAAGTGCTAGATGGCCACTAAGTGAACTTATGGACTTAATGTGTGTCTTAATCCCCATCTATGCAGACAAAACCATAAAGTTCATAACTTTATGGTGTAGGACATTATTAGGAGCCTAGAGCTGCATTCTGGACGTTAGGACTTAATGGATTAAGTCAAAAGAAAGAAATTAGGGTGGCTGGTAGGAACTCTGGGCGTACCGGGTCATTTTCCCACCTCTAGTCAAAGTCAGACTATGTCAGGCGTACTTGATGTGTACGCTGTGTGTACTTGTTTAGTGGGTTGTTTTGGTCCGTGAGTGTTGGGCATAGAATTTGTGGGCCTCAAACCCACAGGTTGACTGAAACCCTTGGACCTGGGATTGGGATTATTATATTGGGCCATATTGGGCCTTAAATCCTAATTATTTGGACTTGGACATTTTATTATGAAAGATGGGCCTTGGGAGGAAAGGGCCCAATAGGACAATTATTAGGGAACCTTTGCTTTATGTGGAAGAATTGGTCCTTTGGATTTATATTTGGATCCAGCTAATTAGGAAGTTGTTATGCTTTAGGGATAAGAACCCCGAGTCATCCATGGAGTACGATTCGGCATTCATAGTTGACGTGAGTCTCCCTTCGTAGAATCCATGGGTTGACGACACCAAGGTTTGCCCATTAGTATTGTTATAGCTTAATAGGTGTCTTTGTGATAATTATTAAAGTGGTAGGTATTGTTTGTTGTTTATGTGAGATATACATGATTTTATATGGTAGGGTAGGGGTGAGATAGACCCCGTAATCGGTTGGAATAAGACCGAAGGATAGGTCGGGCACCCAGATATGCCTGACAAGAGTAGGTTGGGCACCCAGATATGCCTGACAATGGTAGGTTGGGCACCCAGATATGCTTGTCAGGGTAGGTCGGGCACCTAGATATGCCTGGTTGTTTGCTATGTTATATGTGGTATGATAGGGGAAACTCACTAAGTTTTATGCTTACCAGTTCAGTTTGTGTTTCAGGTACCTCCAGCTCGAAGGGCAAAGGGTCGGCTTGATCGCATCACATCATACTATGATTCCGCATTTGTTTTATTCAGATAATATGTGAAACATTGGATTTTTGGAATTTCCTTATGAATGAAATGATGTGTTTAAAAATGAAAATTTGTTTTGAAAATTTTACGTTGTTACAAGTTGGTATCAGAGCCTTGGTTTGAGGGATTCGGATGCACCTTCGGCGTATCTGAACTCAAACTGAGGATTTGAGAAATTTTTCACAATAAAAACAATTTTTCTAAAAGAGTAAAAGGGTTTGAAACAAGCAGAACAAAGCAGTGTTTATGATCAGCCGACGCCCAAATGGTGATTTCCCAAAATACCCTTACATTATGTGTTATGAGATATGATATGATATGTTATGCATACTAGAGTAGGCTAGGTATTCATATTAGGACTAGAATGGCTTGATTTGTGATGCCTTAGTCTAGGAGATTACTGCTACTATGAGATACTTGAGAGTGAGTAGGTAGCAGCAAGGAGCTTATGAGAGGTCTACCGGAGAGTAGCCTGTGCATAGAGAGATTAGAGTACTTGTGGTCTAGGATCCTAGGAGGAGGACTTGGGGTGAATATTGATGCGGTGTGGACGGTAGTATAGGGCCCGTACTACTGAAGACACCGGATCATTGCACAGTCCAAGTAAGGACCCTTAGGGTACTAAGAAACAAGTACGGTTGAGTTATCGAGTGCGAGTATACTCGATCGAGTCTCTGATATTTTTATGTTGTATTTCAAAGACATCATGGTTGGGACACACCACAGACCAGAGACGAGCAGCGTGAGTGACGAGGAGCTTCGTCAGATGATCCACGATGAGATGGATGCGGCTATCCGCGCAGAGATACCGGAGATGTTTGGATCTATCAAGACCACCCTGATTGAGACGTTTGACGAGAGATATGCAGCGGTTACTGGGGATGCGGCTGCTACAGCTACTGCGGCTGTAGCTGCTGCAAGACCTCAGGGGGTGACTCGTTGTTGTACCAGGAGTTCAGCAACACGAAGCCACCAGAGTTTGATGAGACGCAGGATCCGATTACTGCGATGATATGGATTTCTGATATCGAGGGATGCTTCTACACCTGCTCATGTCCGGAGCATCTGAGGGTTCGGTTTGCACTGAACCAGCTTCGCTTGGAGGCTAAGGACTGGTGGAAATTTGTGACGGCGGACTTCACTACTGCAGAGCTTACCGCGATGACCTGGGAGAGCTTCACCATGATGTTTCGATATGAGTATGTTCCCCATGTGGAGAGGGAACGTCTAGCCCAGAAGTTCTTGTCCCTCAACCAGGGAACTGAGTCTGTGACGGTGATTACGAGGATGTTTCATGAGAGGGCGTTGTTTTGCCCTAAGCATGTGTCTACCGAGCAGGCACGTATGAGCCGGTACTTGAGCGTACTGAGGAGGGATATCCGTGAGTTCATGGCGAAGTCGTCATACCAGACATTTGCTAAGCTCCAGGAAAATGCCCGGAAGAGGGAGATTGAGCTGGAGACTCAGTTCAGGGAGGAGGCTGAGTCTCAGAGGAGGGACAGGCAACCGACGCAGGCGCAGCCGACAGCCAAAAGAGCAAAGCCCGCTGATTCGAGATTTGGGGGTCCGAAGGGCCGCACTTGTGGGAAGTGCAGAAAGCGCCATGAGGAGGTGTGCAGAGTTGGGGTATGTTACAAGTGCGGGAAGGAGGGGCATTATGCGTAGGTACTTTTCTTGTGAGTCTGAGATATTGTGCTTATATTATGATATGCGTAGGTACTTTTCTTCAGTCTGAGATATTATGGTTGGTATGTATTCTTTCATCTATTTATTTTGAGTCTGAGATATTGTGCTTATATTATGATATGCGTAGGTACTTTTCTTGTGAGTTATGTACCTGTCGTGGTGCTATTTGATTCGGGTGCGAGTCGATCTTTTGTGTCGTTAGCCTTTAGTCAGCACATCAGTATCCGCCGGGAGGCGTTGAGTCGACCTCTACAAGTTTCCATAGCTAACGAGCGAGGAGTGTATGCCACTGATGTGATTCGAGGATGTGTACTCGAGATCTTCAGTGTTGAGTTCCCGATTGCAATGGGGGATGTTTGTGTCATCGTGGGCATGGACCGGTTGAGCAGATATGGAGCGGTTATTGACTGTGAGCGACAGTTGGTGACCATACGAGACCCTAGTAGGGGAGTTCTTACGGTGTATGGATAGGGTACCCGTTCTGGGTCAGCGTTCTGTTCGGATGCTAGAGCGAGGCAGAGTCTGCAGCAGGGTTGTAGTGGGTTTGTGGCCTATGTGATGGACACATGAGTGGCCGTGGAGAGGCCGAGTTCGGTTGATGATGTACCGATAGTGCGAGATTTCCCAGACATTTTCCCCGAGGAGTTGTCGGGTGCGCCTCCCCAGAGGCAAATGGATTTTCGCATTGATTTAGTTCCGGGAGCGGCGCCTATTGCCAAGGCACCCTATCGCCTTGCGCCGCCAGAGATGCAGGAGTTATCCTCACGGCTTCAGGAGCTATTGGGGAAGGGATTCATTCGACCGAGTAGCTCGCCGTGGGGAGCGTCGATCCTTTTTGTCAAGAAAAAGGATGGTTCACACCGGATGTGCATTGATTACCGGGAGTAGAACAAGTTGACGGTCAAGAACCGTTACCCCTTACCGAGGATTGATGATCTGTTCGATCAGTTACATGGAGCGTCTTGGTTCTCCAAGATTGATTTGAGGTCTGGATATCATTAGATGAGAGTGCGGGATGAGGATATCCAGAAGACGGCGTTCAGGACTCGTTACGGCCATTACGAGTTCGTGGTGATACCTTTTGGGCTCACCAATGCACCGGCGACGTTCATGGATCTCATGAACAGGGTATGCAGGCCGATGTTGGATCGCTCGGTGATCGTGTTCATCGATGATATATTGGTGTATTCGAGATCCTGAGAGCAGCATGAGGAGCATTTGAGGGAGATCCTCAGAGTTCTGAGATTGGAGAGGCTTTACACCAAATTCTCCAAGTACGATTTCTGGTTACGAGAGGTCCAGATCTTGGGGCATCTCGTCAACCAGAATGAGATATTGGTCGACCCGGCCAAGATAGAGGTTGTGATGAGATGGGAGGTGCCGAGATCCCCCACCGAGATCAAGAGTTTTCTGGGGCTGGTCGGCTATTATCGTAGATTTTTCAAAGATTTCTCCAAGATTGTCGTTCCTCTCACCAGGTTGACCCAGAAGGGCGTGGCTTTTAGTTGGGGTCCTGAGCAGCAGGCCTCATTCGATACACTTCGCCAGAGATTATGTGAAGCCCCGGTGTTAGCCCTTCCGGAAGGGATGGAGGATTTTGTGAGTTATAGTGACGCATCGATATCGGGATTGGGTGCAGTGCTACTGCAGAAAGGGCACATGATAGCATACATGTCGAGGCAGCTGAAGCCTCATGAGAGGAGGTATCCCACCCACGATTTGGAGTTGGGGGCTGTGGTGTTCACCCTCAAGATTTGGCGCCATTATTTGTATGGGGTTCGGTGTACCATATACACGGACCACAAGAGTTTGAAATATTTGATGGACCAGCCCAACCTAAATATGCACCAGAGGAGATGGTTGGATGTGGAAAGGATTATGATTGTGAGATCCTGTTCCACCCGGGCAAGGCTAACGTTGTAGCTAATGCCTTAACTCGTAGGGCGGAGAGTGCCCCGATATGATACGTCTATATGAGGTTGACGGTGATGACTTCAGTGTTGGACACCATTCGAGAGGCCTAGGTAGAGGCCGTGAGACCAGAAAACCGCAAGAGAGAGTGGATGATCGAGCAGATACCTGAGTTCTTTACCGATAGTCGAGGGCTTATAACCTTTCAGGGTCGGATTTGGGTGCCGTGTACGGGCGGGGCACGTACCATTCTGATGGTGGAGGCGCACAGTTCGAGGTTCTCGATCCATCCTGGAGCCACTAAGATGTATTTGGACCTAAATAGAGACTATTGGTGGCCCTGTATGAAGAGGGATGTTACGTGGTTCGTTGAGAGGTGCTTGACATGTCGCAGGGTTAAGGCCGAGCACCAACGTCCGCATGGAAAGTTGCAACCACTTGAGGTTCCCCAGTGGAAGTGGGAACAGATTTCCATGGATTTTATCACCAAATTGTCAAGGACCGTGAGGGGTGTCGATGCAATTTGGGTGATCGTTGACCGGCTGACGAAGAGCGCTCATTTCCTTGCTATCAGTGAGAGCTTTTCTGCAGAGAGACTGGCAGAGATGTATATGAGAGGGGTGGTATCGCGGCATGGAGTACCGATCTCGATTGTGTCAGATCGAGATGTATGTTTCACTTCCAGATTCTAGAAGAAATTTCATGAGGAGTTGGGTACGAGGTTGCATTTCAGCACCGCTTACCACCCACAGACGAATAGACAGAGTGAGCGGACAATTCAGACGCTCGAGGACATGCTCCGAGCATGTGTGTTGGACTTCGGAGGAAGTTGGGACACATACTTACCATTAGCTGAGTTTTCCTATAACAACAACCACCATTCGAGTATTGGTATGCCTCCCTTCGAGTTGTTGTATGGGAGGAGGTGTCGGACTCCCATCTGCTGGGGAGAGGTAGGACAGCGAGTGATGGGTGGCACTGAGATAATGCTTCAGACGACTGAGCAGATACAGCAGGTCAGACAGAGATTGCTAACAACCCGGAGTCGCCAGAAGAGTTATGCGGATAGACAACGATCCGAGCTCGAGTTCCAGGTTGGAGATTTTGTACTCATGTAGATATCTCCTTGGAAAGGAGTGATCCGGTTCAGGAAGAGGGGCAAGTTAGGGCCCCGATACATTGGTCCATTCAGGGTGATCGTGATGGTGGGTAAGGTAGCTTACTATCTGGAGCTACCCGATGACTTGAGTCAGATCCATGATACCTTCCATGTATCTCAATTGAGGAAGTGTATAGCCGATGAGATGGCAATAGTGTCGTTAGAGGATATTCAGGTGGATGTGAGCCTGAATTATGTTGAGAGGCCGATTGCGATCTTGGATCGGAAGATCAAGGTTCTGAGGAATAAGGAAGTACCCCTGGTTCAGGTCCGGTGGCAACACCGAAGGGGATCCGATCTGACTTGGGTGCCGGAGTCAGAGATACAGGAGCAGCATCCTGAGTTATTTGAGGAGCGAGACTTTGAGAATATTTGATCTACTCGACGAGTTGGTGCTATAACTTGTCGAGTAGAAGCGGGGTGGCCACGTGAGTTTAATGAATTACTCGACGAGTCCAAGAGTAGACTCGCCGAGTAGGCACTGTAAGTGGAAACCTTAAATCCCCGAGTTTGGGACCTATTTAAAGGCACTTATAGCCTCATTTGCGACCACACCTCCCAGAGAAGAAACCCTAATCGCCCCTTGATCTTGTGAGAGAGTCTTGAGCCTTACTTGAGAATTTTGAGTGCATTTTGGTGAAGGAAAGGAAGATTCCAAGCTAGGATTGAGAAGAGGCTGGTAGATCTACTACTTATTTGTCCAAGAGCTTCTATTGAAGGTATCAAGTTCAAACCTTTCCCTTTTATTTGAGTAGATCTCTCATTTTGAAATTAGGGCTTCTTTTCCTTTCATTTTGGGACTTTAAGGATTTGGGGTTCGTAAGGAGGCTTGAACTCCAGATCTGGACCTTAGGAGGTCTTTATCACCCAAAGGTTCCTGCTTTATTCAGCCTTGTTGGTATTTATGAGTGAAAACCCCATTTAGATCATGTTCGTGGCATTTCATGCCCAAAATGCCATGCATGGACGTAAAGTTTATGACTTTACGTGGTAAATGAGTCCTTAGAGTATGGATCTGGAGTTTGAGGAAGTATTTCACCTTAAAATCGTCTGAATGCGAGAAGAGTCTTAACAGACTCGCCGAGTGATGAGCCGACTCGGCGAGTAGCTTAGGGTTTGTCCCAATGAGTTGAATCATGCGATAGCTCAACGAGTGGTGGTTGTCGAGGCCAACAAAAATAATAACCCTAAATATTACACACTAAAATAGTGTATAGTGGTAAAGGGATCGAATCCACGGAGATTGGTTCAATTTATAACTCTATGAAAAATCTCTTTGTAAAAATACTTGTAAAATGACAATAAAAATAAAATGGGGGTTTTGATGTTTTGAAATACTTGAAACAAACTATAATTAACTATCATTTAAATAGAGAAATGCAACAAAAATAAGAGTTTGATGTAAAATCAATAAGGGAGAGATGGTTGACTTAAAGTTTCTTCACTTTGACTTTTGATGAACATATCATTAGAATCCAATGGTGCAATACTTTGATTTAAATCCTTAATTTGGCTGTAGTAATCCAAGGAGCTTGAGATTACCTAGACTTTTCTTAATTGTTGAAATGGCTAGAGAAGCTCATAACAATTTCCTTAGTCAAAGTCACTAATTCCAAATAGCATGTAATTAGTGAAAGTCAACTAGCATTAAGAACCAAAAAGTCACCAAATCCAAGAGGAGTCAAATGCTTTCACCACCATGTTGGAGGAAATGTTTTTATGATTGCGTGAAGCAAAAACAACACAAAAATCATTTGTTGCTTGCTAATTTGAGGATCCTTTACTTAATCAAGAAATTAGCCAACTAATCACCACAAACACATTTAAACTCATGAATGAAAACATACTAGTAGTGATAACATGATAAAACACAAAACATTTCCATAAAGATTTAAGAACAAGTTCATGGATTCTTCAATATTCAACAAAAATTCAAAGGATTCAACAAAAAGTCAACCAAGATTAGTTTAGCCAAGCATGGCTAAACTCAAAGGAACAAAGTTAGATGAGATTATACCAAACATTTCACAATAATCAAGAGATGAAATCAAGATGTTCTTGAGGTGTTCTTGGCCTTCAAAAGCACTCCAAACTCCAGAGAGAACAAGTCAAACTCGGACCTTCAAGATAAGGCTAAAGAGGCACACCAACCTTCCCAATATAGAACTCTAAACAAAATCCCGAAATTGCCCTTGTCAGGAATCCACGCGGGCCGCGGGGAATCTTACGCGGGCCGCGGGCTCTGACAGGTATTTTGGGCTTCTTCAAGTCTTGGGCCCCCACAGCTAATCCATTAGCCCAGTTCGAATCCAATCAGCTCCTAGCCCATTTTTCTTCAATATTTCTTCAATTAAAGCCCAATTTGTCTTTCCATATCACTCAAAACTTCCGCAAACTCTTAAACATCGATCTTGCACACTCAAGAATTCTCTCGCGCCCTTTCAAATTTAAAGTTCAACACTTCTGCGCCTTCAAGCAATCGACAAGCCTACTCCCTGGATCACCTCCAAAGCCATCAAGCATGATATCCCCACTGCTCTTCAAGTCCAAACGTCTTCCAAAAGATCCCGCACACTCCCGCTCCTCTAGTTTCCTTAAAATCTGCAATAATGCTCAAGAAACTAGAAAGTACCCGAATTGGTCATAAAAATAACAAAAAGGAAAATATGCATGGAAATTAACTATAATGCGAATGGAATGCGCTAAAAAAAACTATAAAAAGAAGTAAATAAAATGAAGCTATCAACGAGTTAGGGGTTAACTCGACGAGTTGGGTCTTCTTGAGTTCACTGAGAATCGATGGGACTCGACGAGTCGCACGGGTGCACTCGACGAGTCTGGTCAGAGTTGTTGACTTTTGTTGACTTCTAGGGTTGGTCAGCCTTTGGATAACTGGACCATTGGAGGGGTAAAATGGTATTTTTTCCCTTCTGTGTGATTATAGGAAGGGATTAGTCTAGCATATGAGAATCGTTATTAATTATAGATGAATTACTTTATGTGATTAGAGGCGGAGGCTAGATCGGGGATATCAAGCACGAAAGTTTACTAGACATCATACGAGGTGAGTCTTCTCACTATACATTACCTAGAGTGGTATCTATGTGTAGACCGGAGGGTCTTATGTGCTATGTGTATGTATGAGATTATGTGCATTTTGATATATGTATGCTATGTGTTGTATAGATCGGACCGGAGGGTACAACGATATAGACCGGACTGAAGGGTCCAACGATACAGACCGGACCGAAGGGTCCAACGAGCTATGACCGGACCAGAGGGTCCAACGAGCTACGGGAATGGAGGGTCCCGCTGAGACACATCGATCGGAGGGTCGTACTATAACCTCGAGTGGCGTATGTGTTGTATGTGGTATTTTGGGGAACTCACTAAGCATTTATGCTTACCGTGTACGTGATATGTGTTTCAGGTACCAGCGAGGATCGCGTGAGGCGCCGACATGAGTCGTACACACCGGAAGATTTTATTTATTGAGATCTTGGGATTTTTTTTATTCAGATAATATGTGAAACATTTGATTTTTGGAATTTCCTTATGAATGAAATTATGTGTTTAAAAATGAAAATTTGTTTTAAAAATTTTACGTTGTTACAATTCAAAATGTTTTAATTTTGGACTAATAACATGAAAATCAGAAAGTATAGGGTTCATCTGTGTGATTTCTCCTTTCGGTGTTGCCATTTTTTATATTTTAGATTTTGATTGTTGAAAACTTTCCACTTTGTTGCCTCTAAATCAACGAAGGTGTTGCAGGATTTGATATATTTGTTTGGATGCATAGATGGTTAGGTAGATGCAGGAGGGGGAAAGAATTAAGTTCTACAAGCAAATAAAAACTGATCATATTACAATTGTAATTGGAGAAAGCATTTTTTACAAACTCTTGACAAAACTTTGAGTTTCAGAACATCCACCTTAGATACCTGATGTAATTTTCTTTTGCTATCGCTTACATTTTTTGTAGTATATAAATTGTACCTTGATTAATTTTAATTATTGCAGACCTTTTTTATATTTTTAGTTTAGTAAATGATTATATTTGGTTTGTCTAAATGGCATGACTACATTTATATTAATGTAAATGGCTAATTCGTTGAATGTTTATTTTTAGTTAACATAGAAGTTTTGTAATCAACAATTATGATTTTACATAAATAAAAAAACATAAATCTTTTAATTAATAATTTATTTAAAATAATTTATTAATAATTATGATTTTTTACCATAAAAATTTAATTATTTTTGCAACCGTGGTTTCCACGGGTTATAACCTAGTATATATATATATATATATATATATATATATATATATATATATATATATATATATATATATATATATATATATATATATATATAGGTAGGTTCCGTTGAGATTAAAAATAAAATAGAGATCTCGAGATTCAATCTCAGCCACATATTTCACATCTGTCGCTCTAACCCTTCGGCGTACCGGCACGGCAGGTCTGGTGTAATCATAAATGATTACACAGTGTCACATGTTCCTTTCTCATCCGCCACCATCCCCACCACCGTAACCACCGCCGCCACCACCACTACCACCACCTCTGACACCAATCGACCCTACCATTGTCACCTCCATTACTTATACCACCGCCACCTCTGTCACCACCACCTCTTCTACGACTAACTGTAAAAATTATTTATGATTACTCAATGTGTGAACAGACATATATGTATAATCATTTATGATTATGTATATACGTATAAACATGTATAATCCTGTATGATTATAGCTCTCTATCATATACTCATTTATGATTAGGCATACGTCGTTGTTGTTGGTACGCTGGAGCATTAGAACGGCAAATGCGAAATATATGGCTGAGGTTTAATCTCAAGATCTCTATTTTTTTTTAATTTCAAGTGAACCATCCCATATATATATATATATATATATATATATATATATATATATATATATATATATATATATATATATATATATATATATATAAACTAAAAAAATTCAAAGCCATCTTCTTAAAATTTGTAGTTAGATCAATATAGTATTTTTTTTTTTAGAACATAAAAATGATAAATTTAACATTTGTAATGATAAAAACATGAAAAATTAATGACTAATGAGAAATTTTGACATTTTTTATTATATTAGAGTACAGGAATGAAGAATTAATGTAATCAAATTTAATAGTTTTTGGTGATTATATTATAAATTTGAATTAACAATATATGTTATCCATTCCATTTCAACAAAGGTTGCGAACAAATCAATAATTATCGGTGATTATTGGATATATTTGGTTTAACAAACTTTTCCTAGATAACTACTTGATATAGCCAAATTGAAAATTATACGTTCACATACTTAAACATTCATGATATTTCATGATCTCAGAATCAAACAGCATGCATAAAAATTTATAATAGCACACTATATATATAAAAACACCTCCATTAATACGAATATTATATATATTATACTAAACCACATAACACCAACATGCACCACTTATTGTGTACGTTAATACTTAATATATCCATATTTGCCCTATATACGTTCAAAGAGCAGAATACGATAAAACAACCTAGATAATAATACGACAAAACAACCTAGATCATAATAATACCTATAATACCAACATATATCTTATAACAAACTCCATAAACCCTAGCTTCAATCCCTTCAACGCTTCCTAGTACGTACTCCACAACATCCATGAACAAGTGGTGACGTGGCACAACAAACATCTTCATCATTGATGACCTGGCACTTTCGGCCTACTGCTTCTTGCCAATGCAAGAACCCTCTTTCCATGTGGGTGACTGTGTAAAGACGCATACTCTTTCTGAATTTTATTAATCATCGTCTCCAAAATGCCATCCTTCATTATATATATAAAAATCAAGAGTAAATTAGAAATTTTGTGTGTTGTGCTTTACTCAAAATGCCATCCTTCAATTAATTTATCACATGAAGTATAAAGTTTCGAAATAAAATCTTTAAAGACAAAACTAACCTTGGCAGTGTGTAAAGCCGATTGTGCAACATAGTTCCCAAATGGATGTGTAATCAACGACAAAAAGTTATGACTGTTTATAAACTCCCTATTAATAGCAATCACCACATCATCAGAAGCATCCTTCAAAAACTTCTCAACTACATTACTCGCGAACTTGTTCATTCCCAATGACACAAAGTTACCAGAAAGCCTCCTTAAAATTTCACCGGTTGCTTCTGGTATTTGCATGCCTAGTATATGTTGCACTACATAATTCCTGAAAATTTATAGTAATATATAATATTTATATATAAACAATTACAATAAACTATTAACAAGAATATACACAAAAAAAAAAGGAGAGTAAAGCAAATTACCCATAAGGATGTTCGGATAGATGAAGTGAATTCTCTATAATTGGAGAAATGAGACGGTCTTTAGTTACTCCAACCGCAAGTGATACACATTGTTGTAACACGCAACATCCACTTTTATCGGTAGCAATGTCGATACAGTTATCAGCTACCACATCCAGAATTGGCTACATGCAATGAAATAATTAGGTTTACTATTTTTACAAGTATAGACATTATACTTTATTTTATACTCAAAATACGAATATTTTACATATATTTACTTAGAATTGAAATCATAATTGTATTATTTACTCATACTAACAATAAGTAACCATAATGGCAACCTATATACTTACAATTTTTTTACATTTTTTTTAAAGATAACAACAATATATATGTACTTACAATTCCTTGCTCATAATACCAAGGTAGTAACATTTTTTACTATAGAATGCATGTAGATAAAAATAATGTACCTTGCTATTATCTATAAAGAAAAGTATAATGTACAATGCCATTATAGCAACGTCTACACTTGATAACAACATATTTTACCCATAAAATATAAACCATAATGGCAAATTGAGTACTTTTTTTCGTAATAGCAACTTCAATTTTCTTTTTCTTTTTTTACTTAATGATGTCAAACAGTTGCTATTAAGATTAAAAATATGGTGTACATGGTAAAGTACATTGCTATATTCCCTGAAATTTGACCTAAAAACAATTGCAAAAAGTAAATAATTAATCATGTATGTGATATATATACCTGACATTCATTAACATGGAACAATTTCAAGCAATTTTGAATGACATGATGACCATTGGTGTTCTTGGACAAAGTGACAGTGATCCTTTTAAGTGCTGAAACAATTAAAGATCGCTGTTCTGAAGTGGTAAGAAGTTCAATCAGTTTCTGCATAGCTCGAGTCCTGAAATTAATGAAAACCAATTAATATAATAAATTTTATAACAAAAACTGATAATTAATCAAATTAATAAATTAATATATACCCATGAGAATTGAGGCAGATAGAAGTGAGATTTCCATTATCACTGATAAGAGTAACAACAATGTGAGTCAATTGTCTCTCGTTGATCGCTTTGAAAAGCTTCTGAGCAAGATAATTCATGGAAGCATCCACCATTAATTCACGAATATGATCTTTAATTTCATTAAAAATCATCTCAACTTCTTCGGACTTTCCTTCTTCACATTTATTCTGCAAGAACTGACACCCTTCTTGATCTTTAGCCACCAAATATATCAACCCTCTCATATCCTTCAAACTCGCCGGAAACCTAGGTCGCCGACTTTCTTGTTGCCGGGAAAAAGGGTTGTTGTTATTAGGGTTTTGTAACTCGTAAGCGCTAATCCAATCTCTAGAGCGATTAGTGTTTTCAACCACCAAGCTATGATTCTGATCTCTCCGGTGGGGATTACAGCAGATATCGTTGCAGCCGGTGTTGTTCCGGGTTACTGGAGCTCGCAGTTGCGTATAGACGAAAGAGTTGTTTCTGATATCAGAGGCCGGAAGGGTTGAAGGAGAAGGCAAGTACGGAGGTATCTGGTGGTGGTTTGGTGACGATATATTAAATCGGCTGAAATCGATTTCAAGATTCCGGTCGTATTGGGTTTCCGGGAAACCACTAAGCGGTGATCGGTAGCCATAGCTTGGAAATCCGGGAATGATATCACCGGCGCAGTACAACTGATCGCAACTGTTGCAGGAGTGATCGTATTCGTAGGGATTGTACTCAATAAAATCGGGCAACAACGGCGGATACCGATCACGATGGTTCAAAATCGAACGGACTGGATTGACTCCCATCGCCGCCGGCAGCTGTTGATGTTGTTGTTGTTGTTGTTGTTGTTTGTTTTGGAAAGAGAGAACGCCGTGATCAACAAGAAACCCATCGTTGTGGTTTACAGGCCGCATGGAAGAAGTAGAGCCCATAGCGGATGATCCGGATCCGCCGTTCACGGTGGCGGGTGACGGCTGAAAGGAATTTGTAGGGTTTTGACTGATGAACAACCAGTCAAACTCTTCGTCTCTTTTTGATCTTGAGCCGTTCTCCATTTGTAACTGAAAACGGAAGAGAATCAAAAGAAAGGGTTTATGAAAGGGAAGAAAATTAAACGAGATATCATTAAAGCGAAAAGATTGTGGTGTGGGTTAAGGGTATATATAGCCTCATGCATGCAAAATATTCTAAATTTTGAAATAAATAAGTAATTAATTTAAACTTTCTTAACATATATCTCATTGAATGTTATATTTTAAGTTAAATTTAAATACATACCATGTATATCGGTTATTTAATAACAAATATTTTTTTCCCATTGGACGAAAATGCCCTATGGAGATATACATATATATGTACGGAAGATTTCCATATAATAACTAATTGCAATCTGTATTTAAATTGAATTCAAACTTTTACGATTATCTAATTAAATTTTAGATACACGAATCATGGAGATGGAGATAATCACATTGAGTATATAATAATATAATAATAATAAACAAATACTTATGTAATTGTAATACCAACTCATTTCAATTTTCTTTAGTTAATTGATTGTAGATATTAGTAGTGTTCAAACCTCATACTATAAATTTTAGGTACCAAAAATATCGGATATTAGATTTAGAGTAAATTACATGCATGTTTGGTTTCCGAATTTGTACCTAATATAATACCTTTAGTCCAAAGGTTTTGTTTGTTGCAAAGATGGTCCTTAATCGAAGTTATATTATCAATGTTTGATCCTTCCCTCTTTACTCCATTTGCCATATGTATGTTGAGGGTATTTACGTTATTTTTACTTATATATGTCTTAATATGATTTACTTATTCACCCAAAAGAAAGGGTTAATTTCAAGTATCATCCCCAAGGTTTGTGATTAAACATTATAGATATTCTTGAAAGAAAATACCATGGTTACTTGAGTACATGTTATTTGAACTTCAAAAGGTGTGATTTTGTCAATGGCGTTGCCAATGTCGAACATTAGAGTTGGTGGTAATGAATTAAACTTACATTATAGTAGATAACATCTATGGGTATCTTGGGGAAAACTTATTTGAGCTCGACCGATTGCATGTATCACACCTTGTTTTTTATAAAAATCCTTAGTTTTAAAAGAAATATTTACCTACCAAACTCTCGATTTGAGTTCAGACACACCTCAAAGTATGTCTGAATCCCTCAAATCAAAGCTCTGATATCAACTTGTAACATCCCAAAAGTAAGATCTAAAAATTTCATATTTAAAGTTACTAATATCGTATCCCAAAACATCATCAATTTCAAAAACAATGTAAACAAATGATGATCATAGTATGTAATCAAAACAAAACATAGAAAAATATTATCAGCGCATAAGTTAATGAATTAAACTTGCAACCGATGTATGGTAAATTGAATATGGGTTCTGATGTTGAGTGTTTTTAGTTTTGTATTATTGCTTGAGTTGAGATTGTTTGTTTGAGTTTATCTACTAAACAGATGATAAACCAAGCATGTTCACAATTAAGATGCATCATCGAGTAAGTTTCTCCAAATCTCAAACAAGAAATTATAGATGTGTATACGTTGACTTTGTAGATTTTGTTGATATTGGTGCCTTCTTAGTAAATGATTTAGATCTCATAATGGAAAAGTTAGGACCCAATGATAATGTCCTTCTATAATCTATATATAATCTATATTGTCACTTCTTAATACCATGAAAATATTTGGATTATGGCAAAATGGCATTATATAGTAAGGATTACATCATGTACTTGTCCAAGTATATTGATTACAACACACTTATATAGAAATATACACTGAACATGGAATTTTATGTGTTCAATCTTACTTTCTGACACCACCTAAGTCTAACATCAATAAAAAAGTAAAAGGTCATGACAATGTTTCACCTTAATTAACCTTAAAATTGACCATCAACGTTGGTTAGCTGTAAGTTCATGTAATATCCTTAAAATGGACCTATAAGTTTTTCCAGTGAAAAAATATAAATGTAACATCTGGTTTAGAAGGTGCTCGGTTGCGACTTTGGAGGCCAAGGGTATAAGCATAATCTGCCGATTCGGCCTTTTATGGGTCTTGGGTCTTATTCGTAAGGTTGTAGGGCTCGGGTGTGGAGCTAGGAGCGTAGGGTTTCTCATCACCTTTTCGTGGATATGAAGTTCGTAGGAAACAAACTTAGAATGAAGAAGTTATAGTACTTTGAAGATATTGGCATTATTGGTCCTTAGTAGAGAAAAGTGGCAAGGAGATCCCATGTATGCAAGGTGGCCAACTCAAGAGTACGTCCAACGTAAGTTGGGTGTTGGAGACGTACGCCCAGCGTATGCTCAGAGTCCCTAAACCCTAATTTTTAGGGTGTGCCACTATATAAAGAACATTATACCCTCAAGGGTCAGCCTCCTTCTCACCCTTAGACAGTTTTCACGAAACCCTAATCTTCTTTGAGTGTTCTTGGACCTTGGATGGATTTGTGAGAGCATTTTGGTGTTTTGGATCCACCCTTCAAGGAAGCAAAGGTCAAGGCAAGGTGTTGGTGCAAAAGAGAAGTTTCAGATCTGGAATTTCTGCTTCACTTCAAACCTTTTCAAGGTATAAAGTCATGAACTTGATGATTAATCTCTTAGATCTCTCTTAGATGAGTTTATGTGTAGCACCCGGTTCCTGGTACGTAAAATTTATCTTAGTGTTTTTCTTTTTAGCCTTGGACTCGGCGAGCCGTAGGTCCGACTCGCCGAGTAGGGACGGGATCTGGAACACGTTTAAGTTGGCGACTCGGCGAGTCCATATTCTGGAATAGGTGAGTCACCGCTGTCTGATGAAACCCTAAATTTCAAGGGTTTGCACCTTATTTAAACCCCTTTTTCCGCCCCAAGCTCACCCCCATTCACCCTCAGAGCTCTATACCTCGTTCAATCCTTGTTCCTTGTGGGTTTGAAGCATTTGGTGTGTTTTCTTGAAGATTTGGAGTGGGAAGGAGAGTAGATCAAGAAGAAGAGGAAGAGGCCAGACATCTTTGAGCTATCTATGTGTTTTCCTTAAGGTATAACTCGATTTCCCCTCTGTTTTCATGTTTATAGTCCCTTTTAGCTCCATGGAAGTTCTTCTTGAGCCTTTCCCCAAGCTTGTTTGTGCTTTATGGGTTGTAATAAGTGGTTAGCCTCTAGATGTAGGTGAGATTGAGCTCCAGGAGCTTAGATCTACTGTCTTTATGGAGCCATATTGCATGAAAGCCCTAGATCTACTCTTTTGGTGCATTTTGAGCCCTAAAACCTTTATTGGTGATTATTTACACGTAAAGTTGGAAACTTTACGTGTTATTCATGCCCTAGAAACCCTGATCTATGAATGGCATGAGTTGGATCCAAGCAGAATCGCGTGTATAGTTTTTGCATGTGGCCGACTCGGCGAGTCGTTCATCTGACTCGGCGAGTCGAGTCGCGAGTCCCCGAGTTTCCCCCTTTTCGCATTTGCGGGTTGGGAGTAGTGAGTCATTGGGTATGACTCAGTGGGTCGGAGGCCAGACTCACTCATGAAGTCACTCGGCGAGTCAATGCCATGACTCGGCGAGTTCAAGGCAATCTTCTTGTCTCAAGAACAACTCGGCGAGTTGTTCATACAACTCGGCGAGTCACAACTTAGAGTGTTCTTCGGATGAAGATGAACTCAGCGAGTTGTTCATACAACTTGGCGAGTAGGATGAAGGACTATTGGCCTTTGGTTAGAAGGAAAAACCCGTCAAGTCAATACCTAACTCGACGAGTAGAGACGGACTCATGGTCAAACAAAGGGGATAGGGACTCGGCGAGTTGGCAAGCCAACTCAGCGAGTCTGGTCAACTGGCAGTTGACTGTGTTTTGACTCTTGATTTGTTAAGGGTAAATGGTCAATTTACCGTGAAATCGGTTAGCAGTATTTGACTGAGTATTTTGTGGTAATTATAGCCGGAGGATTTCCGGAGCGGCAGCAGCAACGGACAGTCAATTCCCACACAGATCAGCAGCTATTTCAAGGTGAGTTACCTTCCAATAGAGGTGGGTCTATGGCCACAATGTTGGCCCACCAGTAGGAGTTGTATGTTGGATGATTGTCTTTGTGATATCATCTAGGTTTGCTACTACCTAATACGTTATATGATGGCATGATATGTTATATGTGATAGTAATAGAGTTCGGTTGTTAGGACCGAAGGGTAGGTCAGACACCCCAGATATGTCTGACAGTATGTGATGATATGATATATGCTGGTATGATATGTTATATGTGATAGCGGTAGTAGGAGGGGAATAGTCCCCTAGGGTCGGTTGTTAGGACCGACGGCTAGGTCAGCACCCCAGAATGGTTTGACACGGGTAGGTCAGCACCCCAGATTGGCTTGACACGGGTAGGTCGGCACCCCAGAATGGCTGTACCGGGTAGGTCGGGCACCCCAGAATTGTCCGGCAGTATGTATGATATGTGATTGTATGGTATGTGGTATATTAGGGGAAACTCACTAAGCTTCGTGCTTACAGTTTTCAGTTTTGGTTTCAGGTACCTCTTCTTTGAAGGGGATGGAGCTGGCGCGGTAGCGGTACATCACACACCTGCTTGTATTCCGCATTCTGATATTTTCCTGGGAAATTGTACTCTGACACTTTTATGATTATGACGATGTTTTCCTTCGTGCAACATCTTTTGTGAAATGAAATGATCATTGCATGTTTTATTCCTAAATGTTTTGCTAAGTACATGTTTTAAAAACGAAATTTTTTACTCGTATTTTTGGAATGTTACAAGTTGGTATCAGAGCCCTGATTTGAGGGATTCGGACACACCTCCGGGGGTGTCTGAACTCAAATTGAGGGGTCAAAAGATTTTGAAAGAGAAAATGTTTTCTAAAAGGTTAAGTAAAGTGTTTTAAGAAGGAACGAAGTGTGTGATGTGCGCAACCGGCCGAGCTCAAGTAAGTATTCCCCAAAGTACCCATACAAGCTTATGTTATGTTTATTAGTTTCAGTAGAACAGCATGCTAGAATAGGACTAAGGATCTAGGAGTGATGCCTTATGTGCCTGCTTTATTTGCTTTAGCGTATGAAAAATTGCATGCTAGAATTGAGTAGACAGCGGTAGGATAGCCTGTTAGGGTTATGCCTGATAGTATGAGTTTAGCATTATATGCTAGTTCAGTTCTCTCTATGGGAGCGGAGTTGGAGATTGTTTCCTTAGTTCGAATGTTGCTTGCTTTGTGCTTTGTGGGACTCTGGGTGATGGGAGTTGGCCATTAGGTGAATACGTTACGTCACATGTGACAGTGTTGAATAATCTTAGAGTGTTGGGTTTGGCCCTATTGCGCAGCTCTTGTCTGAGTCCAACCATGGTAGGGACGAGTCTGTTACTCGAAGGATGATCCGAGCCTCATCACATGTGGTGGTATTCAGGTAATTGCCAATTGGCATTGCAAGGAGGCCGTCAGCAGCTGAGGACGGGGTAGGGTGGAGTCTGAGATTTCCCTAGGGCAAGCCTAGGATGAGTATAGCAGTGATCAGCAGTAGTAAAAGGGATCTGGTGGAGTCGAGGCAGTCCTTGAAGAAGGTACGGATAGATGTGGAAGGTAGTATGGGCCCGTACTACTGAAAGCAGAGGATCCGTACCCGAACCAAAGGAGGCCAAGATAGACCAGGGAACTTGTAGTAGATGTGATCCTTCAAGGAGTATCAGTATCACTAACGGTTGTTATTTATGTATTGCAGAATGGTGGTACTACGATCGAGGCCGATAGATGGCGGTTTAGGAGAGGGGTCAGGTTCGGGATCAGGCTCCGAGCCAGTAGATGAGGGACTGCGCGAGTTCATCGCGTCAAAGATCACCAGGGGTATCCTTGAGTCGACCCCCATTATCTTCGGGTCGATCAAGGAAGGGATAATCGAGTTGATGGAAGATCGCCTTCGGGCATTCAAGAGCGACATGGCATCTGGCCAGTTGGGATCTCGCACACTATCCTTCAAGGACTTCAGGAGCAGTGGTGCGCCGGATTTTCACGGGGCGAAGGACCCCATAGCTGCCAGACGATGGATTGCAGACATTGAGTTTGCCCAATTGACTAGCTTCTGCCCTGAGGGGTCGAAGGTGAGGTTCGCAGCAGGATGTTTGAGAGATCGGGCTAGGGACTGGTGGGAGTCCGTTGGCGACTCGTTGGGAGCCTCGGCCATCGAGTCTATGACCTGGTCGGACTTTGTGACCAGGTTCAGGGCAGAGTTCACGCCGGCTGTTGAGCTTCAGCAGCTGGCCAGGGAGTTTTTGGACATGAGGCAGACGACGGAGACGGTGGCAGAGATCACCGCCAAGTTCCGGGAGAGGGCATTGTTGGTACCCCAGTACGCGGGTGATGAAGACATGAGGAGGACCCGCTACCATGACATGCTACGGGTTGATATTCGGGAGCATGTCAGCTTTTCGGTTTGCCCTACCCTAGACTCTATGATTGCCAGGGCGAGGGAGAGGGAGATAGATTTGGAGCACATACGCAAGAGGAAGTCAAAGGAGGGACAGACAGGAGGGGCTTCGGGGAAGAAGCCCAAGGGATCCGATGGTAGGCCGAAAGGCCAGTCAGAACCGAGCCGTTGCAGGAAATGCTGCAGGCCTCATGAGGGGGCATGTAGACTGGGATCGTCAGGCTGCTATAAGTGCAGCAAGCCGGGACATATCAGCAGGGATTGTACCGCCCCTGCACCTGTGATTCAGACGTTAGAGTTGTTGTGCTTCCACTGCAACCAGAGGGGCCACAAGAAGGCCAATTGCCCCCAGTTGTCAGCATCAGCGCCGGTTAAGGCGCCAGCTCCAGTGACCCTGCGGATCACTGATGGCCGGCAGGGCAAGGCAGAGGCTCCAGTGGTGAGGAGCCGGGAATTTCAACTAACTACCGAGGAGGCACACGCCGCACCCGATGTGGTGACGGGTATGATTCTTTCCCTCTACTTTATTTTTATGATGTTATGTTATTGATATGTGCTCTATGTATATGCATTAGGATCGTTCCATGTGAACGGTATTCCTGTTTAGGTGTTGTTCGACTCGGGTGCCACCCGATCATTTGTTTCCCTTGCGCTTAGCAAGAGGTTTACTGAGTCTTCGGGTATGTTGGATTGCCCTTTAGAGGTAGAGATTGCCGATGATCGGTCGGTGCGAGCATCAGCAGTGTTCAAGGATTGTGTTCTGAGGTTATTTGAGGAGCGCTATTTGGTGGATTTGGTTCCCATCCTGTTGCGGGGGAACAAGGTGATTATAGGCATGGATTGGTTGAGCCCTAATGGGGCGGTGATAGATTGCGCACAGCAGCTAGTGCGGATCAGGACCCCGAGTGGGGGAGAGTTGGTGATTCACGGCGAGAGGCCACAGTGTGGGCATGTAGTATGTTCAGCAGCGAGAGCTAGGCGCTACCTTCAGCAGGGATGCGCGGGGTATGTCGCGTATGTTATGGATACCCAAGAGGCGGGTAAGGCGACGGTGAGCGAGGTCCTAGTGGTGAAAGAATACGCTGATGTGTTCCCGGAGGAACTTCCTGGAGTACCTCCGGAGCGTCAGGTAGAGTTCAGGATCGACCTAGTTCCTGGTGCGGCTCCGATAGCCAAGGCACCCTATTGGTTGGCTCCTCCCGAGATGCAGGAGTTGTCTACACAGCTGCAGGAGCTACTAGGCAAGGGGTTTATTCGGCCGAGCAGTTCACCCTGGGGAGCCCCGATCCTGTTTGTGAAGAAGAAGGACGGGTCGCATCGGATGTGTATAGATTACTGGGAGCTGAATAAGGTAACGGTGAAGAACCGTTACCCACTCCCGAGGATTGATGATCTCTTTGACCAGCTTCAGGGAGCATCTTGGTTCTCCAAGATCGATTTGCGATCGGGTTATCATCAGATGAGGGTCAGAGAGGAGGATGCGCAGAAGACCGCGTTTCGGACGCGCTATGGCCATTATGAGTTCGTGGTGATGCCGTTTGGGCTCACCAATGCTCCTGCCGCATTCATGGACCTCATGAACCACGTATGCAGACCGATGCTGGATCGGTTTGTGATAGTTTTCATTGATGACATCTTGGTTTATTCCAAGACATAGGAGGAGCACGAGGAGCATCTGAGGGAGGTTTTGGAGACCCTGAGGAGGGAGAGCTTGTATGCCAAGTTCTCCAAGTGTGAGTTTTGGTTGCGCGAGGTGCAATTTCTCGGACACCTTGTCAACCAGAACGGGATTCTGGTCGACCCGGCCAAGGTCGAGGCCGTGATGAGATGGGAGGTTCCTAAGTCTCCATCTGAGATTCGGAGCTTCCTGGGATTAGCAGGCTATTATCGGAGATTCATTCAGGATTTCTCCAAGATAGCCGTTCCCCTGACGCGGCTATCGAAGAAAGCCGTAGTCTTTTGGTGGGGACCCGAGCAGCAGGCCGCGTTTGAGACGCTGAGACAGAGATTGTGCGAGGCACCAATCTTAGCCCTGCCAGAGGGCGTAGAAGATTTTGTGGTTTACTGTGACGCGTCCATTTCAGGGTTGGGCGCGGTACTGATGAAGAGGGGGCATGCCATTGCCTATGCTTCGAGGCAGCTCAAGCCTCACGAGGCGAACTACCCGACGCATGATTTGGAGTTGGGGGCAGTTGTTTTCGCCCTCAAGATTTGGCGACATTACCTCTATGGAGTCCGGTGTACCATATACACAGACCATAAGAGTTTGAGGTACCTTATGGATCAGCTGAATCTGAACATGAGACAGCATCGGTGGTTAGACGTGGTGAAAGACTATGATTGCGAAATCCTTTACCATCCGGGGAAGGCCAATGTGGTGGCCGACGCGCTTAGCCGCAAGGCAGCACCGATCAGGGACATCTGTCTGAGGATGACAGTGGTAACCCCACTGCTAGAGCAGATTTGGGAGGCTCAGCAGGAGGCTATCAAGGAGGAACATCGGAAGAGCGAGCGTATAGTGGGTCAGGTTTCCTCCTTCGATTATGATAGCCGAGGACTATCGACATTACACCGTAGGGTGTGGGTGCCATATCACGGAGGCGTGCGTCAGATCTTGATGGAGGAGGCGCACAAATCCCGGTTTTCTATTCATCCAGGGGCGACAAAGATGTATAGGGATCTTCGTCTAGACTATTGGTGGCCCTGCATGAAGCAGGATGTGGTTTGGTACGTTGAGCGGTGCTTGACCTGCAGGAAAGTCAAGGCCGAACATTAGAGACCACATGGCAAGATGCAGCCGTTGGATATTCCAATGTGGAAATGGGAAGATATTACGATGGATTTTATCACAAAGCTTCCTAGGACTGTGCCTGGAGTAGATTCGATTTGGGTCATCGTGGATCGATTGACCAAGAGCGCCCATTTTATTCCGATCCAGGAGAGCATCTCGGCCGAAAAGTTGGCCGATATTTACATCAGGGAGATAGTGGCGGCACGGGATGCCAGTGTCAGTGATATCGGATCGAGATGTGCGATTCACTTCCAGGTTTTGGAAGAAGTTTCATGATGAGTTGGGCACTCGTCTGCACTTTAGCACCTCCTTTCACCCGCAGACGAATGGTCAGAGTGATCGGACCATCTAGACTTTGTAGGATATGTTGCGGGCATGCGTGCTAGACTTTGGTGGTAGCTGGGATACCTATCTTCCCTTGGCTGAGTTCTCGTACAACAACAGCTACCATGCGAGTATTGACCACCCTCCATTCGAGATGTTGTATGGACGGAGGTGCAGGACCCCGATACGCTGGGATGAAGTTGGCCAGAGGGTCATGGGGAGCACCGAGGTGGTGCTCAAAACGACCAAGAAAATCCAGCAGGTTCGAAGCAGGCTTCATACTGCGCAGAGTCGGCAGAAAAGTTATGCCGACAGGCGTCGATCAGACCTAGAGTTCCAGGTCAGGGATATGGTTCTCCTGAAAGTGTCGCCTTGGAAAGGCGTCATTCGATTCAGGAAGCGAGGCAAGTTGGGCCCGAGATACATTGGTCCATTCAGGGTTGTAGCCCGGGTGGGCAAGGTGGCATATAGGCGGGATCTGCAAGCCGAGCTCATCCAGATCCACAGCACCTTCCATGTCTCCCAGCTGCGAAAGTGTCTCGTGGATGATTCAGCGGTGGTGCCGTTAGAAGATATACAGGTTGATGACAGCCTGAATTACATTGAGCGCCCAATCGCGATCCTTGACCAGAAGTCGAAGGATCTAAGGAACAAGAAGGTGGAGTTAGTGAAGGTGCAGTGGCAGCACCGAAAGGGGTCCGAATGGACTTGGGAGCCGGTGGAAGAAATGATGGAGCATTACCCCGAGTTGTTTCAGGATCAAGCAGCAGACTTAGAGGACGAAGTCTAAAAGAAGTGGGGGAAATTTGTAGCACCTGGTTCCTGGTACGTAAAATTTATCTTAGTGTTTTTCTTTTTAGCCTTGGACTCGGCGAGTCGTAGGTCCGACTCGCCGAGTAGGGACGGGATCTGGAACACGTTTAAGTTGGCGACTCGGCGAGTCCATATTCTGGATTCGGCGAGTCACCGCTGTCTGATGAAACCCTAAATTTCAAGGGTTTGCACCCTATTTAAACCCCTTTTTCCACCCCAAGCTCGCCCCCATTCACCCTCAGAGCTCTATACCTCGTTCAAGCCTTGTTCCTTGTGGGTTTGAAGCATTTGGTGTGTTTTCTTGAAGATTTGGAGTGGGAAGGAGAGTAGATCAAGAAGAAGAGGAGGAGGCCAGGTATCTTTGAGCTATCTCTGTGTTTTCCTTAAGGTATAACTCGATTTCCCTTCTGTTTTCATGTTTATAGTCCCTTTTAGCTCCATGGAAGTTCTTCTTGAGCCTTTCCCCAAGCTTGTTTATGCTTTGTGGGTTGTAATAAGTGGTTAGCCTCTAGATCTAGGTGAGATTGAGCTCCAGGAGCTTAGATCTACTGTCTTTATGGAGCCATATTGCATGAAAGCCCTAGATCTACTCTTTTGGTGCATTTTGAGCCCTAAAACCTTTATTGGTGATTATTTACACGTAAAGTTGGAAACTTTACGTGTTATTCATGCCCTAGAAACCCAGATCTATGAATGGCATGAGCTGGATCCAAGCAGAATCGCGTGTATAGTTTTTGCATGTGGCCGACACGGCGAGTCGTTCATCTGACTCGGCGAGTCGAGTCGCGAGTCCCCGAGTTTCCCCCTTTTCGCATTTGCGGGTTGGGAGTAGTGAGTCATTGGGTATGACTCAGTGGGTCGGAGGCCAGACTCACTCATGAAGTCACTCGGCGAGTCAATGCCATGACTCGGCGAGTTCAAGGCAATCTTCTTGTCTCAAGAACAACTCGGCGAGTCACAGCTTAGAGTGTTCTTCGGATGAAGATGAAATCGGCGAGTTGTTCATACAACTCGGCGAGTAGGATGAAGGAGTATTGGCCTTTTGTTAGAAGGAAAAACCCGTCGAGTCAATGCCTAACTCGATGAGTAGAGACGGACTCATGGTCAAACAAACGGGATAGGGACTCGGCAAGTTGGCAAGCCAACTCGGCGAGTCTGGTCAACTGGCAGTTGACTGTGTTTTGACTCTTGATTTGTTAAGGGTAAATGGTCAGTTTACCCTGAAATCAGTTAGCAGTATTTGACTGAGTATTTTGTGGGAATTATAGTCGGAGGATTTCCGGAGCGGCAGTAGCAGCGGACAGTCAATTCCCACACAGATCAGCAGCTATTTCGAGGTGAGTTACCTTCCAATAGCGGTGGGTCTATGGCCACAATGCCGGCCCACCAGTAGGAGTTGTATGTTGGATGATTGTCTTTGTGATATCATCTAGGTTTGCTACTACCTGATACGTTATATGCTGGCATGATATGTTATATGTGATAGTAATAGAGTTCGGTTGTTAGGACCGAAGGGTAGGTCAGACACCCCAGATATGTCTGACAGTATGTGATGATATGATATATGCTAGTATGATATTTTATATGTGATAGTAATAGAGTTCGGTTGTTAGGACCGAAGGGTAGGTCAGACACCCCAGATATATCTGACAGTATGTGATGATATGATATATGTTGGTATGATATGTTATATGTGATAGCGGTAGTAGGAGGGGAATAATCCCCGAGGGTCGGTTGTTAGGACCGACGGGTAGGTCAGCACCCCAGAATGGTTTGACACGGGTAGGTCAGCACCCCAGATTGGCTTGACACGGGTAGGTCGGCACCCCAGAATGGCCGTACCGGGTAGGTCGGGCACCCCAGAATTGTCCGGCAGTATGTATGATATGTGATTGTATGGTATGTGGTATATTAGGGGAAACTCACTAAGCTTCGTGCTTACAGTTTTCAGTTTTGGTTTCAGGTACCTCTTCTTTGAAGGGGATGGAGCTGGCGCGGTAGCGGTACATCACACACCTGCTTGTATTCCGCATTCTGATATTTTCCTGGGAAATTGTACTCTGACACTTTTATGATTATGACGATGTTTTCCGTCGCAAAACATCTTTTGTGAAATGAAATGATCATTGCATGTTTTATTCCTAAATGTTTTGCTAAGTACATGTTTTAAAAACGAAATTTTTGGCTCGTATTTTTGGGATGTTACATTATGGACTCTTTTGGTCCCAAGAATGGACCTTTATGACTCAAGCATGTTTCTAAGTCCAGGGTTGCCACCCTTAGTATCATATGAGTCCCATAAGTAGTAAATTTTCAATCTTTAGGGCTCATTTGTGGCCATGCATGAGATCTAGGCCCTTTTCATGGAAGTTTGTTGTCACATTTCAAGTTTGGGCTCATTTGGTGGATTGCAAGCCACCAAGTAATCAACTTTATCGATTAAGATGTCGAAGAGGACTTGGATCTGTAATTGTAGCCGCTGGAATGGAGTATTAAGCACTTAATGGAAAAGTAGCTTAACAGAGTAGTACGTTGGGCGTACATGCAGGTACGCGCAGCGTACACCACCTTCAACCAGTACGCTTAGTGTATAAAGGAGTACGCCCCGCGTACTCATCAGTTATGGGCTTGGAGTGTTTTGGGCCTCGGGTTGGGCCAGATAGTGGACTTTGGGCCTTTGGGCCTTAGTGGACCATCAGAAGTCAGATGTTGTGGTTCGGGAATATGTTTGGCCTTAGGGTAAGGCCTATTAGAGGGATTGGGCCGAATTTAGCAAATCGGGCCATTAGTGGACCACTAGTGGGCTTGGAAAGCCTACCTAGTGTTGGGCTTTTGTTTTGGGGATTGCGCCTTAGTTCGGATCATACTGGGTCAGGTACAGAATGGTCATTTTACCCCCCATGCATGGAGTAAGGATTATGGTATTGGGGCCCACTTGCTAATTTGGTATATTGATCGATATTGATAGTTCAGGAAGGGGATAGGGCAGCAGCTAGGGATTTCTTTCAGGAAGCTTCTGTAATCGAGGTGAATTTCTCACCATACCAATGGGTCTAAGGCACCAAGGCCGAACCATTTTGTGATAGTTGGTAGAGTTGTTGTGTAGTGGTGTGTGGTATATTTATGCATTGATACGTGGTAGAGATAGCTTTTACAGCTAATGGTAAAAGTAGCCCTTTATGACTAATGGTAGAGATAGCCTTATGGCTAATGGTAGAGATAGCCTTTAAGGCTAAGGGTAGAGATAGCATTTATAGCTAAGGGTAGAGATAGCCTTTGTGGCTAATGGTAGAGATAGATTTATAGCTAATTGATATGTGATATGTGGTAGAGGTAGCTTTTATAGCTAATTGATATGTACTATGTGGTAGATGTGGCTTTTATAGCTAATTGATATGTGTTATGTGGTAGAGGTAGCTTTTATAGCTAATATGATATGTGGATTGTGTGGGGTATGCTCTGGGGAACTCACTAAGCATTAGCTTACAGGTTGTGGATTTGTTTCAGGCACTTCAGGTTCCAAGGGCAAGGGCTAGGCATGATGGCGCGGCGTGCACTCTCTCTCAGGCGTTTTCATGGGACACTCTGATGTTGGAATAAAAGTAGTATTTGACTTATGTTTTAAAAACAATTATAACTGGATTTCTTAATGTATGGAAATATGTTTGATGATTCGAAAATGAAAATTTTCTGTGAAAAATTAGGTCGTTACAATAAAATATAAAATACTATATAAATAAATAAATAAATAAAAGTTAATAAATAAAATATATGTTAAATATCAAGTGTGTTATATATGATGAGGTTGTTTCATAAGAGTAAGTATTTTTGACCTAAAAAGGTACAAAAAATAAAATATGGGACTAGAATTGTCAATTATTCAAACTCGTATGTTTAGAGTTGACCTAGTCAATGATCATTTAGTTGATAAAAGATGATTATGGGGGTTTTATGATAAATATGGAAGTTTGTTAAAAAAAGTTAGGGGAAATAGTATTAAATTGTTAAAGTAAAAAAGACGTAGTGTAACGCCCGAATCCTGGTATGTATTTAAAGCCAAATCATTCATTTTTGCAAAGGGACTCGACGAGTTGGAGGCCCCAAACTCGTCGAGTAGAAATGGATCTTGGATGCAGGACTTGAAGTCTACCCGACGAGTTAAGAGGTCTCAACTCGATGAGTAGGGCTGCCAGAGTGAAACCCTAAATTTCAGGGTTTGCATCCTATTTAAGGACTTTAACACTTTGTTGTGCCCTCCCTCATCGCCTCCCTTAGTCCAGCAAAATCCTAATTTTTGATCTTGAGCCATTTGAGTGTGTGTGTGTGAGTGAAAAGAAAGTGATTCTTTGGTATTTCCTTGAAGGAGTGGAAGTTAGAAGTGCTTGGTTGAAGGAAGAAGCTTTTGATCCAGAGAGTTCTTTGTCAAAGCAACCTCATTGAGGTATAAAGTCTATACATTGACTATCCATTTACTAAATCTCTTCATGGAGTAGTTTAGGGCCTTAAGGAGCCTGTTTTGGAACCATTCATGGATGCGAGCATGTTTTGGAGGTATGACTTCAGATCTAGATGTCCATAGCCTTATAAGACTCAAAGTTGCCAACTTTATTAAGTCTTGGCCCTTCTCCAGGCCATATATCTCTTTAGGAGTTGATTTTTGGTGTTATTAGCTTCATGACACCATGCATGAATGTAAAGTTAGCAACTTTACGTGGTAACTTAGTCCTAGGGGACCATATCTATGGTTTGGAAGCATTGAACCCGGCTAGAAATGACTGAATGGGTTTAGACTATGGGGGACTCGACGAGTTGTTGATACAACTCGGCAAGTTAAGTCATGGTCCCCCAACCTTTTCTGTTACTGAGCAAACTCGTTGAGTCTAGGAGATGACTCAGTGAGTTGGCCATGGTTTTGAGTTATGAAGATTGAGGAACTCGACCAGTTCAAGGAGGGACTCGGTGAGTTGTGAATGAAATCTCCCGACTCTGTATGAAGGGGAACTCGATGAGTTCATGAAAGAAATCGACGAGTAGGATCCATAGTTTTATGGATCAAGGAACTCAACGAGTTGATGGACCAACTCGACGAGTTGAGTCAACCATGATGTTGACTTTGACCAGGATGTTGACTATGACTTTGACCTTTGACCAGAGTTGACCCTTAAAGGGGTTATGAGTATGAAAGAGTAATTAAAAGAGATTTTATGTGTAGGAGTTTGAGGAGAGTTGATACCAGAGCCGAGGACAGTTCAGCTACTTTACGACATTGAGGTGAGGTACCTTCCAGTAGAAGTGGGTTGAAGGCACCAATGTCGGCCCACTAGTAAGTGATATAGTAGAGATGATTGTCTTTGTGATAATTATCTGGTATGTCACTATCTTTTAAGCTTTATGCGCTAGTATGCTATGATGTTAGGTGATAGTGGTAGGAGGGGTAGGATAGACCACAATACCGGTCGATCGGGCCGAAGGGGTATGCCAGCACTCGGATAAGCTAGGAAGTATATGACTTATATGTTTATGTAATAGGATGCTATGTGGTAGAAGTAGGGATGAAATAGTCCCCGGTACCGGTCGAAAGGACCGAGGGGATAGGCCAGCACCCTGATATGCTAGGCAAGGTACCGGTCGAAAGGACCGAAGGGGTGGGCCAGCACCCTGATATGCTAGGCGAGGTACCAGTTGACATGACCGAAGGGGTAGGCTAGCACCATGATATGCTAGGCAGTTACCGGTTGAAAGAGACCAAAGGGGTAGTCCAGTACCCAGATATGTTAGACAATATCACACACATGATTTTCTGCATATGAGGTTCTCAGGATTTGTACTCTGATATTGTTACTATCTTATGACATGCTTTTGAGACATAATGATCTATGGTTTTTATGGAATGAAATAACTTGATGATGTTTTCTATAAATTGTTTTATGAATCATTATATCAAAAATGAAATTTTTGGTATAGAATTTTGGGATGTTACACGTAGGGGACTAGTTTTTCCATGAATTGGAAAAAAAAATCTAGTAGGGGTTCTCTCCATTTGGGGAGAAAAACATGATTCGGAGAAGATGAGATCTCCTATGGATGAATTATGACGCTTCCATGGAGATTTAGAGCAAACTTGATGAATAAGAAGAAGCTAGAGATTGAAGTTAGGCGCTTAACATTAAGGAGGTATAATGTCTTCCTTTTTCCTCTTAAAATAGAGTTAGATTTGGTATAAGAATCAAATACAAATTTTAAAAGTATAATAGGTTTATTATAACACCTTATTTCAAATCGTTTCCATTCCGGGATGGTGATCAAGGATTGGGTATTAACAGGCTTAGGACCCTTGAAGAAGTTAGTTTTGGGTTATTTTGGAGGTAGATGATGTATATTGGATGATCTGGGTATTTGGTTTGCGTTTTGGAGTCAAAGGGTATTTTGGTAATATGTCAACTCGGGCTTTTATGGAAATTGAATGATGTTCGGGAAATGATGAGGCAAGTATGAGTTGGTTAAAGTGTAGAGCTTCTTGTTATGAATATAAGGATCGTTGGAATCGGGTTTGTAACAAAGAAGTTATGACCTTCGGAGTATATTAAGGTTACAGGGTTAAGCAGTATGTGGGGCATACATATATGTACGTGTGGCGTACTAGTTCTAAAGTCGTTATGTAGGGCGTATAATGGTGTACGCATGGCGTACATATGCGAAGCAAGATCGCGCCTTCGCGCACGTACGCGGGGCGTACATGCATTTTAATGAAAACCCTAATTTTGGTGATGTACCCTATATAATCTCATTAAGTCTTTTTTTGGTCCTTATACTAGCCTCCAAGTTCCCAAAACCCTAGAAATCGTCTCTAAGCCTCCATGGTTGTGATTTTGAGCTAATGATGTGCATTTTAGTGTTTTTGGGTCATTTCCAAGAAGACGAAGTTGGATGCAAGGTTGTGAATCAAGGATGCGCTTATGAATCTGGATTATGTGCTCCATTTTCATCTTGTTTGAGGTAAAAAGCTTGAACCTTGTTCATTGTGGTCTTAGTTCTAGCATGTATGAGTTTTTGGTTCATTTTGGTCCCATAAATAAGATTTGTGGATTATTATCATTTCTGAAGCTTAGAGTTGCCACTCTTGGTGTTATTTTGGTCCTGGAGTCATAAAGTTGCCATCTTTGAGGTCTAGATCCATTCATGCATGAGTTAGGTGATAGTTTCATTTTATTTACTTCTTTTTATAGTTTATTTTAGCACATTTCATTCGCATTTTAGTTAATTTTCATGCATATTTTCCTTTTTGTTATTTTATGACCATTTTGGGTACTTTCTAGTTTCTTGAGCATAATTGCAGATTTTTTAGAGACTAACGGAGCGGAATCTACGGGAGGCGATTGGACTTGGAGGACAACAAGGGCTTTGGGCTTGATGGCTATGGAGGTGATTCATGGAGTGGGTTTGTCAATTGCTTGAAGGCTTGGAAGAATTAAACTTTAACTTTTCAAGGTGCGGGAGAATTTTCGAGTGTGCAGAGATCAATAATCGGGAGTTTGCGGAAGCTATGAGTGATTTGGAGAAGGTAAATCAGGCTCAAATTGAAGAAATTTTGAAGAAAAATGGGCTAGAAGTTGATTAGACTCGAAGTGGGTGAATGGAATAGTTGTGGGGGCCCAAGACTTGAAGAAGCCCAAAAATCCGTCACACTCACGCGGCCCGCGTGGATTCTTGAAGGTGAAATTTCAGGATTTCGTTTTGAGCTCTATATTGGGAAGGTTGGTGTGCCTTTTTAGCCTTATATTGAACATTCAATTTTGACACATTCTCTCTAGAGTTTTGGAGCACTTTGAAGGCCAAGAACCCTGAAGAACTTCATCATTTCACCTCTTGATTCTTGTTAAATGTTTAGTACAATCTTTACTAATTTTGTTTTCTTAAGTTTAGGCTTTTAGCCATGCTTGGCTAGACAATTTTTGGTTGAATTTGGTGGAATTCTTTGACTAATTTTTGAATGTTGAAGACTCCATGAACTTGTGTTTGAATCTTTATGAAAATGTTTTGTGTTTTAACATCTTATCATTACTTATATGCTTTTATTCATAAGTTTAAATGTGTTTGTGGTGATTAGTTGGCTAATTTTGTAACAACCGGTTTTTGGTACGTATTTAATTCCAAGTAATATTGTATTTTACCCTAGGACTCGACGAGTTGAAGGCCCAACTCGTCGAGTAGACTCGGCTTTATGCACGGATTTAAAATGACCTACTCGACGATTCGGGATACCGACTCGGCGAGTAGGAGCTGGCTGAGTGAAACCCTAAATTTGAGGGTTTACACCCTATTTAAACAACTTATCTCCTCCTATATCAGCCTCCATCGTCCCTCACACTTCCAGAAGACCTTAAACTGAAACCCTAGCCTTGTTTGAAGTGCTCTTAAGCCATTTGTGTGCATTCTTTGGTGGTTGTGAAGCTTGAGAAGAAGAAAGAAGCTTGGGAGTTCCAGTTGAAGCTAGAAGATCCTGAGATTGTGCTTCATATCCAGCTTATTTATGGTGAAAAGCTTCAATCTTGACTTTCCATGTGTTTAATCAACTTTAGGGCTTGGATTTTGGTTTCTTTAGGGCATTTGCAAGCCATTTTCGGGTTGTGGGGTGTAATGTGGAGTTATGGCTTCAGATCTTGGACTTTGGAAGGGTCTCATGGCATAAAGGTACCAACTCTATGTCCATGAGAGCCCCATGCATCTTGTAGGTCTCATTTTTGGTCCTTTTGAGCTTAAAGACCCATGCATGGACGTAAAGTTTGTGACTTTACATGTTATATCAACCCTAAGAGGTCAGATCTACCCTTTGAATGAGATGAGCTCAACAGAAATCAAGTTTATGGACATGGTCTTAATGGACTCGGCGAGTTGTTCTTGAGACTCGGCGAGTCGGGTAATGGTTCCCCGACCTTTGCTGTTTTGGAGGAGTCTGTTTGAGTCTAGAAGGGGACCCAACAAAGATGGTGTAACGCCGTAAAAATTTAAAACAAATTTTTCGCATTTTCAAACACATTTTTACAAACTCATTCATTCATAAAATGTCATAGTATCATGTCTTTGTTTCACAAAACACCTCCTAAGATCGAAATACATAAAATCCCATGTGTGTGTACGAATCAAGCCGGCGCCTTCCCTCGGTCATCACTGGTACCTGAAACACATAACACGTAACACTGTAAGCATAAGCTTAGTGAGTTCCCCAAAATACCACTCTAACATATATTAGCCACTTGAGGCTATAACTTTGTTGACCCTCTGGTCAATGTGTCTCAGTGGGACCCTCCAGCCCCAACTCTCTGTGGGCCCTTTGGCGCTAACTCTATGGACCCGGAGGTCCTAACTCTATGGACCCACTGGTCCTACTCTATAAACTCTGAATCATGCATATCACATACAATAAATCACAACACATAAATAACATGCAAATACACTAGCACATAACTCTAAATACACTGTCACATAACTCTGTTACCACACTAGGTAAAGTATAGTGAGAAGACTCACCTCAGGCATCTCGGTAAATCTCTGACTCGGAAGAAATATTGCCTAGTCTCCGCCTATTCACATAAACTAAATACTCTTATCAACCCGCCATTGGCACTCTTAGAAGGGTAAAAGACTATTTTACCCCCCCTCTTGACACAAGTACTCCATTGTTGACCAAACCCCTAAAGTTAATAAAAGTCAATGGTCACAATTTGACCCTACTCGCCGAGTGCACCTTGGTGACTCGGCGAGTTCACACATGTTCTCTAACACTTGTCCCGCTTGGCACGCCGAGTCCCTCCCTATGCTCGACGAGTCATACCAGGCATGAATCGCGGGGCCACTCCGACTCAACTCGCCGAATCTCAAGAACAACTCGACGAGTACCGCCTTGAACTCCAGTCCTCTAACCCCTTTTGACTCACTGATTCATTCCCCAACTTGGCAAGTCTACTCACTGAGCAATTTACGTGAAACCCTAGCCCTACTCGTCGAGTCCCAAGAACAACTCGGCGAGTTCATGCCATGCACAAACTCTACTAGCCTCCTGAGGTCAGATCTGTTTCCCTAAACCCTAGATCTGGCCTTCCCAAGCATGAATGTCATGTAAAGTCCGAAACTTGATGCTTGTATAACAACAACAAGGCATCAAAAGGAGATTTAGTCCCAAAAATGGCAACCTAAGTCCAATGACCCCAAACTGGTCCATAAAGCCCTAAGGGTTAAGGTCTCTGGACCTCTTTGAGTCCAGATCCAAGGCACAAACTCGAAGAGGGACCATTTGCTCCACATAATCACTCTCCAAAGGGGTTAGAAAACCCTAACTCTAATGATCAACACCAAAACTGAAGGAGGTTCAAACTAATACCTCAAAATGAAGTCTCTGAACTCTAGAACTGCTAGAATCGCACCTCCTCTTGCTCTTGGTCACCTTCTTCTTGCTAAACCAATGGTACAAAGATCAAAAGTGACTTCTTCTTCCTCACAGCGATTTGGCTCACTTAGGGTTCTCTCAAGGGACTGGTAGCCGCAATGGGAGGCTATAAGTGCCCTTAAATAGGCTCCAAACCCGGGGGATTAGGGTTTCATTAAACAGCGTGGACTCGCCGAGTCCGGACGTGAACCCGGATGAACATCTGTGACCCTACTCGGCGAGTCTTGGCTCCAACTCGCCGAGTTCCTCCACAAACTCCAAAAATAATTAAATAAAATAATATACCTGGAAATTCGGATGTTACAGATGGACATGATTATAGACATGGAAATCATGGGACTCGATGAGTGTATGGGCAAACTCGTCAAGTCCAAGGCAATCCCCCAACCCATGAAGACGGACTCGACAAGTTGTTCATACAACTCGGCGAGTCATAGACTGAACACATTTTTATGAAGGAGATGAACTCGACGAGTTCAAGGGTGAACTCGGCGAGTCGGTTGAAGATGGTCCCGATTTTATAGTGGAAGGAGGACTCGTCGACTTGTTGCTAGACTCGACGAGTGGAGTCGGGGTTGAATCATTTTAAAGGAATAGGGACTCGACGAGTTGGTAGACCAACTCGACGAGTCAAAGTCAACGGAAGGTTGACTTTGACCAAAGTTGACTTTGACCCGGATTTGGTTTGACCCTTGTAAGGGTTACTAGTATGAATTGCTAAGTAAGAAAGTTTGTCGTGTAGGGATTGAGGAATTGAGGGGAGTTGGTTTTCATACCGAGATCAGTGCAGACACTACGCGACTTCAAGGTGAGTTTCCTCCTAGTAGGGGTGGGTCTACGGCCACAATGTCGGCCCATAAGTAAGAGTGTTGGATAGGTGATTGTCTTTGTGACAATTATCTAGGATTGATATGTGACATGTTTACCGTGCTTGATGTGATTATTGTACTTGACATGCTTATTGTGCCTAATATGTGTTAGTAGTATTAGGGGTGAAATAGTCCCCAGTTACCGGTTGAAAGATACCGAAGGGGAGATTAGTTCCCAGTTAGTGATTGAAAGATACCGAAGGGGAGGTTAGTTCCTAGTTACTGGTTGAAAGATACCGAAGGGGAGTCTAGCTCCCGGTTATTCCTGACAGTTACCAGTTGGAAGATACTGATGTTTATGCATTATTGTGTATGGGTATGATGGGGGAACTCACTAAGCTTCATGCTTACGGTTTTTAGTTTTGGTTTCAGGTACCTCTTCATCTAAGGGGAAGGAGTCGGCAGTGTAGCAGCGCATCACACACTTGCATATGATTTCCACATTTGAGAACCTGGGATTTGTACTCTGATATTACAGTATTTGCTGGAATGATTTTTGAGACTTATGACTTGTGATTTTATGTTAAAGGATTGTAATATTGTTTTCTGATGACTATTTTTATAAGTAATATATTTTAAGACAAAAAAATTTGGGTCCCGATTTTGGGTTGTTAGAAGTTGGTATCAGAGCCTTGGTTTGAGGGATTCGAGCACACCCTCGGGGTGTCTGAACTCAAATCGAGGGCTTGAAGGATTTTTACAAGAAAATTTGTTTTCTAAATTTTAAAATAAGAAGTTTTGAGGAAGAACAAGGTGTGTGATGTGTGCGACTGGCCGAGCTCAAGTAAGTTTTCCCCAAGATACCCATACATGTTATATTATGTTACATGACGTGATTATGAGAATTGCATGCTAGACTAGGGCTAAGGATCTAGGGAGGATTCCTTGTATGCCTGTTATGTGATTATGAGAACTACATGCTAGATTAGGGCTAAGGATCTAGGAAAGATGCCTCATATGCTTGTTTTATGAGTTTATTGAGCCATATGATAGGGCTGGTTAGACAGCAGTGCAATAGCCTGATTAGGTTATGTTTGGTAATGGTTACTCAATGCACGGATGTTACTTGCTTTGTGCTGATAAGGGTTCCGGCTAGCTTTAACTAACTAGTAAGCGGATATGTAATAGAATCCGCAAGCTAGTTAGGGAAAGATGGTAGGGAATCTTTGTGCAGTTGATGGCGGAGAGTAGGTTAAAAAGTTCCCCAGGACAAGCCTAGAATGAGATTAGCTGGAAAATTGTATTAGTAAAAAGGGACTTGGTGAAGTCAAGGCAATTCTTGAGGAAAGTATGAATAGATGTGGAAGGTAGTATGGGCCCGTACTACTGGAAGCAGAGGATCCGTACTCGAGTCAAGGAGGACTGAGAAAGAACCAGGAAACTTGGAGAATATGTAAGACCTCTCAAGAAGTATGTATAACTCCGACATCTCTGTGTTTATTTTAGTATCGCTATTACGCGACATGGAGCAGGATCTGGATCAGGATCAGGATCAAGATCAGGATCGGGTGTGGGATCCGAGCAGGTTGATGACGGGCTACGCGAGTTCCTCGCGTCTGAGATTACGAGAGGTATCCTTGAGGCCACCCCGGTCATTTTCGGTTCAATCAAGGAGGGGATTATCGAGCTGATGGAGGATCGCCTCCGGACATTCAGGAGTAACTTGGCGTCCAGCCAGTCGGGTATGCACACACTGTCCTTCAAGGAATTCAGAGGGAGTAGCGTGCCAGACTTTCACGGGGTGAAGGACCCCATTCTAGCCAGGAGATGGATCGCAGACATCGAGTCTGCACAGTTAATGATCTTCTTCCCGGAGGGGTCGAAGGTCCGCTTTGCTGCGGGTTGTTTGAGGGATCGAGCCAGAGATTGGTGGGAGTTAGTGGGTGATTCACCGGGGGGCAACCATTGAGACTATGACTTGGTCAGATTTTGTGACCAGGTTGTAACACCCGAAATCAGAAAGGCCAAGAAAGGGAATGTAACATCCCAAGTCAAAATCAAGAGTTCAGGGGGGTAAAGTGTAAATAAAGAAAGGGACTCGACGAGTAGGTATTCCGACTCGCCGAGTCGGAGCGGGATTTGGTCGCAAGTTAAGTGACCAACTCGCCGATTTGGCAGTTGGACTCGACGAGTTGGTGCTAAAGAGAGAAAAACCCTAATACTGGGGTTGTGACCTATATAAAGAATGTTATGTTCCTCCTTCAGCCTCTTTACCTTCCCTTTGAGTTCTAGAAACCCCAAAATTCGTGTGAGGCTTCATTGTTGAGGAGTTTGAAGGCTTAGAAGAGGAAATTGGTGGAAGGAGCATGAGAAATTGGAAGTTAGCATCAAGGGCTTGTACAGATCTGTGATCTACATCAGTTTTGGGCATATCTCTGAGCTAAGGAGCCTTATCTTAAGCTATTTTCTTTTGGTTTATCCTTGGTGGTCATTTTGGGAGTCCCTTAGCTTGTTTTGAGACCTATCTCGGATTTGGGAGTCAGATCTGGGGTTGCTGGTCCAGATCTAGACTCATGATGGCTTAGAATGTCATAAAGCTTCAGTTCTTGGGTTGTTGGTAAAGCCCTTTTGTCTAAAACCCAAGCCTTAGTGTGTTTTGGGCTTATATCTCCTTGGTATCACGTAAAGTTTGCAACTTTACATAAGGGATAGCTTGTAGAAGGGTAGATCTATGGATTGGAGCCCCTGCATGGCTTGAAAAGCCTCTGAATGGATTGAGAACTGAAGATACTCGGCGAGTCACATGAGTGTACTCGACGAGTTGTATGAATATGTGCATGAACTCAACGAGTTGGAAGAACAACTCGGCGAGTCTGTTGAAGATTGCCTTGGACTCGACGAGTCTGTTCTTGGACTCGGCAAATCAGGTCATGGAACCCTAACCTTTTCTGGTTAAGTTTTGAATCGGTGAGTCGAGGGACGACTCGGTGAGTTGAGTAGGATGGGACTCGAAGATTCTTGGACTCGATGAGTCAGCGGGTTGACTCGACGAGTAGAGTCAGTCAGGAAGTTGACTTTGACTAAGGACTTTGACTTTGACCAAGAGTTGACCAGTTGACTTCTAGGGGGTATTTTGGTAATTATTGGTATTTATTGAGTTCAGTTATTTGGTGTTGAGCAGTGGAGGGGTTCGTGTCGGTGGTTGGAGCAGCGTGATCTTATTTCTTCAGCCGACAGTTGCAGGTGAGTCTTCTCACCATACCAATGGGTCTAAGGCACCAAGGCCTGCCCGTTATGTGATTATGGTTTATGTGTTAGCCATTTGTGATATGTGCTATGCTAGTTGTCTTTGTGATACTTGTATGGAAGACCTCGGGGGGGAGCCCGTGGCATTGGATATAAGACCATGTGGGGTAGCCCATAGCACAATGGTGTAAGACCCTGGGGGGAGCCCACGGCATCCTTACAGGTTATTTGTGTTATGTGTAGTTATTCTGTGATACATGATATGTTATGTGGTATGTGCTATGCTAGTTGTCTTTGTGATACTTGCATGGAAGACCTCGGGGGGAGCCCGTGGCATTGGATATAAGACCATGTGGGGTATACCATGGTAATCCTAGGTTAATACCATGTGGATTAGCCCATGGCACAATGGTGTAAGACCCCGGGGGGAGCCCACGGCATCCTTACAGGTTTTTGGTATGCATGGCTTATGTGTTATATGTAGCTTCTTTAGCTAGCAGGAAATGTGATACAGGTAGCTTTTATAGCTAACATGATATGTGTCATGTGGATTGTGAGGATGGGGTATGCTCTGGGGGACTCAATAAGCTTTGTGCTTACGGTTTACAGTTTTGGTTTAAGGTTTCATCAATTTGGAAATGAAGGGCTCGGATTGATCGCAGTGCACACACCTATGATTTCCGCAATGATGGATTTTGGGATGAACTCTGATAAATGTTTTACTTAATGAGAATTTGGCATGTTTGAAATAAATGGTATCAATGTTTTAGCTGTAACCAAAAATGAAATTTTTACCCTTGATTTTTTTTGGGACGTTACAAGTTGGTATCGGAGCCTTGGTTTGAGGGATTCGGACATACTTTCGGATGTGTCTGAACTCAGATTGAGGATCTGTAAGGTTTTAAAGGAAAATGTTTTCAAGGAAAAGTTTTCTAAGAAAAGAAAGGGTGTGGTGCGTGCAATCAGCCGAGCTCAAGTAAGTTTCCCCAGAATACCCACATCTGTTATCTGTTATGATATGGTTATGAATCTGAATATCGCATGCTAGTTAGGGCTATGAGAGATGCCTTTGTATTTTGTATGAGCTCTTAGACTTGCATGCTAGTGCTGAGTAGTCAGCGATAGATTGGCCTGATATGTGATGCTTGTAGCCTTGGAATGTTGGATGCCATGCTAGAATGAGAATGATTATTAATATTTGTAACTGCTACATGTATGTTTCAAAAATTGTATACGGTTAGGATCTCATGGCCATGGAATAACTGGTACGGCTCGTTTCCTGTTCTGTGTACAATTTGCATGCATAAGGCAGCCATCAGTGAGGGTGGATGTGGACAACTTGGGTTGTGGTACGTGGGCCGGATATTCTATGACCGTTTGTGGGTCGAAGATTACCCTAGGATGAGCCTGGGATGAGATTCGTGTTAGGAGTGCGTCTGCACGAATGTTGCTTGCTTTGTGCTTTGTGGAACTCTTTAGTGATGGGAGTCAGCTACTAAGTGGATGTGACGATATCCAGGAAGTAGATGACTGGCATCGTGAGGAGTTCCTCAGCAGCTGATGGCAGGGCGAGGTCGGGAACCTAGGAAAGCCTATGATATGCTCCAGTGAGTAGTAAGGCGGTTCGGTGTGATTGGGATCCTAGGGGGAGACCTAGGAGGTGCTTAGGTGGATATTGTGTTGCTGTCTAGCAGACATTTAGTGTATCAGGGAAGTAGGTGACTTAGAGGATTTGGGATGATTCCGGAGGAAAGCATGGATAGGTGTGGAAGGTAGTATTGGGCCCGTACTACTGAAAGCACAGGATCCATACTCGAATCGAGGAAAGTCTCGAAGAATCCAAGAAACCTGGGAGAGGAATTCGTGGTTATGAATGGACTGTGGGAATAGCTGCAGTGCAGAATGTGGATGAGCACGCCAGGGGAAGGACCAGGGTTTGGTCCTGGCTCCAGTAGAGATCCAGTTAGCAGTAGGACTGCCAGGATTGGGAGTTCGCATTGGATCTCTTGCATCAGGAAGCAAGGATTGATTAGTGCGACCTATTGCACTTTCAGAGTTAAAGACTTTGTCTTGAGGATAGTTTGTAACCGGTTGGGAGCATAGGTTGTTCCATCTATTGCAGATCGGTCGTGGACGATTAAGCAGGTGGGGGTGTCAGGGTGCGAGACCCTAAGTGTTATGATTTCTAGAGTTCGAGAGCAGGGATTGATTAGGGTCACCTTTGGAAAAAGGGACCAGCCCGGGTGCCTATAGTGGAGGATCTCGGGAGGGGGATCCAGGAGTTTGGATCAGCTTTTGAGAGGCCAACAGGGCCAGATTCGGTGCAACACTTGTGAAAACTAAACGATGGAGCTCGTTACAAAGGATTGGATTGCCATTGGGATCGAGATGAAGTGTTGCATCATGTTTTCCGGATGGTAGAGGTAACTCAGGAAGAGATGGTCGGGAGTCCTCCAGATGTTTGCGGATATACTATCTTCGTTCATTTCCGGTGGTACTGTTAATTTATATTACTTGGGAGTGTGATAGTTAGACCCCGGGTCGGATTTCTGCTATTGTTCGAGTTAGCAAGAGTACCAGGTGCCAGCCAGGGCACCGAGGAATCTTAAGGAGCTTTCAGATGGATGTATCTTGCGGAGTGGGTTCCGCACATACCGGGATCGCTCCAAGTCATTGTCGAAGGCTATCCGGTGATGTGGGTAGCTACAAGTGTAGCAGGTTTGGCCAAGTCAGCAGGGAATGCCCATAGGGGGCAAGTCTGTCATATTGTCGATGAAGGCAGATGGGGGACAAGGAAATCAACCACTTGACGATCAACGAGGAGCAGTGAGGGCACCGACTCCAGTTATCTAAGAATTTTTAGTACGCGCATGTCATTTTGGGCATGGCCTGGATTGGTTCCAGGGCTTATATGAGGGAAATTATGACCAAGTTCCAGTAACCTTAGCTATCATGTTTGGAAAGGCTCCCGAGGTTGTCAAGGGAAGAGAGAATTATTGCTGAAGATTTGGTTAGACCATCTGACCTTCGGTCAGCAAGAACCAAGTATAACAGTATTTAAAGCATCTAAATTCGTTGATATGGTTGGGGTTCAGAGATGCTAGCGGGTTTTCGGAAGTTATGTTGTTTTGGGAAGGGTCATTTTTGGTGTTCTAGCTTTGTTAGGTGTCACCCGTCAGCAAATTAACCATTGGAACGAGACAGAGGATGTGGGAATCCTTCAATTTTCATGTGCCAAGCAGACTTAGTCGAATCTAAGTAGGGGAGAATTATTCAGATATCCCGGATAAAAGTGAGTGTGAGAGGTGGATGCATCTCACATATTCCTTTTGGGGAGGAAGGGCGGCCTCAGGGGCCGACTGAGTATCATATATCGTGGGATGGGAGTTCGGGAAACTTCCCGAAATTTGGATCGCGTCCTTCTTAAGTCATATTGCAGGCTTCGGGGAAGGGAACCAGGTAGTGTTCCAGTCGGTAATTGAGTTCAGTTTGGGAGGATAGACTACATGGGTGCTAAACAGTGAGATACGTTCGGATTGATAGGTGAGCAGTAGAGCCATTGGCAACGATCATGTGGCATGAAAGTGTTGTAAGACTACGGGGGAGCCGTAGCATTCACTTAGGAAGTGTTGTAAGACTACGGGGGAGCTGTAGCATTCACTGTGAAAGTGTTGTAAGACTACGGGGGAGCCGTAGCATTCACTAATGGACAATCAGGATGGGAGTGTTGTCAGACTACAGGGGGCTGTAGCATTCACTAATAATCGGATGGCATGGGAAGTGCTGTAAGACTGCGGGGTAGTCGTAGCATTCATGGGTTCTTCGAGCGATTGGGTCTACGGTAGATCAGTTCGCAAAGTCGTGGGAAAGCCACAACTTAGGTGGAATCAGGATCGGAGGGATTATTCGATGGAATATTCATGGGCGAGCCCGGATGGGTATGGGATTTTAGAATGGAAATGGTAGAGACTGTTGAGTCAAGGTTTGGATCTCGAGTTGCAGGATCTTGTGGATAAGTGGCACGTGATGCAGTATGGCTACGGCTGGGCAGTCTTGGTTTTTGATCACCTGGAAACCTGGTGGTTAGACCATGTGAGAGACTGGTAGTCTCAGGGATTGGCTAAGGGTGATTGTCTATCGGCCACGGAGGGGATGTCGGAAGTTATGGGGTATTATGGACCTCGAGGTAGTAGCGGGGTATCGACTGGTTTCGGAAAGGATTCCGAATCAGGGTTCGTGCATGTTCAGTATAGGATTTTGTTTTAGTAAGATAAGATTGGGAGCATAAGGTGCCAAGGGCATCAAATGCAGGATACCAGGGTAATGAATGGGTGTGGTTGATGGTAGCTCAAGCCATCACAGTGTGAGTCGAGTTGGTTCTATCAGCAATGGGACCACGACATGTTTAACCAGGAAAAGACAGGTCAAGGGAGGTCGGGTATGATGTAAGACCACTGTTGTTCTTGTGGCATTCATTTTTGAGTCGGATTCAGTGGCGATGGGTGGTCAGCATGTCATGATCGGATGGATCACGGGAGTGAAGGAGTCGAGAGAAAAGATATCGCTAGGTCAGTTATAGTCAGACAAGGTGACCTTCGGAGGTCATGTGGGAATGAGGAGCATGTGTCTCTGGCTCAGCAATCGGGAGGGTGTCCGGTGCTTCGGACAGTTGACATTCAAGTCGGGACCAGGGAGGTCCCGGTCGCTCTTCAGAAAAGTAGTTTCGTAGTAGCGGGAGGTTGTTAGAGCCACAGCAACAGGATAACTAGTGGAAACTAGTTCCAGAGAAAGATTTCGTCCAGAAATTGTGGGAGAGACTGAGTGAGGAGTCCTTGGACTCCACAGTTGAGTTGGAACTAGGTGTTGCAGGTAACTAAAGAATGATTGGAGACCAGGAAGCTCTCGAGATATTTTGGGAAGCAACCATATAGTAGTTTAGTGTTTCAGTCAGTTCAGTGTTTCAGGTAGTTCGATGCTACCAAAAATAGCGATCGGCACCGAGATTGCCTGGGGGATGGTCATCGTGAAGGGTGCGTTCCTCTCAGTGACAAAGGAAATGGATAGCTATAGAGGGCAGCCTTGGGGAGGTCAGAAACGCACAAGGAAAAGGAAGTAAACCCCAAGAATGTTAGCCTAGGTACTCGGGGGGTACCGGAAGGATTGCCAGTTGAGCAGGGGGTGTTCTCAGGAAGGTTAAGAATTAGATTGTACTCGGGGATTTTACATGTAAGGATTATGCCATCCAGAATGATCGGGCAGAAGGCTAATAGGTTTAGAGTCACCGGACAAGGTGTTGGAGGCGGATTGCAGGTCAGTTAGCCATAGTAAACTTCGAGGACGAAGTTTAGTTTAAGTGGGGGAGAGTTGTAACACCCGAAATCAGAAAGGCCAAGAAAGGGAATGTAACATCCCAAGTCAGAATCAAGATTTCAGGGGGTAAAGTGTAAATAAAGAAAGGGACTTGGCGAGTAGGTATTCCGACTCGCCGAGTCAGAGTGGGATTTGGTCGCAAGTTAAGTGACCAACTCGCCGAGTCGGCACTTGGACTCGACGAGTTGGTGCTAAACAGAGAAAAACCCTAATCCCGAGGTTGTGCCCTATATAAAGAATGTTATGTTCCTCCTTCAGCCTCTTTACCTTCCCTTTGAGTTCCAGAAACCCCAAAATTCATGTGAGGCTTCATTGTTGAGGAGTTTGAAGGCTTAGAAGAGGAAATTGGTGGAAGGAGCATGAGAAATTGGAAGTTAGCATCAAGGGCTTGTACAGATCTGTGATCTACATCAGTTTTGGGCACATCTCTGAGCTAAGGAGCCTTATCTTAAGCTATTTTCTTTTGGTTTATCCTTGGTGGTCATTTTAGGAGTCCCTTAGCTTGTTTTGAGACCTATCTCGGATTTGGAAGTTACATCTGGGGTCGCTGGTCCAGATCTAGACTCATGATGGCTTAGAATGTCATAAAGCTTCAGTTCTTAGGTTGTTGGTAAAGCCCCTTTGTCTAAAACCCAATCCTTAGTGTGTTTTGGGCTTATATCTCCTTGGTATCACGCAAAGTTTGCAACTTTACATAAAGGATAGCTTGTAGAAGGGTAGATCTATGGATTGGATCCCCTGCATGGCTTGAAAAGCCTCTGAATGGATTGAGAACTGAAGATACTCGGCGAGTCACATGAGTGTACTCGACGAGTTGTATGAATATGTGCATGAACTCAACGAGTTGGAAGAACAACTCGGCGAGTCTGTTGAAGATTGCCTTGGACTCGACGAGTCTGTTCTTGGACTCGGCAAATCAGGTCATGGAACCCTAACCTTTTCTGGTTAAGTTGTGAATCGGTGAGTCGAGGGATGACTCGGTGAGTTGAGCAGGATGGGACTCGAAGATTCTTGGACTCGATGAGTCAGCGGGTTGACTCGACGAGTAGAGTCAGTCAGGAAGTTGACTTTGACTAAGGACTTTGACTTTGACCAAGAGTTGACCAGTTGACTTCTAGGGGGTATTTTGGTAATTATTGGTATTTATTGAGTTCAGTTATTTGGTGTTGAGCAGTGGAGGGGTTCGTGTCGGTGGTTGGAGCAGCGTGATCTTATTTCTTCAGCCGACAGTTGCAGGTGAGTCTTCTCACCATACCAATGGGTCTAAGGCACCAAGGCCTGCCCGTTATGTGATTATGGTTTATGTGTTAGCCATTTGTGATATGTGCTATGCTAGTTGTCTTTGTGATACTTGTATGGAAGACCTCAGGGGGGAGCCCGTGGCATTGGATATAAGACCATGTGGGGTAGCCCATGGCACAATGGTGTAAGACCCTGGGGGAGCCCACGGCATCCTTACAGGTTATTTGTGTTATGTGTAGTTATTCTATGATACATGATATGTTATGTGATATGTGTTATGCTAGTTGTCTTTGTGATACTTGCATGGAAGACCTCGGGGGGAGCCCATGGCATTGGATATAAGACCATGTGGGGTATCCCATGGCAATCCTAGGTTAAGACCATGTGGGGTAGCCCATGGCACAATGGTGTAAGACCCTGGGTGGGAGCCCACAGCATCCTTACAGGTTTTTGGTATGCATGGCTTATGTGTTATATGTAGCTTCTTTAGCTAGCAGGAAATGTGATACAAGTAGCTTTTATAGCTAACATGATATGTGTCATGTGGATTGTGAGGATGGGGTATGCTCTGGGGACTCATTAAGCTTTGTGCTTACGGTTTACAGTTTTGGTTTCAGGTTTCATCAATTTGGAAATGAAGGGCTCGGATTGATCGCAGTGCACGCACCTATGATTTTCGCAATGATGGATTTTGGGATGAACTCTGATAAATGTTTTACTTAATGAGAATTTGGCATGTTTGAAATAAATGGTATCAATGTTTTAGCTATAACCAAAAATGAAATTTTTACCCCTGATTTTTTTTGGGACATTACACAGGTTCAAGGCTGAGTTTGCACTAGCTGTGGAGCTTCAGCAGCTAGCCAGGGAGTTTCTTGATATGAGGCAGACTACTGAGACTGTGGTGGAGATCACCGCCAAGTTCCGGGTGAGGGCCTTGTTGGTACCTCAGTATGCAGGGGATGAGGAGATGCGGAAGACCCGCTATCATGATATGTTAAGGGCTGACATTCGGGAGCATGTCAGCTATTTTGCTTGCCCGACTCTGGATTCCATAATTGTCAGAGCGAGGGAGAGAGAGATTGATTTAGAGCACCTTAGGAAGAGGAAATCGGAGACAGGGCAGGTTGCTGGGGTTTCAGGGAAGAAACCCAAGGGATTTGACGCTAGGTCGAAGGGCCAGCAGGGTCTGGACCGTTGTGGGAAATGTGGTAGATCACACGAAGGAGTTTGTCATATTGGGTCGGGATCAGGTTGCTTTAAGTACGATAAGACCGAGCATTTTGGCAGGGATTGTACTGCTCCTGCCCCCACTGTTCAGACTTCGGATCTGATTTTCTTTCATTGCAATCAGAGGGGCCATAAGAAGGCCAACTGCCCTAGATTGACAGCAACAGCGCCGGTGGTGGCGTTGACTTCAGTGAATGCATGAGTTACGGATGGCCGGAAGGTCAAGTCAGAGGCTCCAGTAGTGAGGAGCTGAGCTTTTCAGTTGATAGTCGAGGAGGCACGCGCCACACCCGATGTGGTGACGGGTATGGTTTCTTCTCTCTATCTTTTATTATATGTCGCTTATTATATTGATGTTTTATGCTAATATGTTTTGTTTAGGATCGTTCCATGTGAACGGTATCCCGGTTAAGGTGTTGTTCGATTCGGGTGCTACCCGATCATTTGTCTCTCTTGCGCTTAGCAAGAGGTTTCCTGAGTCTTCGAGCATGTTGGATTTCCCTTTAGAGGTCGATATTGCAAACGAGCAATCAGTTCGAGCATCAGAGGTTTTCAAAAACTGTGTTCTGAGGTTGTACGATGAGCGCTACTTGGTAGATTTGGTTCCCATACCTTTGCGAGGGAACAAGGTTATCATATGGCTGGATTGGTTAAGCCCCAATGGGGCAGTGATCGACTGTGCGCATCAGTTGGTTCGGATTAGGACCCCAGGCGGGGAATAGCTAGTAATTTAGGGCGAGAGGCCACAACAGGGACCAGCTTTATGTTCAACAGCGAGAGCAAGGCGCTATCTTCAGCAGGGGTGCACAGGGTATCTCGCTTATGTCTTGGATACCCGGGAGGAGGGTAAGGCGACAGTGAGTGATGTGCCAGTGGTACAAGAGTTCACGGATGTATTTCCAGAGGAGTTGTCTGGAATACCTCTGGAGAGGCAGGTAGAGTTCAGGATCGACCTAGTCCCTAGTGCGGCTCCAATAGCCAAGGCACCATATCAGTTGGCTCCTCCTGAGAGGCAAGAGTTTTACACAACTGCAGGAGTTGTTAGACAAGGGGTTCATTAGACCGAACAGTTCACCCTGGGGAGCCCCGATTTTATTTGTGAAAAAGAAGGAAGGGTCGCATCGGATGTGTATAGATTACCGGGAGATGAATAAGGTAACGGTGAAGAACCGTTACCCACTCTCGCGGATTGATGATCTCTTAGACCAGCTTCAGGGAGCATCTTGGTTCTCCAAGATTGATTTGCATTCGGGTTATCATCGAATGAGAGTCAGAGAGGGGGATGTGCAGAAGACTGCTTTCCGGACGCGATATTGTCACTATGAGTTCGCGGTGATGCCTTTTGGGCTCACCAATGCTCCTGCCGCATTCATGGATCTCATGAACCGCATGTGTAGACCGATGTTGGATAGGTCCGTGATTTTTTCATTGACGACATCTTAGTTTATTCCAAGACGCAGGAGCAGCATGAGGAGCACTTGCGGGAGGTTTTAGATAATTTGAGGAGGGAGAGCTTATATGCTAAGTTCTCCAAGTGCGAGTTCTGGTTGCGCAAGGTGCAGTTTCTTGGGCACCTTGTCAACCAGGATGGGATTTTGGTCGACCCGGCTAAGGTAGAGGTCGTGATGAGGTGGGATGTTCTGAGGTCTCCATCTGAGATTCGGAGCTTTCTGGGACTGGTAGGCTATTATCGGAGATTCATTCAAGACTTCTCTAAGATAGTCGTGCCCCTGACCCGGCTGACGAGGAAAGTCGTTGTCTTTCGCTGGGGGCCTGAGCAGTAGGCTGCATTTGAGACGTTGAGGTAGAGATTGTGTGAGGCGCCAATCTTAGCCCTGCCAGAGGGCATGGAGTATTTTGTAGTATATTGCGATGCATCCGTCTCGGGTTTGGGTGCAGTATTGATGCAGATGGGGCATGTTATCGCTTATGCTTCGAGGTAATTAAAGCCTCGTGAGGCGAACTATCCGACACATGATTTGGAGCTAGGGGCTTTTGTTTTCGCCCTTAAGATTTGGCGTCATTACCTCTATGGGGTTTGTTGTACCATTTACACGGACCACAAGAGCCTGAGGCATGTCATGGATCAGCCAAATTTGAATATGAGGTAGCGTCGGTGGCTTGATGTGGTAAAGTATTATGATTGTGAGATCCTCTACCACCCGGTGAAGGCCAATATCGTGGCCGACCCGCTTAGCCGCAAGGCAGCGTCGATCAGGGATATATGTATGAGGATGACGGTTGTGACTCCGTTGTTGGAGCGGATTCGGGAGGCCCAACAGGAGGCCATGAAGGAGGAACACCGTAATAGCCAACGCATTGTGGGCCAGGTTTCCTCCTTTGATTATGACAACCATGGATTTTTGACGTTGCACCGTAGGGTGTGGGTCCCATATCATGGGGGTGTGCGCCAGGTGTTGATGGAAGAGGCGCACAAATCCCGGTTTTCTATTCATCCCTAGGCGACGAAGATGTACAGGGATCTTCGTCCTAATTATTGGTGGCCCTGCGTGAAGAGGGGCGTAGCTTGGTTTGTTGAGAGGTGTCTGACCTGCAGGAAGGTCAAGGTCAAGCACCAGAGGTCACACGGCAAGACCCAACCGTTGGATGTTCCGATGTGGAAATAGGAGGATATCACTATGGATTTCATCACGAAGCTTCCCAGGACCGCACGGGGGTGGATTCGATTTGGGTCATCGTGGATCATTTGACCAAGAGTGCCCATTTCATACTGATTCAGGAGAGCATCTAGGCCAAGAAGTTTGCCGATATCTATATACGAGAGGTAGTAGCTCAGCACAGAGTGCCAGTTTTAGTGATTTCGGACCGAGACGTGCGATTTACTTCCAGGTTTTGGAAGAAGTTCCATGATGATTTGGGTACTCGTCTGCACTTCAGCACTGCTTTCCACCCGCAGACGGACGGTCAGAGCGAGCGGACCATCCAGACTCTGTAGGACATGTTGTGGGCATGTGTCTTAGACTTCGGAGGTAGTTGGGATACTTACCTTCCTTTGGCAGAGTTTTCCTATAATAACAGCTATCATGCGAGTATTGACTGTCCTCCCTTTGAGATGTTGTATAGGAGGAAGTGTAGGACCCTGATATGCTGGGGTGAGGTTGGCCAGAGGGTCATGGGGAGTACCGAAGTGATACTCAAGACGATGGAGAGGATCCAACAGGTGCGTAGCAGGCTTGAGAACGCTCAGAGTCGGCAGAAAAGCTATGCTAAAAGGCGTCATTCGGACCTGGAGTTCCAGGTCGGGGATATGGTGCTCCTGAAGGTGTCACCCATGAAAGGTGTCATCCGATTTAGGAAGCAGGGTAAGTTGGGGCCCAGATACATTGGACCTTTTAGGGTTGCAACACGGGTGGGTAAGGTGGCGTATAGGCTGGACCTGCCAGCCAAACTCAGTCACATTCACAACACGTTTTACGTCTCCCAGTTACGGAAGTGTCTGGTGGACAATTCAACAGCAGTGCCCATGGAGGATATTCAGGTGGATGACAGCCTGAACTACATCGAGCAGCCAGTAGCTATCCTCGACAGCAAGTCGAAGGATCTGAGGAACAAGAGGGTGGAACTAGTGAAGGTGTAATGGCAGCCCCACAAGGGCTCGGAATTGACCTGGGAGCCGGAGGAAGAGATGAGGGAGCACTACCCCGAGATGTTTTCGGATTCAGCAGCAAACTTCGAGGACGAAGTCTAGAATAAGTGGGGGAGATTTGTAACACCCGGTTTCTGGTACGTATTTAATTCCAATTAATATTGTATTTTACCCTAGGCCTCGACGACTTGAAGGCCCAACTCGTCGAGTAGACTCGGCTTTACGCACGGATTTTAAGTGACCTACTCGACGAGTCGGGATACCGACTCGGCGAGTAGGAGCTGGCTGAGTGAAACCCTAAATTTGAGGGTTTGCACCCTATTTAAACAACTTATTTCCTCCCATATCAGCCTCCATCGTCCCTCACACTTCCAAAAATCCTTAAACTGAAACCCTAGCCTTGTTTGAAGTGCTCTTAAGCCATTTTTGTGCATTCTTTAGTGGTTGTGAAGTTTGAGAAGAAGAAAGGAGCATGGGAGTTCCCGTTGAAGCTAGAAGATCTAGAGATTGTGCTTCATATCCAGTTCATTTAAGGTAAACAGCTTCAATCTTGACTTTCCATGTGTCTAATCAACTTTAGGGCTTGGATTTTGGTATCTTTAGGGAATTTTCAAGACATTTCCGGGTTGTGGGGTGTAATTTGGATTTATGGCTTTAGATCTCGGATTTTGGAAGGGTCTCATGGCATAAAGGTGCCAACTCTATGGCCATGAGAGCCCCATACATCTTGTAAGTCTCATTTTTGGTCCTTTTGAGCTTAAATACCCATGCATGGATGTAAAGTTCGTGACTTTACGGGTTATATCGACCTTAATAGGTGAGATCTACCCTTTGGATGAAATGAGCTCAATAGAAATCGAGTTTATGGACATGGACTTAGTGGACTCGGCGAGTTGTTCTTGAGACTCGGTGAGTCGGTTAATGGTTCCCCGACCTTTACTGTTTTGGAGGAATCTAGTTGAGTCTAGAAGGGGACCCAACAAAGATGGACGTGATTATAGACCTGGAAATCATGCGACTCGACGATTGTATGAACAAACTCAGCAAGTCCAGGGCAATCCCCCAATCCATGAAGATGGACTCGACGAGTTTTTCATACAACTCGACGAGTTGTTCATACAACTCAACGAGTTCAAGGGTGAACTTGGTAAGTCGGTTGAAGATGATCCCGATTTTATAGTGGAAGGAGGACCCGTCAAGTTGTTGCTAGACTTGACGAGTGGAGTCGGGGTTGAATCATTTTGAAGGAATAGGGACTCGACGAGTTTGTAGACCAACTCGACGAGTCAAGTCAACGGAAGGTTTCCTTTGACCAAAGTTGACTTTGACCCGGATTTGGGTTGACCCTTGTAAGGGTTACTAGTATGAGTTGCTAAGTAAGAAAGGTTGTTGAGTAGGGATTGAGGAATCGAGGGGAGATGGTTTTCATACCGAGATCAGTGCAGACACTACGCGACTTCGAGGTGAGTTTCCTCCTAGTAGGGGTGGGTCTACGGCCACAATGCCGACCCACAAGTAAGAGTGTTGGACAGGTGATTGTCATTGTGACAATTATCTAGGATTGATATGTGACATGTTTACCGTGCTTGATGTGATTATTGTACTTGACATGCTTGTTGTGCCTAATATGTGTTAGCAGTATTAGGGGGTGAAATAGTCCCCAGTTACAGGTTGAAAAATACCGAATGGGAGGTTAGTTTCCAGTTAGCGATTGAAAGATATCAAAGGGGAGGTTAGTTCCCAGTTACTGGTTGAAAGATACCGAAGGGGAGTCCAGCTCCCGATTATGCCTGACAGTTACCGGTTGGAAGATACCGATGTTTATGCAATATTGTGTATGGGTATGATGGGGGAACTCACTAAGCTTCATGCTTATGGTTTTTAGTTTTGGTTTTAGGTGCCTCTTCATCTAAGGGGAAGGAGCCGTCAGTGTAGCAGCGCATCACACACTTGCATATGATTTCCGCATTTGAGAACTTGGGATTTGTACTATGATATTACACTATTTTCTGGAATGATTTTTGAGACTTATGACTTGTGACTTTATGTTAAAGGATTGTAATACTGTTTTCTGATGACTATTTTTATAACTAATATATTTTAAAACAAAAAAATTTTGGTCCCGATTTTGGTTTGTTACAAATTTCTTGATTAAGTAAAGGATCATCAAATTAGCAAGCAACAAGTGATTTTTGTGTTAGTTTTACTTCACACAATCATAAAAACATTTTCTCCAACATGGTAGTGGAAGCTTTTGACTCCTCTTGGATTTGGTGACTTTTTAATTCTTAATGCTAGTTGACTTTCATTAATTACATGCTTAATGGAATTGGTGACTTTGACTAAGGAAATTGCTATGAGATTTTCTAACCATGTCAACAACTAAGAAACCTCAAGTCAACCGTCTTTCTTTTATTGATTTTACATCAAACTCTTGTTTTTGTTGAAATTATTTATTTAAATCTTAGTTTAATCCTAGTTTATTTCAAGTATTTTAAAAAAACCAACCCCCCCCCCCTTTTAATTTATTGTTATTTTTATAAGTAATTTTACAAAGAGATTTTCATAGAGTTATAAAATTGAACCAATATCCGTGGATACGATCCATTTACCACTATACACTATTTTAGTGTGCAAGTTTTAGGGTTATTAATTTTATTGGCCTCGACAACCACCAAATTTTGGCGTCGTTGCCGGTGATTGGTTTATTTTTAATCAATTTGTTTCTTTATGCCCAGATCTCAACGTACAGATGTTTTGATTTATAATCTGGAAATTGAAAAAGAAGCAAGGTTTTTGGAGAAGGAAAAGAGAATAGAATGTGGTCAAACTTCTAATCCTCACGTGGATCCGGAGGTTGAACCCGCTTCATCAAGTGACACGGAACCCGAGTCTAGTCCCGAACCTCGCCAAGAAATCCCCGAAACACCACCCTACAACAAAATCCACCCATTATTGAACCAATTGCAATGGCGGACGGAGGAGAAGCTCCTAAAAGAACTTTGAGGCAAATGATGGAAACCGATGTTACACAAACTCCAATCGGTATCAATTATCCCGTTTTGGAAGGAGTTTTGGGATTGAAGTCAAGTTTAGTCCATCACCTTCCAACTTTTCATGGATTAGAGAATGAAGACCCTCATAAGCACCTAAAGATGTTCCACATTATTTGCACTAGTATGAATCCACAAGGGCCAACCGATAACCAAATCAAGCTAAGGGCATTCCCTTTTTCATTGGACGATAGAGCAAAGGATTGGTTATTCTATCTTCCACCGGGGTCAATCAACTCACGAACCGACATGGCAAGAGCTTTTCTTGACAAGTTCTATCCTGCTTCAAGAGTCTAAAGTCTTAGAAATGAGATTTGTGGAATCCGCCAAGGTCAAAATAATACTTTTCATGATTATTGGGAGAGGTTCAACAACTTGTGCTATAGTTGTCCATAACATCAAATTCTGGAACAACTCCTTATCCAACACTTCTATGAAGGATTGCTGCCAAATGAAGAAAAGATTAGTTGATGCCTCAAGTGGTGGAGATGTTTTTAGCAAAACTCCACAACAAACAAGAAAACTCTTCAACACAATAGCCGCCAATTCACAACATTTTGGCTCGCACCAAGATATGAAGAGAGAAACTCAACAAAAAGTCATTGAAGTGGGAACATCGAATCTAGAGTCTCAAATCAAATATTTAATATCCGTTGTTCAAAAGTTAGCTATAGGACAAACTCCACAAGTGATGGTTTGTTGAATATGTGCCCCATTCTTCAAGAAGATGCGGAACATGTAAATGCCACAGGAGAATTCCAAAATTACCACAACAAACCATACAGTTACCAAAATGCATTGGTTAGACCTTCCTACCCACCACAATAACCTCACTACCAACATTCACAACCACACTATCAACCCGAACCGCACCCTCCACGTCATCACCAACAACCTCCTCAATCCTAACCGAGTAGCTCCGGAATGTCTCTTGAAGACATTGTCAAATCCTTAGCCACTAGTAGCCAACAATTCAAAAAAGAGACAAGAACTAGTATCTCCAACCTTAAAGCACAAATTGGAGATATAGTTACATCCATAAGCAAGTTGGAGTCCCGTGTAAAATTGCCTTCTCAAACCGAAAAGAACGCAAATGTCAATGTGGTGACCTTGAGAAGTGGCAAACAAACCGGAGAGAGTAGTTCAAAGAAGAATCCAAGGGAAGAAGAGGGAAAAAATAGAAGTCATTCCCATTGAAGAACCTATAGTCAAGAACGATGTACAAGTCGGAGTTCCAAAGAAGACTATTCCCCTCATAACACCAGTAGCCACTCAGCCACCATTCCCCTCCCGACTTGCAACTTCATAGAAGAATATGGAGGAGAAAGAGATTTTAGACACCTTCCGAAAGGTGGAAGTAAACATGCCTTTACTTGACGCCATCAAACAAATCCCTAGATATGAAAAGTTTTATAAAGAAGTTTATACCAACAAGAGAAATTGAAGGGAAATGAGAAAATTTCAATGAATGAAAACGCATATGCGGATTTACAAAGGAAACTTCCACCCAAATGCAAAGATCCCAGAATGTTTACGGTTCCTTGCAAGATTGGAGATGTCACTTTTAGTAGTCTCATGCTTGACCTTGGCGCTTTTGTCAATGGCATGCCCTATTCGGTGTATGAATCATTGAATGTCGGGCCTTTAAGTAAAACCAGTGTCATAATCTCTCTTGCGGATAAATCAAGTGTCTTTCCTAGAGGTGTTTTGGAAGATGTCTTAGTGCAAGTGAACCAATTGGTCTTTCTGGTGAATTTCTTGGGAGACCATTTTTGAAGACGGCTAGGACAAAGATCAATGTGTATGCAGGAAGTTTGACAATGGAGTTTGATGGTGAAACAATAAGTTTTAATATTTATGATGCCATGAGATATCCTAGTGATGTTTCATCTTTGTACTTTGTTGATGTTTTTGAGCTAATAACCCAAGAATTGTTCGAGTTGTCTAATAGTGATGTGTTGAAAATGATTTTAAGCAAGCGGTTTGATTGTGGGAAGCTAGCAGAGCAATTAAAGCTTTATTCTTTGGACCCGGAGGTTGAGAGGTTGGTCAATAATTTAGAGGTGAAGAAATCTACAAGATTTGATGTCAAGCAAATTGAGTTGCCCCCAACCCACATGAAGTTGTCACCATCCCTTGTTCAACCACCCGAATTGGAACTGAAGGTCCTACCTCAACACTTAAAGTATGCTTATTTAGGAAAGAATGAAACCCTTCCGGTTATTATTTCAACTCACTTAACCGAATGTCAAGAAGATCAACTCCTTAAGGTGTTGAAGGAGAACAAAGAAGCCATGGGTTGGACAATCGTGTATATTAAGGGATTGAGCCCCTCCACTTATATGCATAAGATCTTGATGGAGGATGAATGCAAGCCCAGTCGGGACGCACAAAGGAGATCAAACCCGCCTATGATGGAAGTTGTGAAGAAAGAGATATTGAAGCTTCTTGATGCAGGGATGATATATCCAATATCGGATAGCAAGTGGGTGAGTCTGGTGTAAGTGGTACCGAAGAAGACGGGAATCACGGTGGTCGAGAACAACAAAGGTATGATGGTCCCAACCCGCGTGCAAAACGGGTGGAGAGTATGTATTAACTACCGCAAAATCAATGCAATCATAAGAAAAGATCATTTCCCATTACCTTTCATTCACCAAATGTTAGAAAGGTTGGCTGGGAAATCACATTATTGTTGTCTTGACGGGTATTCCGGTTTTCACCGAATCCCGGTGACACTGGAAGACCAAGAAAAGATGACCTTTACTTGTCCATTTGGCACATTCGCGTACCGTAGAATGTCGTTTGGATTGTGTAATGCCCCGGCCATTTTCCAACGTTGTATGGTTAATATCTTTTCGGAATATGTTGAAAACATAATTGAGGTTTTTATGGATGATTTTACGGTATATGGGAACTCGTTTCAAGAATGTTTGACCAATCTCACCAAAATTTTAAAAAGATGCATTGAAACGAATTTGGTTTTAAACTTTGAGAAATGTCATTTTATGGTGAGTCAAGGTCTTATTTTGGGTCACATTATGTCAAATAAAGGAATTGAGGTAGATAAGGCAAAAATTGATGTTATTCAAAGCTTACCCTACCCGACATGTGTTCAGGAAGTTCGAACTTTTTTAGGTCATGTCGGATTCTACCGAAGGCTCATCAAGGACGTTTCAAAGATAACAACACCAATGTGCCAACTCTTGAAAAAAGAGGTTGATTTCAAGTTTAATGAGGCATGCAAAGAAGCTATCGACAAGCTCAAGGAATTGCTTACATCCGCCCCCATCATACTAGCGCCAAATTGGGATCTCCCTTTCGAGATCATGTGTGATGCAAGCAATTAGCTATCGGCGCCATTTTGGGTCAAAAGAATGGAAGAGCCTCCCATGTGATCTACTATGCATCGAGGACACTAGACAATGCTTAAAGCAACTACTCTACCACAGAGAAGGAGCTATTGTCCATAATGTTCGCTTTGGAGAAATTTTGGCAATATCTACTTGGCACCAAAGTTATAGTCTATTCGGATCATGCGGCTCTTAAGTACTTGATGACGAAGAAAGATGCAAAGCCAAGACTCATTAAGTGGATCTTATTGTTACAAGGATTTGATTGGAAATTCAGGACAAGAGTGGATGCGATAACCTTGTTGCCGACCACCTAAGCCGGATCACTTCAAATGAAAATCCCCTCCTATTGCGGGACGAGTTTCCGGATGAGCATCTCTTTTCCCTTACTCAATCTATTCCTTGGTATGCCAATATCGTTAACTTTTTGGTCACAAAATGGTACCCCGACACATTCATATGTGCTCAAAAAGATAAATTGAAAAGTGATGCAAAATATTACGTGTGGGATGAACCTTATTTGTGGAAACATTGTCCCGATCAAATCATTAGGCGATGTGTGCCCCAACAAGAGCATCAATCCATTTTGCAATTTTGTCATGAATTTCCTTGTGGGGGACACTTCTGACCTAACCGAACTTTGAGAAAGGTTCTTGAGTGTGGACTATTTTGGCCAACCATGTCACGCGATTGTTATATGTTTTGTAAAAGTTGTGAGTGGTGCCAAAGGACGGGAAACATTTCACAAAAGAACCAAATGCCACAAAATCCAATCCTTGTTTGTGAAGTTTTTGACATATGGGGGATTGATTTCATGGGCACATTTTCCATCTCATTTGGCAACGTTTATATTTTACTCGCGGTTGACTATGTCTCTAAATGGGTTGAGGCCAAAGCCACAAGATCAGATGATGCCAAAACGGTTATCGAATTTTTAAAGTCTAATGTGTTTGTGAGATTTGATGTGCCTAGGGCATTGATTAGCGATCGAGGGACGCATTTCTACAACAAGATGATGGAGGCTTTATTGAAGAAGTACAATGTGACCCATCGTGTCTCAATCGCATACCACCCTCAAACGAACGGTCAACCGGAAGTTTCAAATCGTGAGGTGAAGAGTATTCTAGAGAAAACAGTGAATCTGACAAGGAAGGATTGGAGCTTGTGGCTTGATGATGCCTTATGGGCCTATCGTACCGCTTACAAGACCCCGATAGGAATGTCCCCCTTTAGGTTGGTTTTTGGAAAGCCATGTCATCTACCCTGTCGAATTAGAGCACCATGCATTTTGGGCGGTCAAGCAATCCAATTACAATATTGATGAGATAGGAAGACATATGAAGCTTCAACTCCAAGAGCTAGAAGAATTAAGAAATGACTCTTAGGAAAACTCAAGGATTTATAAGGAGAAAACGAAGCTTTTCCATGACCAGTCCATCACCCTTAACAATTTTGAACCGAGGCATAGGGTCTTACTTTACCATTCACGATTGAAGTTATTTCCAGGAAAGCTAAGGTCAATATGGATTGGACCTATTGTTGTTATAAACACCTTTGACCATGGGGCGGTGGAAATTTAGAGCGAAAAAGAAGGGACAAAATTTTAAAGTCAATGGACACCGTTTGAAGCCATTTTATGAAGGCTTCAATGCTAATGCTCTTGAAATCATCCATTTGGATGTCCCGACGTGTTGAAGTGTGCAAGGAGGACGTCTCACCAAAGACGTTAAAGAATGGCATTTTTGGAAAGCTATGCTTTCATCCTTCTCAAATTCAATAAATCTTTTTAAAAATCGTTTTCAGGATTTTGAAAAAAAATAAAATTTTGAAAGTTTTCATCTTTATTCCCGTTTTTCTTTCAAACTTTTATCAAATTATCAGAACCGGGCCTTACAGGAATCATTTTGGCCTAGAAATCGAGCTTTTAGAAAAATCATATTTTTTTACCCAAAGGAAGGGCCCGCGGCCCGCATGAAATGTGTGAAGGAGAGCCCGCGGCCCACGTAGACGAAGCAAGCTTGGTCACGTTCAGCAAGCGCGGCTAGCCCGCGGCCCGAGCTGTGCCCGCGTGAAGGATCAGTACATTTCGAGGCGACTAGACGCGGCCCGCCCCTAGCCCGCATTGGGGTTGTCAGCACTTGGCATTTTTTTCCATCGACTCAGCTAACACGACCATCCCGCGGCCCACAAGTCACCCGTGCAATGGTTCAGAAGGCATCCAAAGGAGATCGAGCAACTAGACGTGGCCAGCATGCGGCCCGCGCCTAGCCCGCCTGTTGGTCGTTGACTGGATTTTTAGCTGTTGACTCATTTGACTTTATTTGACCAAGAATTTTAATGATTTGACCAAACATTGACCGGCTGTTGACCTCTCTTGACCATGGATTAAACACTTCATCCACTCTTCTTCTTTATTCAAACCCTAACAAATCCCACCATTTTCTCTCTACAGCTCAAGAACATCAACACCCACTTCTCACAAAAATCCAATTTCCCAGAGTTCTATAGGTCGGAATCTCGTGAAACCACCGCCATTCTTCCCCATTTTTCCTCCTCTACAAACCCCACCCAAAATTTGGTTCGATCTGTGGCCGGAAGTCCGGGTGCCACCACCACCCACTGCCACCTTCTTTTGCATATTCCGAGCAACTCCGGCAACCATTGGGGATTTCGAGCAAGGGGTTTTGTTTCTCTCGTCAAGGGCTTTCTAAACATATCAATTTCCCCCCAAAAAAACTCACCAAAATTTTTTGCCCGATTCCAAGTGCCGCCACCCTAGTCACCGGGAAAATCGCCTTGAAGCTCGTTTGTGCGGTCGTTCTAGCAATTCAAGCGTCAAACACGGAGCAAAATCATAAGCTTGGGGTGTGCATTGGAGATTCTCTTTGGTGGTTCTAATTCCGCTTCCACCATTCGTCCCGGGTTTAAGCAAATTGGGTACCCTCGTTCCTTTAACTTGATTATTTGTTTGTTAAATACCCATTTGTTGTTGGAGTTGTATCGTCACCCTTGTGGTTTTTGGTGTGATTTGAATATTATTATTATTGTCAAAATTTTATCTCGAGTCAATGTCTAAGCGTGCCAAAACCGGACCTAGTTCATCTAAGGGTGGGTCGAAAGGCAAATCCAATGACCCCCCATTTCGTTTGTTGAATCGTGAACACCGCAAAACATATGACTTTCTTGTCTCCAACAAGCGCAAGGTCAAATCAACAAAGTTCCTCCACAAAGAGTCTTTTGAAGCTCTCAAAGTGCTAGAGGGTGTTCAATCACTTTTTGACAACATTGGTTGGGGTCGGTTTCTTCATAATCGTACAGCGACCTACATTGATCCGACTTTGGAATTCCTCTCAACATTCCACATTGATGACAATACGAACACCATCACATTCTAAATGCAAGGAGAGAGTAGCTCATTGCCATTTCGGGTTGTCGATGCTTTAATGGGTAACCCGGTGGACCACACTTACTCCCAACAGGATCCTTGGCCTGCCACCTTTAACGAACACCATTTTTGGCAACAAATCACAAACGAACCACGATATACATCATCTTCCTCCAAGTCTTCCTCAATCATTCATCCATGTTTACGCCTGGCCCACCGAGTCCTTACATGCACCATTTTTGTCCGCTCCGAAGTGGGTCAAATTTCTAAAGATGAAGTATTCTTTCTATGGTGCATAACACGCGAAAACGGACCCAACCCGGATTTTGCAACATTCTTCTTCACCAAATGCTACAATCTCACCACTATGGACATCGGGGACATTTTCATTGGTGGATGATCACACTCACTGCATCTAGACCACCACACCTTGACATCCTCGCACTCCGGTAAATGAAAATCATCCGCGAATCTATCGGTGGTCACATTTGGAACCTTGATAATCAGCCATACCTCATTCTTCCTCACAAGTATATAGGGTGTTTCGAACCAACCGACCCCGAACAATGGGCCATTCCATCCGACTACCCTCCTCCTGTGGATGATGAAGATGACCAGTTTCAGCAGCAGGGGGGACACGAGATCCCACCGTACTTCCCCCCTAACTTCTTCGACCAGTTCACCACAACGTTCTCCACCATTCAGCGCATCGATACTCAGACGCAGGAGAACACCCGAGGTATCCAGGATGTGGTGGTCCGTGTTGATCAGTTGGAGCAATTCATCCCGCCTACTTCCTGCCAAGTCCAGGATATGTGAGATTACCACTACCGCCATGGACACTTTCCGCCGCCCGACACTCTGATTTAGGTCATTTTCGGCTTTTCCTTAAGCATTGAGGACAATGCTTGTTCTTAAGCTTGGGGTGGGGAATTTCCTTTTACTTTTAATTTTTCATGCATTTTTTTTAGTTAAGATTCATTTCATTTTAGTTTTAAGCTAATTTGCATTCATTATTTTTTTTATATAAAATTCCAAAAAGATTTTATTTTCTTCTTTTCTATTTTCTATTTTTGCATTACACTTAGCTTAGGGCATTAGCATTCATGCATTTTTGTTATATGTTTATTCTCACCCCCTTAGATACCATGGAATAGGTTCACAGTTATTGTATCATTATTGGTTCAGGATTTGGTTGCTATCTCACCCATCGAACCGGGACCACTAGCTGCAGCTTGGGACTTCATACATGGGATTAGATGCTGGAAGCTTAAAGGGGTAAGTGATCATGGCCAGGTAGTTTCACAATGAATTATGCATGCAATACTAACAACTGTAGGATATACTATAGCAATGGATGTTCTTAGCCTTGCGGTCCATGCCACTGAAAGGATCACACTTGATCATGTTTGAACTGTTAGGATGAAGCACTGGTGCTTGTACCCGAGTAGAATCCATATCCGGTCTCTTTACATCACCATATTGTTTTTTAGATTTACTTAGGATTTTAAAGAGTCTTTTAGCCCACATTTGGGCATTTTCTTTATTTTTGAAAAATCACAAGTTTGAAAAGGATCTTGCATATTTACGCTCCACACATGGTCATTTTCACACTTAGACCATTTTGATTATTATTGTTACTCTCTCGGTTCCACTTACATAATTTTGGGAACCAAATTTTGATTCAAAACGTTTTCCTGATAAAAGAAAAAAATTCAATATGTTAGTGCATTACATTCGAATCTTAAAAAAAAAAATACTGCAATAATCTTAGATAACGGACCGGTTTAATTATTGAACAACTTTTCCTTCATTTTGGTCACCCAATGTTTGATATTCATTTATATAGGTTTGTCTTATTATATATAGATCGAGTTGTTTCTTTTTCGCAAATTGGTGATGTTAGAGAGATCGTTGAGCTGGATACTACGGGAGGTTTGGGTCAACACTAAGTGAACTGATTCCTACAACGGTGCCCAAGCGGTAAAACCCAATCACACTTGAGAGTAGCTGACAAACGTGAGATCATGTAACTTTCGTGATAAGCGTGTGCACTTAAAAAAGAAGAGCTCTATACGAGCCCATCCATTTGCTTTCTCCCTACTATAGACGTTCTTCATTTTTTGCATGTTCCATTGGGGCTGCAACTGACCATCCCTCCTTACTCACCTAGAGGAGTTGTCCTAGCTGTGGTTTATGGTCCCATTGTCATCGGATGAAAAAGTAATGAGATAATAACAAGATCAATTCTGACCATGTTGACTAACGGTGATCAGGTTCTGCGGTTCTATCCATTCTTTTTATTTTTCTTAAGATAGTTCATCCCGAGTTCATTTTGGTCTTCTCTTACTTGTGGACAAGTAAGGTTTAAGCTTGGGGTGATTTTATGGTTTCATTTTATTTACTTCTATTTATAGTTTATTTTATCACATTTCATTCGCATTTTAGTTAATTTTCATGCATATTTTCCTTTTTGTTATTTTATGACCATTTCGGGTACTTTCAAGTTTCCTGAGCATAATTGCAGATTTTTTGGAGACTAGCATAGTGGAATGTACGGGAGGTGATTGGACTTGGAGGACAACAAGGACTTTGGGCTTGATGTCTATGGAGGTGATTCATGGAGTGTGTTTGTCAATTGCTTGAAGGCTTGGAAGAATTGAACTTTAAATTTTCAAGGTGCGGGAGAATTTTCGTGTAACGACATGATTTTTCAAATATAATTTTCATTTTCAATTTCATAAAACACATGTCATTTTATAAAAAACACCATAATAGTCAACAAAGTTTTCTAAACATCATATCAAATCCAGGATCCACAATCATAGCTCAATGTCCCGAGTGTGTGTACAATCACGTCAGTGCCTTCTCGCGATCCTCTGAGGCACCTGAAACACATAACACATAACACGGTAAGCACAAATTCTTGGTGAGCTCCCTAAAATACCACAGGCATATAAATTAGCCACTCGAGGCTAAAGCTCTATGATGCCTTCCGGCCAATGTGTCTCAGTGGACCTTCCGGCTCCACAACTATGGTAGACATTCCGACCCTACCATGATGACCTTCCGGTCCTGCTCTGTTGACCTTCCGGTCCTACTTTGTTGACCTTCCAGCCCAACCATGATGAACTTCTGGTCCAAGCCATGTCGACCTTCCGATCCGAAACATGCAACTCATAACATAGCATATCACATATATCACATATCACATATAAGCACATACGACCTTCCGGTCACACATAATTACCACTCTAGGTAAGGTATAGTGAAAAGACTCACCTCAAACTATCTCAGAATAATCTCGGACTCTAATCTCCGGTCTAGCCTCCGTCTAATACACATAAACAGAAATTCTTATTGAATAACAGCTCTCATTAAGCTAGACCACCCCCCCCCCCCCCCCCGAGGCTCTCACAGAAGGGTAAAATACCATTTTACCCCTTCTTGGATCCAAAAGTCCATTTTTGTTGACCGAACCCTAAAAGTCAACGCCTTCGAGTACGTTGTGCGTACCAGATTCCTACGTTGGACGTACTCATCCACTACGCTGATATCAGGCTAATTGAACCCTACGCCCCACGTACTAGGATTTACGCTTAGCGTACGTCCCAGTTTCACTATTTCCTCACTTATGGTCTTAATCAGTTAAGACCTTGGCTCAAAATGCAGATCTGGACCCCCTACAGCCTCCTAATCTATACAGTCGAAGACTTTACGCCTTTGCATGGCTAGTTTAGCCTTAAGCACTCAAAACCTTCATTCATTTTCTTTCTCAAGCCCATATCCCATGCATGGTTAGCTCTTAATGACCAAGATTGGCTTTTTATGACATTATAACACGAAATACACTAGCAAGGGACAGATCTAGGTTCTTAGAGCTCATCAACTCACAAAGCCATTAACGTTTGGGACAAAAACCCTAAAACATCCCATATAAGAACACACAACAGAAAAAGGAAGAAAGTTTAAAGCTTTATACCTCTAAATGAAGCTTCTCACACTGCTAAGCTCAGATCCAAGTGCTTGGGCTCTTACTCCTTCTTCTCCAAAGATTTCTCTCCACTCTTATGGCTCAAGAACACACCAAAAAGCTCTCAAGGGCACTCTCAAGCTTCAAGAACGAGGATTAGGGTTTTGGATGGGCAAGTTTCTGGAAATGGTGGCCAACAATAAGGCCATAACGTTCTTTAAATAGGGGCTCACTTAGAATTAGGGTTTCATTATGGGCCTGGTATGCCCCGCGTACTAGGCAACCTCCACGTCATGAATACGCTCAAGAGTACGCGCGACGTACTCTATATTATGCCCAGCATACTCGATCATCACACAAACTACTCAAGGGCTAAAACTGACAACTTCATGAAAGAAGAAGGACCAAGGAGGTATACCTGATTTAGGGATGTTACATTTCGAGTGTGCAGAGATTGATAATCGGGAGTTTGTGGAAGCTATGAGTGATTTGGAGAAGGTAAATTGGGCTCATATTGAAGAAATCTTGAAGAAAAATGGGCTAGAAGTTGAGTAGACTCGAACTGGGCCAATGGAATAGCTGCGGGGGCCCAAGACATGAAGAAGCCCAAAAATCCGTCATACTCACGTGGCCCGCGTAAGGTTTCCACACGGCCCGCATGGATTCCTGAATGGGCAATTTTGGGATTTTGTTTTGAGCTTTATATTGGGAAGGTTGGTGTGCCTATTTAGCCTTATCTTGAACATCCGATTTTGACACATTTTCTCTGGAGTTTTGGAGCACTTTGAAGGCCAAGAACCCTTGGTTCACCTCTTGGTTCTTGTTAAATGTTTGTTACAATCTTTACTAATTTTGTTTTCTTAAGTTTAGCCATGCTTGGCTAGACAATTTGTGGTTGACTTTGGTGGAATCCTTTGAATAATTGTTGAATGTTGAAGACTCCATGAACTTGTGTTTGAATCTTTATGAAATTTTTTTGTGTTTTAACATCTTATCATTACTTATATGTTTTTATTCATGAGTTTAAATGTGTATGTGGTGATTAGTGGGCTAATTTCTTGATTAAGTAGAGAATCTTCAAATTAGCAAGTAATAAGTGATTTTTGTGTTAGTTTTACTTCACACAATCATAAAAACATTTTCTCCGACATGGTAGTGGAAGCTTTTGACTCCTCTTGGATTTGGTGACTTTTTAATTCTTAATTCTAGTTGACTTTCGCTAATTACATGCTTAATGGAATTGGTGACTTTGACTAAGGAAATTGTTATGAGATTTTCTAACCATTTCAACAACTAAGAAAAGTCTAGGTAATCTCAAGCTCCTTGGATTACTATAGCCAAATTAAGGATTTAAAACAAGTATTACACTATTGGATTCTGATGATTTGTTCATCAAAAAGTCAAAGTGAGGAAACCTCAAGTCAACCATCTTTCTCTTATTGATTTTACATCAAACTCTTGTTTGTGTTGAAATTGTTTATTTAAATCTTAGTTTAATCCTCGTTTATTTCAAGAATTTCAAAAAACGAAACCCCCCCCCCCCTTTTAATTTATTGTTATTTTTATAAGTAATTTTACAAACAGATTTTCATAGAGTTATAAAATTGAACCAATCTCCGTGGATACGATCCCTTTACCACTATACACTATTTTAGTGTGCAAGATTTAGGGTTATTAATTTTGTTGACCACGACAACCACCATTATGGCCATTTTCATGGAAGTCGAATGTTATATTTTGAGTTGGGTTCATTTGGGGCATGCAAAGTCACCAAGTTAGTGACTTTATGGGTGTAGACTTTGATTAGGACTCAAAAATGTGGTTTGGACCTTTGGGCTAGGCATTAAGTTCTTAATAGGAAAAGTTGGCTTAACGGTGGAGTACGATGGGCGTCCAAGTCTGTATGTGCAGCGTACAAGCCATCAAGTGTGTACACGCAACGTACCGTTGAGTACGCCCTGCGTACTCAGTCAGAGTGGACTTCACACCTTTGGGCCTCAGTTTGGGCCATTTCTTGGTCCTAGTTGCTTCAAGCCTTCATGGGCCATCTGAAAAACAGTCTTTTGGATTAAGGAAATTATTGGGCTTAAGGGTAAGGCCCATTGGAGGGGTTTGGTCCCAATTTGGTAAACTAGGCCATAAGTGGCCATAAGTGGGCCTTGGAAGATTAGTTAGTGTGGGCCTTTTATATTGTGGATTTGGGCCTTAGTCTTGGATCAAATTCGGCCAGGGGTAAAATAGTTATTTTACCCCAAGTATGGAGTATTGGATATTGATTGGGTGTTATTTTGTACTGATAGCTTAAGGAGTCATCAGGGAAACAGATAAGGATTTCTTTCTATGAGATTCAGCATTTGAGGTGAGTTTCCTCACTGGGTTTAGCAGGTTGAAGGCACCAATGTCGGCCCATAATTTTGTGTTAGGATGCTAGATGTTTGTTCGACTCTTGCGTGCGTTATATGATGATATGTTTACCGGGAAAGGCCCGATGCTAGGCGAGGCCTAAGGAGGATATCGTATGCTAATTATCAGTATGATTACATGATTACCATGCAGGGATCGATGTCAGGTGGGGACCGATGACTGTATGGTATGCTATAGCCCTTGTGATTATTGCGTGTGCTAGTATGATTATATGTTTATATGATTATATGGTTATATGGTTTTGAGCATATCGGGCGAGGCCCGATGATTGGAACATATGCTAGTGTTTATGATCCTTTTATGTATTAACATGATTATGTGATATTTTGTATGTGATAAGTAGGCAAGGCCCAGGGACATTTGAGGCCTGAGAATAACAGATCTGTAATCCCAGTGGGGCTCGATGTCGGGCGGGGCCTGAGGCCGAGTGGGACTCAAGATCGGGCGTGACCAGATGGAGGGCGGGGGCCCAATATGTGATTTATGTATGTGGGGTATATGGTATCTTGGGGAACTCATTAAGCTTTATGCTTACGGTTTTCAATTTATGTTTCAGGTACTTCGGTTTTCATAATGGAAGGGCTCAGGATGATTGCAGAGCACACACCACATGTTTTCGCTGTCTGTAAATTACTCTGATTTAATGATGTTTTGTTAAATCTTGATTACCTTGGATTTATGGAGTTGTTGTGTATTAGCGATTTATTAATATAAAAATGGAAATTTCATTTCATTATTTTGGGACGTTACATTCTAATTCCTAGCTCAAGTTGAGGTTGCGTACATGATTATATACTTAACTCGTCATCTCCTTTAGTGAATTTGTGTTTGGAGTGAAGTTGAGCATAAACCCTAGGTGGGAATTCAAAAGTTACAAATCATTCAATGATTTGAATGTGTTTTTGGATGTTAGAATTGTATTTTAGACATCATGATATCACCACTTCATTCTTGAGTGATTATAGTCAATCTCTAATAGTAGAATTGTGTATCTCAAACCCTAATCTAACGAATGAGTTGTTTGTTGGTGTTACACCCATTTCCCAAAGAAGGTTGGCCAGGATTAAAGGAATCAAAATAAGTTTTGTGGAGCAAACCCTCAACCATGACAGGGGGCATGGATGCCCACAACGTGTCGTGAAGTTAATGGATCACGTGTTTAGAGGACCGTCATGGCGTCATAATAGATGGTCACGGCATGGCAATAGTAGCATCCCAAGCCCATGCATTTTTAGGATGTATCCCATATTTAATCCCCATAACTCCTATTCTAGGTCATTTCAGCCTCCATCTCCCCATTCTGAAACCCTAGCCTCTTTTCCTTAATTTTGAGCTTAGTGGCTCTATCTTTTGATTGTTTTCTTCATTTGGTGAAACGTGGAGAAGGAGGTGGTTCATTTTGGTGCAAGGAAACAAGGGGCAAGCTTGGATCCAAGATCTTCTTCATATTTCTTAGTTGTTGGAGGTAAAAACTTCATACCTTGTCATTTACACTTCTTGTTTCAAGTATGAACACAATTTTGGATGTTTTGGTCCATTATTGAGTGCTCTTGGAGTTTAAGGAACTCCATAGCTTGATGTGGTGCTCATCTGGTCATGAACTTCAGAGCTACTTAGAAAAAGGTCTTAGTTTGAGTGTTCTTATCCCCATGTTTGAGTTTTGGTCATATTAAATACGTAATGGACTTAGGGTTTAAGATCTTGTCTTATGGTGAGGTCCTAATGGATAAAGTTGGAAACTTTAACCATTAAATCAGTTTAGAGAAGTAGATATGAAATTATGAGCTTAGATCTGAAAGGATTAAGCTCTTGCTGGTAAAATGGTGATTTTTCCAGTGGTCACGGCGTGGCAAAGTCAAAAACCATGATTGCCTTGTTCTGGCATTGCCACGGCATGGCCAAGAAGGACCACGGTGTGTCAATGCCCTTCATGTTGACTATTTGACCTTGTGACCCCACGACGTGGCGAAGTAGGGTCGTGACACGGCGTTGACCTTGACCAAGTTTGACCGTTGACTTTTGTGATCAGTTTGACTTTGGGTCAAACTTGAGGGCCTTGGATTGTTGATTAAGATTCTACTTGGTGTGATGATTAGTGGATTCATGGGAGCCAGTAGTGTAGAAAGTGAAGCGTGTCTCGGTGTTTCGGGGTTCTTCATTCAGGTATATTTTCCTCACTGTACCCATGCGTCGAAGGCACCAATGTCGGCCCATTAGTTTTTGTTATCATTTATTAGAAGGATGCCATATGGACTGTATGTAGTCACATAGGATAGACTGAGGAATCTTGATCTAGGATTTATTGCATGTTCCTCGTTTGATTGTGGCTTTAGGGTAGGATCACCTATCTGGATATCTATCTTACCTCTGGGTATATATGGTTATGCATTCCTTGTAGTGTTAGTCATGTATCCTTGTGAATAGGATGTTGCTATGCTATAGTAATCTGCTAGATTCATGTATATATTGGTTTGATAGGCTGCAGTAGTAGTGGAATGTTGGTTAGAGTACCAGTAGACTGATTACTGTCTAGTGGAGCACCTTAGGCATTGTATATAGTCATGTAGGATAACCTGAGAACTCTTGATTTAGGCTTCCATGCTTCATCCTCATTTGGTTGTGGCTCTAGAGTAGGATCATCTATTCGGGTGGCTATTTCACCTCTGATTACTTACGGTTATGCATTTAATAGAGGTTAGTTGGTAGTAGAGTAGTATGTTATGATAGGGATAGTAAGAGGTACTGAGTTGTACGATTGATAATTGCTTGTATTCAGTGTTGGGTTTTTATTCAAAAAAATCTAATTTCATAAACGGTAAAACAACAATGGAAGGTTTAAAATTGATGAATAAAACTAAAACTATTTTACACACCAAGGATCATTTTGCAAGAGTTAAAAAGATTAAAACAGCCATAAAAGAGAAAGCATAACAACTTTTGAACACTTTGATCCTCATGGGAGGTTGGAAGTTGATGGAGATGAGATTAAGCTCTAAATTAAGAGCTCTCTAGAAGTATCCACCAAGCAAGAGTAGAACCATCAAAACGTGTTAGTATACACTTGTAATTTGATGTTCATAAGCCTTTGAAATATATACCAAATATATGTTCAAAGGTGAACCAACGGAGGGACATAAATCTAGCACCAACTTGCAAGAGAATGGAGTAGAAAGGAAAGTCAAAATCTCAAAATTTAGCAGCCCTTGTAAGCTCATGTAGCTCACGGTCTTGGGCTCCAAAACCAGAAGAAACAAAGGAGAAAAAGTGAGAAAATAACTAAATTCAAAACTCTTCATTCACATGCATATATGCTTAGACAAAAAGCAAGAAAGGACCATACCTTCTAACTAGTCAAAGCATGGTCTCAAAGGACAAGCAAAAGATATCACCTAGCCATGCACCTATACATTTTCGGCCTTGGTGCTTTAGGAGATAAGAAAGAAGTCACTTTTACTTTATTCATGACTAGTTAAGTGTTTATATAAATATACAAACTTTATATAAAAGCCTATCATTTATATAAAGTGTTTATAATATTTATATAACATATAACTAGTCATATATGTATGAATATCTCTTTTATATATAAACCCACATTTTATATACAAATAAACTTTAGCTAGTTTATTAAGTTAAAATTATATATAACTTAAAAATAATCATACTTTATGATATATTTTATAAGTTGTTATTTCTCCAATAAATATTATTTCCGCAAATAATAAATTTCTAATTTGTAAAATATTATTTCCATGAAATAATAATTTTCCAATTAAATACAAGTGTTGATATATTTATTAATAATCAAATTATACTAATAAATAATCAATTGACGGTAACTTGCTATAAGGTGTGACCCTAGAAGATCATATATTATTAGCAATATCATTCTATAATGACTCTTGGGCATACTATATCTTTCATTATGTGCCTACTTGATCCTTGATTGTTTATATGCCGGCATATGGTGACAGATGAGGTTGAGGCAGTCATCTTGTGTGTTATAGGCCAAGATACTTGGTGCAGACCGGCTATAAGCCGTAGGCATGGAGGCTCAAGAAAAGCGGTTGGGTTGAGATGGCAGGCCAGCAAACCCGAGGTATTCTAGTCTGATGACTAATTGGACCCGTTGCATGTTGGCATTCCAATCTGATGACTGACTGGGCCAGGGTATTCCATCTCGATGATTATGGGCCCGTTTTGCATGCTAATACATTTGTTGTATGAGGTATTTTGGGGGAAAACTCGCTAAGCTTTATGCTTAACCAATTGTTTATGTTTATAGGTTAATTCGATGATCATGGGAAGGTGAAGACAGGATTGTACACACTCATTAGCAGTGTAACGCTCGGTTCCTGGTATGTATTTTAAATCAATTTATACATTTTTGTACAAGAACTCGACGAGTTTGAGGCCCCAAACTCGTCGAGTAGGAATGGAATTTGGACGCGGGATTTAAAGTCTACTCGATGAGTTGATGCTCTCAACTCGACGAGTAGGGTTGCCATAATGAAACCCTAATTTTCAGGGTTTAGCACCCTATTTAAACAACTTAACCTCCAAAGGATGGCCTCATTTGCAGCCTCTGTAACATCCCAAGTTCAGGTGTAGCTTATAAACCCTTATTTTGTTGTAATTGACAAGTTTGGCCCTTCATTTGAGAAAAAGTGGAAGTTGAGTACGCAGGTCGTATGTGTGTGTACGCTCAGCGTACTCATATGCGTGATTTGGACGTGGAAGCCACCTAGTATGCTAGGTGTACCAGAGGGTATGTTGGGCGTACTAGGCTCAGAGTGAAAACCCTAATTATTGGGTGTGTCCCTATTTAAGGAACATGATGACCTCATTTCTAGCCACCATTTCCAGCTCTCAACCATCTCAGAACCCTAATTTTCATCCCTCGAGCTTGAGTGTCCATTTGTGAGCTTCTTAGTGTTCTTGTGGCATCCTTGGAGTGAAGAAGGAGCATTGAAGAGAATAGAGTTGGAGTCAAGGCTTTAGATCTGAGCTTTTCTGTGGTTGGAGTATCAGTTGAAGGTATAAAGCTCAAAGCTTTCTCATCCTTTTTGATTTGTGCATAATATGGTCCTTTTATGGTTTTTGGTCCCAAAGCTTGAAGCTTTATGAGTTGTTGAACTCCAGAGCCTAATATTTGTCCCTTTGAGTGTTCTTAATGGAGTGGATTCATAAAAATGGAGTCTTGGACGTCAAAACCATCCCATGCATGAGATATGAGCATTTTTGGGAGAAAAGAGTGAGTGTTTTTGGGTTTGGGACTTTCTCAGCCATGCAAAGGTTCATTGTCACGAACTTTATGGAGTATGAGCCTTTAAGGAGTCCAGATCTGAGAGTGGAGCTATGGTCCTAATGGATTAAGAACAAGAGAGTGGAAAGAACAAGTTTGGGCCGTACGCTAAGCGTAATCCCAGTATGCGCAGCATAGGGTCGAGGATCCCCGATGCATGGCGAGGCAGTACGCCCAGCGTATGCGCTGCGGTTGACTTTTGTTGACTTTTAGGGTTTGGTCAATTATGGACCATAGAGACCATGAAAGGGATAAAATGGTCTTTTATCATTCTGTAAGTTTATAGAGGGTTTAGCCTAGCTACTTTTGAGGGTCGTTTATTGTGACATCCCCAATTTCACAACCAGAAAAGACCGATTTGTTTATGCTTTGTTTTTTTAAATCAGAGTAATCTTTTACAGAAAACAGTTGCGGAATTTGTTCCCAAAACAAAATATGATAAGAATTTGTCAAAGCATTTCTTTAAAGAAATGTATTTTCATTATATAACAAAATCTCAGAATTTCATGTTCAATACAGACCAAAAGCATAAACATAACAACATAAACCTTACACAGTTAATTATAACTACGGGCCTATAATCCATATATCTTGTTACATCATCCAACTTATGCTCTTGTGCCACAACCTGTAATACAAAGAAAAATGAGTGGGTCAAGCTTGGGAGCCTGGTGATCATATAGGGTTTTCAACCCACAATAATATAATAATTATATTCAACCATCAAACAATCAACCCAATTACCCATCCCCATTATCTTTTTTTTTATTTCTTTGGATTTTACCCTAAGAATTCAACTACCCGTCATTCATTCATTCATTCCTAAGGATTGACCTAAGGAATTGGCACAAAATCTATTGCTACATAAGGCGCATCTATCAACATCATCCTTTAAGCGCCTCTGCCAGGATTACGTCATACACTATGAGGCACGACTGCCAGGTTTATGACATTCTCTTTTAGGCGTATCTGCTGACATTATCCTATAAGCACATCTGCCAGGATTATCCTATAAGCGCATTTGCTAGTATTATGACATTCTCTATTTGGTGCATCTACCAATATTATTCTTAAGCGCATCTGCTAGTATTATGACATTCTTTAATTGGTGCATCTACCAATATTATTCTTAAGCGCATCTGCTAGTATTATCAAATTCTCTAATTGGCGCATCTGCTAGTATTATGACATTCTCTAATTGGTGCATCTGCCAATATCATTCTTAATCATCTTACATACCTCATCATTTACCTCATCATTTTATCACATACCAACTATCTCATCTACCCATGTTCTACCCAACATATTAGTAACTATAAAATGCATATATAGTTTAACTCATTTAAAAACCATATAAAACATCCATTCCTGTAACAGCCCGGATTCCCAGGTATTATATATTTATTTATCTATTTACTTTTGATGATTTGTGAGGAGACTCGGTGAGTTGGAGCCTAGACTCACCGAGTATGATCGCGGATTTGGACGCGGGTTCACGCCCCGACTCGACGAGTCCAAGGAATGGACTCGGCGAGTCTGCGCTGTTTAATGAAACCCTAATTTCTCGGGTTTTGGAGCCTATTTAAAGGGCCTTATGGTCGTCATTTGTGCTCACCAGTCCCTTGAGAGAAACCCTAGTGAGCTTGAGCGTTTAGAGTAAGTCAAGGAGCCATTATTGACCTTGGAGGTGTTATCTAGCAAGGGAAAGGAAGCAATAGCCAAGGGGGGAAACAAGAGGAGCCACTTCCTGAAGATTTGAGGTCCAGAACATCACGTTTGAGGTACTATTTTCGAGCCATTCTCTGTTATGTTGATGTTCATGTTGATTTAGGGCTTATTGAGCCCTTTTGTGACTAGATATAGTGCTTCCTTGGTCCCTTAAGCGAGTTAGGTTCTAGATCTGGACCCTTGGAGGTCCATAGTGTCCCTTTGTCCAAGCTTTTTATGAATCCATGGGGGTTTTGGATTGGGGTCTTTGTGCTTGAGGTCAAAACACCATTTATGAGGCATGGGGTGTGTTATGAGCACCAAGACATGAACTTTACGTGATGAATGTGCTTGGGAGGGCCAGATCTATGAGTTGTTGGAGCGGATCTGACCTCAGAAGTGAGATTGAGTTGGTGCATGGCATGGACTCGCCGAGTCCGAAGAACAGACTCGGCGAGTAGCTTGAAGTTTGTCCTTGACCACTCAGCGAGTGGTCTTGCCGAGTTAAGGGTCGACTCAGTGAGTCAAGGAGAGTTAGAGATGGTTGACAGATGGACTGAGTCGAGCTGGGACTCGTCGAGTTGTTCTTGAGACTCGGCGAGTTGAGTCGTGGTGGCCCCGCGATTCATGCCAGGTGGAACTCGTCGAGTCAGGGGAGTACTCGACGTGTCAAAAGAGAATCCTAGAGAGTTGGTGAATATGTATAGACTCGCCGAGTCGCCCTAGTGCACTCGCCGAGTCCGGTCAAAGTTGATCGTTGACCGTTGACCAGAGTTGACCAAAGTTGACTTGATAGGGGTAGTCAACCTTAGTGGTAAAAGTGTTAATTAGAGATGTATGATGTTATAGGAGGATTATAGCTCGGAGGATCGAGCACGAGTGATTTCCAGGATTCGCAGGTTATCGAGATATACGAGGTGTGTCTTCTCACTATACTTTACCTTGAGTAGGTAATCAGAGTTATGTGTCAGAGTATGTGTATGTTATGTGTATGTTATGTGTTGTACTGCATGATGTCTATATGATTTATGCGGTGCATGTTTACAGAGATGGAACCGGAAGGTTCCCAGAGTTAGAACCTGAGGGTTCACAAAGTTTGGGTGCACGAACCCATAGAGTTATAGCCTCGAGTGGCTAATATGTGTTTATGTGGTATTTTGGGGAACTCACTAAGCTTTGTGCTTACAGTGTTAGTGTTGTTTGTTTCAGGTACTAGTGATGACCGTGGGAAGGCGTCGGCTTGATCTGTACACACGCAAGGGATTTTTATGTGATATGATCTTGGGATTTTGTATGATGTGAATTGAAAATTTAAACTTGATGTTTTATGAAAATTAAATGAAAAATGTTTTTATATTTTGCGAAAAATTATTTTGAAAATTCATGGTGTTACAAGTTGGTATCAGAGCCTTGGTTTGAGGGATTCGAGTACACCTTCGGGCGTATTTGAACTCAAACTGAGGATTTGAGAATTATTTTCAAAAAGAGTAAAAGATTTTGAAAAGAAACGTTGAGCAGGGTTATGTGTACGATCAGTCCGCGCCCGAACAGTGATTTCCCAAAATACCCTCATGTTATGTGCTATTGATATTGATATGATGTATTCACATGCTAGAGTAGGCTAGGTATTCCTATTAGGACTAGAGTGGCCTGATTGTGATGCCTTAGCCTAGGAAATGGTGAGCTGCTATGAGATGCTTGAGAGTGAGTAGGTAGCAGCGAGAGGCTTATGAGGGATCTATTAGAGAATAGCCTGTGCATGATAGAGTACTTGGGATTTGGGATCCAAAGAGGAGGACTTGGGGTGTATTCTGGTACGGTGCGGACAGTAGTATTGGGCCCGTACTACTGAAAGCACCGAAGCGGTGTACAGTCCAAGTAAGAATCTTTGGAATACCAAGGATCAAGGAGGAATGAGTTGTCGAGTGTGAGTATGCTTGAAGGGGTTCTAATTTTTCGTATGTTGTATTTCAGAGGTAGATCATGGTGAGGACACGTTTAATGCCTGAGAGCAGTGATACCAGTGATGAGGAGATCCGCCGGATCATCCACGAGGAGGTGGCTGCGGCCATCAGGGCAGAGATACCAGAGATGTTCGTGTCTATTAAGACCACACTGACTGAGACCTTTGATGAGCGTTATGCCGCTCTTTCTGAGGTTGATGTTGCAGCGGCCACCGCAGCTATTGCTGCTGCGAGGCCGCAAGGTGGTGATGCGTTGCTGTTCCGGGAGTTCAGCAACACAAAACCACCAGAGTTTGATGGGACCCAGGACCCGGTGGCAGCTATGAGGTAGATTTCTGATATAGAGGGGTGTTTCTTCACTTGCTCATCTCCTGAGCATTTGAAGGTTCGGTTCGCGCTAAACCAGTTTCGCTTGGGAGCGAAGGACTGGTGGAAGTTTGTGACGGCGCATTTTACGCCTGCTGAGCTTGCGGCAGTGACCTGGGAGAGGTTCACTGCCATGTTCCAAGATGAGTACGTTCCCCAGGTGGAGAGGGAGCGTTTGGCACAGGAGTTTCTGACCCTCAAGCAGGGTACTGAGTCAGTTACAGCGATCACCAGGATGTTCCATGAGAGGGCGATGTTCTGCCCTGAGCACGTGTCCACTGAGCAGGCACGTATGAGCCGATATTTGAGTATTTTGAGGCAAGACATTCGGGAGTTCGCGGCGAACTCCTCGTACCGGACATTTGCTAAGCTTCAGGCAAATGCCCGGAAGAGGGAGATTGAGCTGGAGACTCAGGACAGGGAGGAGGCGGAGTCTCAGGGGAGGGATCGGCGACCGGCATAGTCTCAGCCGGCAGCCAAGCGGGCCAAGCCCGCTGATCCCAAACCAGGGAGCCAGAAGGGCCGTACTTGTGGGAAGTGTGGCAAGGGTCACGATGGAGTCTGCAGAGCAGGATCTTGCTACAAATGTGGCAAGGAGGGGCATATGGCCAAGGATTGCCCCAAGGGGTTTGCAGTGTGCTTCCACTGCAATCAGACCGGACACCGAAAGGCAGAGTGTCCGCAGTTGCGAGGGTCATCTCAGGGAGCACCTTAGGGATCTGCCCCTGCCGCCATCAGAGCTATAGAGAGTCGGCCAGTGAAGGCCGAGGCGCCGAGGGCACAAGGGAGAGCCTTTCAGCTGACCGCGGAGGAGGTCCGTGCAGTGCCCGATGTCGTGGCTGGTATGTATTCTTTCATGTATTTATTTTGATGTTGTGATATTTTGCTTATGCTATGTTATTCGTAGGTACTTTTCTTGTGAATTCTGTACCTGCCTTGGTGTTATTTGACTCGGGTGCGAGTCGGTCTTTTGTATCTTTGGCTTTTAGTCAGCATATCAGTGTTAGTCGTGAGGCGTTGAGTCGGCCTCTAAGAGTTTCCATAGCTGATGAGAGGGTGATATATGCCACGGAGGTTCTCCGAGGTTGCGTAGTTGAGATTTTTGGTGTTGAGTTCCCGATTCATCTGGTTCCTATTGCGATGGGTGATGTCTGTGTCATCGTGGGCATGGATTGGTTGAGCAAATTCGGTGCGGTTATCGACTGTGAGCGACAGTTGGTGACCATACGAGACCCTAGTGGGGGAGTTGTTTCGGTATACGGCGAGGGTACACGTTCAGGATTAGCGTTTTGTTCGGCCGCTAGAGCGAGGCAGTGTCTACAGCAGGGCTGTAAGGGTTTTGTGGCGTATGTGATGGATACGCGGGTGGATTCCGAGAGGCCGAGTTCAGTTGAGGAGGTTCCGGTGGTACGTGAGTTCCCGGATGTGTTTCCCGAGGAGTTGCCGGGTGTGCCTCCTGTGAGGCAAGTGGAGTTCAGTATCGATTTGGTTCCGGGGGCCGCGCCTATCGCCAAGGTGCCTTATCGCCTTGCACCTCCAGAGATGCAAGAGTTATCCTCGCAACTTCAGGAGCTGCTGGGGAAGGGGTTTATTCAGCCGAGCAGCTCGCCATGGGGAGCACCTATCCTGTTCGTCAAAAAGAAGGATTGTTCACACCGGATGTGTATTGATTACTGGGAATTGAACAAGCTGACGGTCAAGAACCGTTACCCGTTGTCGAGGATCGACGATTTGTTCGATCAGTTGCAGGGAGCATCTTGGTTTTCCAAGATCGATTTGAGGTCTGGATATCATCAGGTGAGGGTGCGGGATGAGGACGTCCAGAAGACAGCGTTTAGGACGCGTTATGGGCATTACGAGTTTGTGGTGATGCCTTTCGGGCTCACCAATGCCCCGGCAGTGTTCATGGATCTCATGAACCGAGTGTGTAGGTCGATGCTGGATCGGTCGGTGATTGTATTTATCGATGACATTCTGGTATATTCGAGATCTAGAGAGTAGCATAAGGAGCATTTGAGAGAGGTTCTCGGAGTTCTGAGATCAGAGAGGCTTTATGCCAAATTCTCCAAGTGTGATTTCTAGTTGCGGGAGGTCCAGTTCTTAGGACATCTCGTTAACCAGGAAGGGATATTGGTCGATCCGGCCAAGGTTGAGGCGGTGATGAGTTGGTAGGTGCCGAAGTCACCCTACGAGATCAGGAGTTCCCTAGGGTTGGCAGGGTATTATCGGAGATTTATTAAGGATTTCTCCAAGATCGCAGTGCCACTCACCAGATTGACCCAGAAGGGTGTTGATTTTTCATGGGGCCCTGAGCAGCAGGCCTCCTTTGAGACACTTCGCCAGAGGTTGTGCGAAGCCCCGGTGTTAGCTCTCCCGGAAGGGATGGAGGACTTTGTGGTATACTGTGATGCATCGATTTTGGGATTGGGAGCGGTGCTGATGCAGAGGGGGCATGTGATAGCGTATGCATCGAGGCAGCTGAAGCCTCATGAGACGAGATACCCCACCCATGATCTAGAGTTGGGGGCAGTGGTGTTCGTCCTCAAGATTTGGCGTCACTACTTGTATGGGGTTCGGTGTACGATATACACGGACCATAAGAGTTTGAAGTATTTGATGGATCAGCCCAACCTAAATATGCGTCAGAGAAGGTGGTTGGATGTGGTCAAGGATTATGATTGTGAGATCCTGTACCACCCAGGCAAGGCTAAGGTGGTAGCCGATGCATTGAGTCGCAGGGCGGAGAGCACCCCGCTGCGGGAGATATGTTTGAGATTGACCGTGACAGCTCCAGTTTTGGACGCCATTCATGGGGCACAGGCCGAGGCTGTGCGACCTGAGATGCAGAAGAGGGAACGGGTTGTTGGTTTGGTTTCAGAGTTCGTTACCGATGGTCGGGGGCTTATGACATTTCAGGGGCGTATCTGGGTACCGTTTGTGGGAGGAACGCGTACCATTTTGATGGAGGAGGCGCATCGGTCGAAATTTTCGATCCATCCGGGGGCCACTAAGATGTATTTGGATTTGAGAAAGGAGTATTGGTGGCCCTGTATGAAGAGGGATGTCGCGTGGTTCGTTGAGAGGTGCTTGACCTGACGTAGGGTTAAGGCTGAGCACCAGAGGCTGCATGGTAAGTTGCAGCCATTGGAGGTTCCCGAATGGAAATGGGAACAGATCACTATGGATTTCATCACCAAATTGCCAAGGACTGCCAAAGGAGTTGATGCAATTTGGGTGATTATGGACAGATTGATGAAGCGCGCTCACTTCCTTGCTATCAGCGAGAGTTCTTCAGCAGAGAAATTGGCAGAGGTGTATGTGAGGGAAGTGGTATGTCGGCATGGGGTGCCGATCTCGATTGTTTCAGACCGTGATGTCCGTTTCACTTCCAGATTCTGGAAGAAGTTTCATGAGGATTTGGGTACTAGACTGCATTTTAGTACCGCATATCATCCCCAGACAGACGGTCAAAGTGAACGGACGATTCAGACGCTCGAGGACATGCTCCGAGCATGTGTGTTGGATTTTGGGGGTAGCTGGGATGCATATTTGCCCTTGGCAGAGTTTTCCTACAACAACAGCCATCATTCGAGCATTGGTATGCCACCCTTTGAGCTGTTATATGGGAGGAGGTGTCGGACCCCCATTTGTTGGGGAGAGGTTGGTCAACGGGTGATGGGCAGTACAGAGATCGTGCTTCAAACGACAGAGCAGATTCAGCAGGTCAGACAGAGGTTGTTGACCGCTCAGAGCCGACAGAAGAGTTATGCAGACAGACGCAGGTCCGAGCTTGAGTTTCAGGTCGGCGACCTTGTACTCCTGAAGGTCTCTCCTTGGAAAGGAGTGATTCGATTCAGGAAGAGGGGCAAGTTGGGACCCCGATATATTGGTCCTTTCCGAGTGATCGCGAGGGTAGGCCGGGTAGCTTATCGTTTGGATTTGCCAGCAGAGTTGGGGCAGATTCACGACATTTTTCATGTGTCGCAGCTGAGGAAGTGTATAGCCGATGAGTCGGCAGTGGTTCCATTAGAGGATATTCAGGTGGATGCGAGCCTGAATTATGCCGAGAGACCAGTGGCCATCAGAGATTGGAAAATCAAGGTTTTGAGGAACAAGGAGGTACCCCTGGTATTGGTTCAGTGGCAGCATCGGAAGGGATCGGAGATGACCTGGGAGCCGGAGCGTGAGATGCGTGAGCAGCATCCGAAGCTATTTGCAGAGCGAGACTTCAAGGGCGAAGTCTAGTTCTAGTGGGGGAGAATTGTAACAGCCCGGATTCCCAGGTATTATATATTTATTTATCTATTTATTTTTGATGATTTGTGAGGAGAATCGGCGAGTTGGAGCCTAGACTCGCCGAGTATGATCGCGGATTTGGATGCGGGTTTGCGCCCGGACTCGACGAGTCCAAGGAATGGACTCGGCGAGTCCGCGCTGTTTAATGAAACCCTAATTTCTCGGGTTTGGAGCCTATTTAAAGGGCCTTATGGTCGTCATTTGTGCTCACCAGTCCCTTGAGAGAAACCCTAGTGAGCTTGAGCGTTTAGAGTAAGTCAAGGAGCCATTATTGACCTTGGAGGTGTTATCTAGCAAGGGAAAGGAAGCAATAGCCAACGGGGGAAACAAGAGGAGCCACTTCCTGAAGATTTGAGGTCCAGAACATCACGTTTGAGGTACTATTTTCGAGCCATTCTTTGTTATGTTGATGTTCATGTTGATTTAGGGCTTATTGAGCCCTTTTGTGACTAGATATAGTGCTTCCTTGGTCCCTTAAGCGAGTTAGGTTCTAGATCTGGACCCTTGGAGGTCCAGAGTGTCCCTTTGTCCAAGCTTTTTATGAATCCATGGGGGTTTTGGATTGGGGTCTTTGTGCTTGAGGTCAAAACACCATTTATGAGGCATGGGGTGTGTTATGAGCACCAAGACATGAACTTTACGTGATGAATGTGCTTGGGAGGGCCAGATCTATGAGTTGTTAGAGCGGATCTGACCTCAGAAGTGAGATTGAGTTGGTGCATGGCATGGACTCGCCGAGTCCAAAGAACAGACTCGGCGAGTAGCATGAAGTTTGTCCTTGACCACTCAGCGAGTGGTCTTGCCGAGTTAAGGGTCGACTCAGTGAGTCAGGGAGAGTTAGAGAGGGTTGACAGATGGACTGAGTCGAGCTGGGACTCGCCGAGTTGTTCTTGAGACTCGGCGAGTTGAGTCGTGGTGGCCCCGCGATTCATGCCAGGTGGAACTCGTCGAGTCAGGGGAGTACTTGACGTGTCAAAAGAGAATCCTAGAGAGTTGGTGAATACGTATAGACTCGCCGAGTCGCCCCAGTGCACTCGCCGAGTCCGGTGAAAGTTGACCGTTGACCGTTGACCAAAGTTGACCAGAGTTGACTTGATAGGGGTAGTCAACCTTAGTGGTAAAAGTGTTAATTAGAGATGTATGATGTTATAAGAGGATTATAGCTCGGAGGATCGAGCACGAGTGATTTCCAGGATTCACGGGTTATCGAGATATACGAGGTGAGTCTTCTCACTATACTTTACCTTGAGTAGGTAAACAGAGTTATGTGTCAGAGTATGTGTATGTTATGTGTATGCTACGTGTTGTACTGCATGATGTCTATGTGATTTATTCTGTGCATGTTTACAGAGATGGAACCGGAAGGTTCCCAGAGTTAGAACCTAAGGGTTCACAGAGTTTGGGTGCACGGACCCATAGAGTTATAGCCTCGAGTGGCTAATATGTGTTTATGTGGTATTTTGGGGAACTCACTAAGCTTTGTGCTTACAGTGTTAGTGTTGTTTGTTTCAGGTACTAGTGATGACCGTGGGAAGGCGCCGGCTTGATCTGTACACATGCAAGGGATTTTTATGTGATATGATCTTGGGATTTTGTATGATGTGAATTGAAGATTTAAACTTGATGTTTTATGAAAATTAAATGAAAAATGTTTTTATATTTTGCGAAAAATTATTTTGAAATTTCACGGTGTTACAATTCCACACTTATCTCGAATAAACAAGAGTATATAAACACATAGCATGTATTTCATAGCAAATACTTCATATTTATGTGTTAAAAGAGAGTGACTACCTCTCACCCAAAACATATACTTAATACATTCAGACAATACTTGTATTAAAATTGTGTTTATGAAAGGGACTATACACTCACTCCAAATAAACAACAATATATATGCACATAACACGTATTTCAAAGCAAATACTTCATATTTATGTGTTAGAAGAAAGTAACCACACACTCACTTGATCAGAAGATGATCGAACCGCACTACGGCTTGTAGAAGTATTATTCTTCGGTGAAACCGGGAGATCTTCACAAAAACCGGGCTTCTCGCGGGCAGAGCTTCGGCTCTTGAATTTCACTTATCGGGATCTTCGGGGCTTCAGAACTTGCTTCGGGGCTCTGGATTAATACAGGGGCTTCGAGATATTCCTTGCACGCAGAACGATGCAAAAATGAGAGAGAAAGGAAGATTTGAGCGAATAAATTCGGCAGCCGTCAACTTCTATTTATAGGGTGCTGAAAGAAGGATTAGGCTGGACGTAATTTCGGAGTATGTTGGGCGTACTAAGCCCTACGTTGGGCGTACACTTCGGATCAGACTACTACGTGGTGAGCTTCAGGTGGTGAATCGTCGCTCTCTCTCGAAACGCATAAGACTGAAGTACGCTGGGCGTACTTAAAGGTTACGCTAGGCGTACCCTTCGGATCAGATCGATGACTCCTCCTCCTTCGGATATCCGAATTTATAAGAAAATTAATATATTTTAATTATTTATAAAACTTCTGAAATTCATATCTTCCTCATACGAACTTCGTTTTCGACGTTCTTTATATCCACGCGTAGGTGAGACTAAGCTCTACAACTTTCGTTTAGACTCTGTCAACTGATTTTGACTTTATTTTTACTGTATTATTTTTAGTAGGCCGGGACAGGAAAACTCCGTTATAAATTCATAACTTCTTCATCCGACGCCCGTTTTCGTCTGTCTTTTTACTGTTGGACTACTATCGACGAGATCTTCGATTCTCGTTTAGATTGTTTTGGCTAAAAACCGCTCGATCTAAAATCGAGTATTCGGGCTGCATACCGCTAAGTCAAAACTTAGAAAAATCATAACTTCCTCACACGAAGTCACATTTGGACGTTCTTTTAATGCACGCTCTCGGTTTAATGAACTCTACGGCTTTTGTTTAGATCACTAAGGCTAAATATCGTTCTAATGTAAATTCACTTTTTACGTCATTCAGCGTCGTGCGGTTCTGTCGTGAAACTTCGACAGGTCATAACTTCTTCGTTATAACTCGGATCTCAATGATCTACCGGCGTTACATTTATTAATTTGAGATAATTAACGTATGTGTTAGGCGGAGGCTAGACCGGTGGTTCGTGTACGAGGTTTATTTGCTTGCTTACGAGACGAGTCTTCTCAGTATACTTACCATGATGTAACATCCCGAGTTCAGGAGTGCAAGTTCAGGGTTCAAAGTGAAAATGTGGATGGTCAACTCGGCAAGTCCATGGGTAGACTCGGCGAGTAGGGTCGCGATTCTGGTCGCGTGTTATGTGGCCAACTCGGCGAGTCGGCGGCTGGACTCGGCGAGTTGGTGTTGTGTGGAGAAAACCCTAATTTCGGGGGTTGAGCCCTATATAAAGGACATAATACCCTCTCCCCAACCTCTTTACCCTTCCTTGAAGTCCAGAAACCCTAATATCCGTTTGTGAGAGAATTAGAGAGCATTTGGATCTTGAAGGAGTGTTTGTTGAAGAAATCTTTGAAGATTAAGAGGCTTGGAGCAAGGGGCTTCACAAGTTTTTGGCTTATTCTTCTGTTAGAGTCTTCTTTGGAGGTAAGGATTTGTTGCTTGTGCTGTTATCCATCTAGATCTATCATTTGTGGGATTTTTGGGAGTATATCTAGTGCTATCTTGAGTTTGGAGGTTGGATATGAGTTTGCTACCTCAGATCTAGGGTAGTAACGATCCAAAAGAGCATAAAGTCCCTGTTCAAGAGTTGATTGATGAAGCCTTTTAGTCCCAAACCTTAGCCAAGAGTGTTTTATGCTTAGATCTCCTTGGATTCACGTAAAGTTTGCCACTTTACGTGATGGATGGCTTGTATAAGAGTAGATCTATGTATTTGAGACCCTACATGGCTTGGAAAGCCTCTGTATGAGTTAAGATCTAGTGGTACTAGGCGAGTCACATGGGTCCACTCGGCGAATTGCATGAAGATAGGCAGCAACTTGACGAGTTGGAAGAACAACTCGGTGAGTTGGTTGAAGATAGACTTGGACTCGACGAGTCTGTTCTTGGACTCGGCGAGTCTGGTCGTGAGGTCCTAACCTTTCCTGGTTGAGCTGTGAATCAGTGAGTCAAGGAATGACTCAGTGAGTTGAGTGCGATTATACTCAAAGTTGTGGGACTAGCGAGTCTTGGGGCGACTCAGCGAGTTGAGTCGTGTTATGGGAGTTTCAGAGCATAGGGACTCGACGAGTCAGCGGGGTGACTCGGCGAGTAGAGATAGTCTTTTGTTGACTAGTTGTCTTCCAAGGGTATTTTGGTATTTATTGAGTTTTATCAATCAAATAAAAAGTTATTCTATGTACCAATTCTTACATCTCCTACTCCTTCTTCTTATTTATATTTAATTATTAATTCTTATTGATGAAATTTCATTCTACCTATAACTTCCCCACCAGGACCCACCCCCCAACCTAGAGTAGCTAGGTGGTTATTGATCAGTGGTGAAGTTCACGTCAGAGGTTGGAGCAGTATGATCTTATCTCTTTAGTCGGCAGTTGCGAGGTGAGTTATCCTCACTATATCAATTGGGTCTAAGGCACCAAGGCCGGCCCTTTATTGGATTGTAATCTGGGTATCGTTGTTATGTTATCGCTTTGCTATGTTTGCATCCTGGTAGTTAGGATGGTATATGTTAGAGACCTGGTTAAGGTCGGTATCCTGGTATAATTGTACTGAAAACCTTTTTGTAATAACTTAATGAAACTGGGTTGTTTTTGAAAAGTTTAATTTGGTTGGAATTTTTAGAGCGTTACAAGTTGGTATCAGAGCCTTGGTATGAGTGAATTGGAGGAACATTCGTGTGAATCCAGTCTCAAATCAAGGAGAGTTTTCAAAAGATAATTTAAAAAGGGTTTTCAAAAATAAGTAAAGGAGGACACGGAGGTACGATCAGCCGGAGCCAGTAAGTAACCCCAAAATACCATACAAGTTATTTGTTTATGAGATATGATAGAACAACATGCTAGTACTAGGCAAGGGATCTTCAGGAATTGCATGATAGAGTTGCCTGATTTATGATGCCTGCTAGCCTAGGGTTTCTTTCTGTATGAGATTTCCAGTGTTCCTCTAGGAGTGAGGGTTGAGTGCTTGTTATGCCTGTTCATCGCTAGGGTGTTGTGGTGATACTTGATATAAATATGGGTAGGTGTGGAAGGTAGTATGGACCCGTACTACTGAAAGCACAGGACCCATACGCGTATCAAGGAAGCCACAACCTCTAGGGTGGGGTTGGGAGTTGATTCTTGGGTTTTTGGGAGAGCGTCTGATGTTTTGCGGTATTTTCAGTATGGTGGTTACGAGGCATGCTGGGAGCGGATCCGGATCAGGATTGGGACCAGGAGGGGGCGATCAGGGTGGATCAGCACCGCCCGAGGTTATTGGTTTGATGAGCACAGTCGAGCTGGATGTCAGGATTCGTGTGATCCTGCATGACAAGGTTGCTGCTATGTTCCGGGGCGAGTTGCTCGGAACTGTTTGGGTTGATCAAGACCACCATGGTCGAGTATTTTGATGAGCGCTATGCAGCTCTTACAGAGACAACTGCCGCGGCGGCTACAGCGGCTGTAGCAGCGGCAGGGGGAGGAGCCGGTAGAGGTTTTCAGTATCGGGACTTCGATAATACGAAGCCCCCTACCTTCGATGGAGTTCAGGACCCAATTGTTGCTATGAGATGGTTGTCAGATGTGGAGGGGTGTTTCTTCACGTGTTCATACCCTGCTGATCAGAGGGTGAGGTGTGCTCTGAACCTTTTGAGGCTCGGGGCGAAGGATTGGTGGAGGTTGACCACGGGATCGTATTCTGATGCGCAGCAAGCTGCGGTTTCTTGGGATCAGTTCAGGGAGATGTTCAGTACTCGCTATGTTCCGCGAGTTGAGAGGGAGAGATTGGCTCAGGAGTTCCTAGAGCTGAAGCAGGATTCAGTGTCGGTGACGGAGATCACCAGGATGTTCACAGAGAGGGCGATGTTTTGCCCGGAGTTTACTTCGGAGCAGGCTCAGATGTCTTGATATCTGAGTATGCTCAAGAGCGATATCAGGCAGTTTGTGTCTACACAGAGGTGCGAGACCTTGCTGGAGTTGCAGGAGGCCGCTCGGCGGCGTGAGTTGGAGATTGAGTTACAATTGAGAGAGCAGAGGCGGTCCCCGACACAGTCGCAGTCGGCGCCGAAATGGTCCAAAACCGTTGATTCAAGGTTGGGAGATCAGAGCAACCGCACTTGTGGGAAGTGCGGGAAGGGTCACACTAGAGTTTGTAGGTCGGGTGGTGCATGCCGCAAGTGCGGAAAGGAGGGGCATTATGCGATGGATTGTCGGCAGACAGCCCCAGTTCAGGATTTGAGGATTTGCTATCACTGCCATCAGGTTGGACACGTGAGGGCCAACTGTCCACAGCTTGCTGCAGGACCGGTGCAGGCTCCAGCACCGGCCACTTTGAGGATTACGGGTGGAGGTCAGGGTGGAGCGGAGCCCCCGAGGGCTCGGGGTCATGCTTTTCAGCTTATGGCAGAGGAGGTCAGGGCAGTGCCGGATGCAGCTACGGGTATGTTTCCTTCTTGATATTTTGTTATCTTGTGATTATTATGGAGTATTGTATATCTGCTAGTCTCGTTGTGTGATTTTGGTATTGTATTCGTTGTTGCTTGAGGGTTATGGTTCAATTAAGGGTTTTGGTATTGGGAGTTTCGTTGGTTATCATCCATGGGGATTATTAGTGGGAAATCAGGCTTTTGGTCTGAATGTCGGGTAGCATCTGCAGTCTGAGGAGTGGTTAGCTGAAGGTCGGGCTTCTTTCAAGTCCAAGATGATCAGTGTTGATATGTGATTTAGTGAAGGTTGCTCGTTCTGATGGAATCAGTTCGCGTGTAAGGGAATGTGTTGTGTAGGGTTGTTAAGGGAGGTCGGTTATGGCGACCGGTGGTTGATAGTCAGTGCTCTAAGTGGGGAGAATTGGAAAATTCTCCGGAAGATCGACAAGCATGAGAGGTTGATTAGTTGTTTGGGATTCAGCAGTGGTTCTGTCAGCCAAGAGCGTAGGCTAGTATGAGCAAGTGACAGGCAAACGGGGCGTGATACAAACCAAGGGTTTCGTAAAAAGGGCGATTGATTGTGGAGGGCCTAGGATCAAGCCGGGATTGAGTATGTAGGATGGAGTTAGAGTTCGGAACCCTTAGAGGGCTAGAACAATATGCCTGGGAGAGTTTTCCAGGAGGGATAATTCGAAATGATGAATGCTAGCTGAGCGGTCCGGATAGACTGAAGGCCGGTGGGCATACCAGTCAGGCCGAAGGCTCGGAGGACGGTCCAGACAGGCTGAAGGCCCTGGAGGGAGGTCCAGACATGTTGAAGGTTCTAAGAGTGGTCCAGATTGGCTGAAGGCCTGGTAAGGCAGTCCAGTCATGCTGAAGACTCTGCATGTGTTGATAGATCTGTATGGGGAGATGGAATGAGTATGTTGCGATGTGATAGCATCAGAAGGTCTGGCCCCGGGTATTGATCATGATTAGTGGAAGGTAGTGCATGGAATCGAGAGTCCTTGCGAGTAGATTCAGAGCATGTGTGGTGCATGGGATAGCAATTATGCTATAAGGGAATGGTGTAGCGTTGGGTGAGCACAGTGACACTTGTTGTAGTGACAAGGAGGCCAAGTAGATTTCCTTGGATAAGGGAAGGGAAAGGTATGTAGCTCCGAGAGGGAGTGTAAGTTCACGGAAGTAAAAGCAGTAGCACGGAGGTATGATTGAGGTGTTCCAATTATGGTTATTGAGCAGTGTGTTTGCGCCGGTGGTATGGAATCACATCCAGGTTGGATGTCTGCTGAGGTCGGAAGGAGTTCCGAGGGTGTAGAGCCGAAGAGGCTCGGAAGGGATGCAAGGATGGAGCCTTGGATTCCTAGTTTGGTGTGAACAAGAAATTATGCATGTAGTGGTAAATCATCATGGGGGATGTTTGGAGGTTTCGTCAGTGTGTCGGGTTTTCCCAACCCGAGGATGCTAGAGCCAGTTCAGCATGTGTATGTGATTGCGGAGGAGAACTCATGGGAGTTGCTCTGAAGCTGAAGGATGTGTCATCCTATCAGCATGGAAGGGATAGAGTTGGACTCAGAAAGGGAGCAGGTTAAGTCTCAGTAGTGAATTCGGTGAAGGATATGTCTGACGAGGAAAATGATAGCAGTGTGGTACCGGGTCGGGATCCCGGTGGTTCAGGGTTATATCTAGCTCGTAAGAGTCAAGTGATTGTTGTGATATGGAACGAGTGAAGTATCATGGAGTGGTAGTCAGTTGATAAGTGTGGTTATCAGAGGATGAAGCCGGTGGCCGGCTTGAGGCAGTGGTCAGGACACCGCAGGGGAAGAGTTGGGTTTCGGGTTTCGGTGGTAGTGTTTTGAGGAACCTGGTTTGGTTAATTCCAGGTGGTGCATTGCTAGAGTAATTTCTGGAGTTGTGTTGTTGTAGGCTTCGAGTGCGAAGCCTAATTTAAGTGGGGGAGAATTGTAACATCCCGAGTTCAGGAGTGCAAGTTCAGGGTTCAAAGTGAAAATATGGATGGTCAACTCGGCAAGTCCATGGGTAGACTCGGCGAGTAGGGTCGCGATTCTAGTCGCGTGTTAAGTGGCCAACTCAGCGAGTCAGCGCCTGGACTCGGCGAGTTGGTGCTGTGTGGAGAAAACCCTAATTTCGGGGGTTGAGCCCTATATAAAGGACATAATACCCTCTCCCCAGCCTCTTTACCCTCCCTTGAAGTCCAGAAACCCTAATATTCGTTTGTGAGAGAATTAGAGAGCATTTGGATCTTAAAGGAGTGTTTGTTGAAGAAATCTTTGAAGATTAAGAGGATTGGAGCAAGGGGCTTTGCAAGGTTTTGGCTTATTCTTCTGTTGGAGTCTTATTTGGAGGTAAGGATTCGTTGCTTGAGCTGTTATCCATCTAGATCTATCATTTGTGGGATTTTTGGGAGTATATCTAGTGCTATCTTGAGTTTGGAGGTTGGATCTGAGGTTGTTACCTCAGATCTAGAGTAGTGACGATCCAAAAGAGCATAAAGTCCCTGTTCAAGAGCTGATTGATGAAGCCTTTTAGTCCCAAACCTTAGCCAAGAGTGTTTTATGCTTAGATCTCCTTGGATTCACATAAAGTTTGCCACTTTACGTGATGGATCTATGGATTTGATACCCTGCATGGCTTGGAAAGCCTCTGTATGAGTTAAGAGCTAGTGGTACTCGGCGAGTCACATGGGTGCACTCGGCGAATTGCATGAAGATAGGCAGCAACTCGACGAGTTGGAAGAACAACTCGGCGAGTTGGTTGAAGATAGCCTTGGACTTGGCGAGTCTGGTCGTGAGGTCCTAACCTTTCCTGGTTGAGCTGTGAATCAGTGAGTCAAGGAATGACTCAGTGAGTTGAGTGCGATTAGACTTAGAGTTATGGGACTCGGCGAGTTGAGACATGTTATGGGAGTTTCAGAGCATAGGGACTCGACGAGTCAGCGGGGTGACTCGGCGAGTAGAGATAGTCTTGTGTTGACTAGTTGTCTTCCAGGGGTAGTTTGGTATTTATTGAGTTCAATATTTTGGTTATTGATCAGTGGTGAAGTTCGCGTCAGAGGTTGGAACGTGATCTTATCTCTTCAGTCGGCAGTTGCGAGGTGAGTTATCCTCACTATATCAACAGGGTCTAAGGCACTAAGGCCGGCCCTTTATCGGATTGTATTCCGGGTATCGTTGTTATGTTATCGCTTTGCTATGTTTACATCCTGGTAGTTAGGATGGTATATGTTAGAGACCTGGTTAAGGTCGGTATCCTGGTATATAGGATGATGCTATGCTAGTGACCGGTTAGGTCGGTATCCTGGTTAGGATGATGTTATGTTATGTGATCTGCTAGATCGGTTTAATTGGATGCGTACTGTTATATGATTGTATGTTTATGTGCACATGGTTGTTGGACTGGGGTTGGGTTGAGGCGGGTCCTGCTTTGTGCTGTAGGCCAACATACCCAGGGCGGACCGGTTATTCCGAAGGCCCAGTGAGTGGTCCGGATAGGCTGAAGGCCCCACGAGGGCGGACTAGACGTGCCGACGCTCGGAGAGTGGACCAGGCCGACTGTAGGCCCGGTGCGGGCGGATCAGTCATACTATAGACTCAGAGAGTGGACCAGGTGGGATGAAGGCCCGATGCGGGTGGTCCAACCACACTGCAGACTCGATGGATATGGCTACACTTAGAGGGTGGACCAGGTGGACTGAAGGCACGGTGCGGCGGACTAGTCACACAGTAGACCCGAAGTGCATGGTTGTTCTGTTCGGTTATGATATGTTATGCGTGGTATATGTGGTTGGTATTTTTGGGGGTATCTCACTAAGCTTTCGGGCTTACAGTTGTGGTTTAAATGTTTCAGGTACTTCAGGAGACCGTAACAAGGCAAAGGTGTGATTGTACCGCTCCTCATGATTATGTTTTAGATATGGTTCTGGGAAGACTCTGATAATAATTGTACTGAAAATCTTTTTGTAATAACTTAATGAAACTGGGTTCTTTTTGAAAAGTTTAATTTGGTAGGAATTTCTAGAGCGTTACACATAAGTGGTAACTGGTGTGACCGAAGGGTCTTGTATGTTTATATTGAGTATTGTCATATCCTGCATTATGTCTATCTGATTTATGTTGTGTATTATTCTGAGCTTACTGAGTTATAACCGGAGGGTCCACCCGAGTTGTGGGACCGGAGGGTTCCACTGAGACATATTGATCGGAGGGTCTTATTGAGTATAGCAACGGGAGGCTAATGAGATGCGTGTGGTATTTTAGGGAACTCACTAAGCTTCGTGCTTACCGTGTTATGTGCTATGTGTTTCAGGTACTTCTCAGGATCACAGGAAGGCGCCGACTTGATTGTACACACGAGACAGAGTTATATTTGAGGATCCTGGATTTTGTTTTAACTACTAAGAAAATGTGTTTTGATAAATTGACACTTTTTGGATTTGTGAAATGTGTTGATGAGATTCACGTGATTTTAAAAAGAAAATTTTGTTTGAAAATTTACGGTGTATCAAATTGGTGTCAGAGCCTTGGTTTGAGGGATTCGGATATACCTTCGGGTGTCTGGACTCAAACTGAGGATTTGAGAAAAAATTTCAAAAGAAATGATTTTTCTAAATATGAGTAAGAGTTTTAAGAGAAAAAAGAGTTGGAGTAGTGTGTACAATCAGCCAGAGCCCGGACGGTGATTTCCCAAAATACCCTTACTTATTTGTGCTATGAGATATTTTCGAGATGTTAGGGATGCATGCAAGAGGATAGGCTAGGTATTTCATATTTAGGGATAAAGTTGCCTAATTTGTGATGCCTTAGCCTAGGAGTTGTTGCTATCTGTTGTTGCCTTGAGTATGTGCTGAGTAGGAGTATCTAGTAGGAATCACTTAGAAAGAGTTATGAGTCAAGGGATAATCTAGGACAGATATCTAGATGAGTATATGAGGATTCTACTGAGAGAGTAGTCCGATATCCGTGAGAGATAGAGTACTTGTGAATTGGAATCATAGGAGGAGGACATGGGGTGACTACAGGTTGGTGTGGAAGGTAGTATTGGGCCTATACTACTAAAAACATTGGATCTGTATGCAACCCAAGTAAGAATCCTTAGGGTACTAAGAAGCATGTAGGGGCGGGAAATCGAGTGTGAGTATGCTCGAGCGAGCCTCTGATGATTTTTGTGTTGTGTTTCAGAGACATCATGGTGGGTATGTGCCACAACCCCGAGGGCAGTAGTGCCAGTAACGAGGAGATCCGCCATATCATTCATGAAGAGGCGGTCACAACTATTCGAGAGGTGATACCGGAGATGTTTGGGTATATTGAGCCCACAATGATTGAGACATTTGATGAGAGCTATGATGTTGTTACTAAGGTTGGTGTTGTTGTAGCCACCGCAACCGTAGCTGCTGCTAGGCCATAGGGAGGTGACTCGTTGTTGTTCCGAGAGTTCAGCAACACGAAGCCACCAGAGTTTGATGGGAAGCAGGATCCGATTGCTACCATGAGATGGATCTCTAACATTGAGGGATGATTTTATACATGTTCATGTCCAGATCACTTGATGGTTCGGTTTGCGCTGAACCAGCTTCGCTTGGGGGAGAAGGACTGGTGGAAGTTTGTGACTACCAGCTTTACTCCTGCAGATCATGCTGCAGTGACATGGGAGAGGTTTACACTGCTGTTCCGAGATGAGTAAGTTCCCCTGGTGGAGAGGGAATGGTTAGCCCAGGAGTTTCTGTCTCTCAAACAGAAGACAAAAACAGTGACTGAGATCACGAGGATGTTCCATAATAGGGCGTTGTTTTGCCCTGAGCACGTGTCTTGTGAGCAGGTGCATGTGAGTCGATATTTGAGCATATTGAAGAGGGATATACGGGAGTTCGTGGCGAACTCGTCATACCAGACATTGGCTGAGCTTCAGACCAATGCCAGGCGGAGGGAGATAGAGCTAGAGTTACAGGCCAGGGAGGAGGGAGAGTCCCAGGGGAGGGACAGAAGACCAGTGCAGTCGTAGTCGGCGACGAAGCGGGCTAAGCCCATTGATACGAAAGTTGGGGGCCAGAAGGGCCGCACTTCTGGCAAGAGTCACGAGGGATCATGTCGGGCAGGGATTTGCTACAAATGTGGAAAGGGGGCACATGGAGAAGGATTGCTCCAAGGGGTTTGTAGTTTGCTTTCACTGCAACCAGACCGGCCATCGGAAGGCCGAGTGCCCTCATCTCATTTAGGGATCAGCCCGAGGTTCCGCTCCTACTGCTTTGCATGCTACTAATAGTCGGCCGGTGAAGGCCAAGGCTCCGAAGGCTCGTGGGAGAGCTTTTCAGCTGACAGCGGAGGAAGTTTGCATAGCACATGATGTCGTGGCTGGTACGTATTTACTTATTTATATTATTTTGAGATTTGTTGTGCTTATTATGTGTTGTATATTGGTACTTTTCTTGTGATTTATGTGCCTGCCTTGGTGTTATTTGATTCGGGTGTGAGTTGATCCTTCGTGTCTTTAGCTTTTAGTCATCACATCAGTATCCGACGTGAGGCGTTGAATCGACCTCTGAGGGTTTCTATAGCCGACGAGCATACGGTTTTTGCTACTGATGTATTTCAAGGATGTGTATTAGAGATTTTTGGTGTTGAGTTCCCGATAGACCTAGTACCAATCGCGATGGGTGACGTCTTTGTCATAGTGGGCATGAACTGGTTGAGTCGGTTTGGAGCTATGATCGACTGTGAGCGTTAGATGGTGACCATATGAGACCCTAGTGAGGGAGTGGTTGCAGTATATGGCAAGGGTACTAGATCTGGAATAGGTTTTTGCTCTCCTGCTAGGGCAAGACAGAGTCTACAACAGGGATGTATGGGCTTTTTGGCGTACATGATGGATACACGGGTTGCTACAGAGAGGCCGAGTTCTATCTCCGAGGTTCCGATAGTGTGCGAGTTTCTGGATGTTTTTTCCGAGGAGTTGTCGGGTGTGCCTCCCGAGAGGCAGGTGGAGTTCTAGATTGATTTTGTTCCGGATGCGTCACCTATTGTCAATGCACCTTATCGCCTTGCGCCACCAGAGATGTAGGAGTTATCCTCACAGCTCCAAGAGCTACTGGTGAAGAATTTCATCAGACCAAGTAGCTTGTTGTGGGGAACACCTATCCTTTTTGTTAATAAGAATGATGGTTCACACTGGATGTGCATTGATTACCGATAGTTGAACAAACTGACGGTCAAGAACCATTATCCGCTACCGAGGATCGGCGGTTTATTCGATCACATGCAGGGAGCATCTTGATTCTCTAAGATTGATTTGAGATCTGGATATCATCAGATGAGAGTTTGCGAGGAAGATATCCCGAAGACGGTCTTCAGAACTCATTACGGGCATTACGAGTTTTTGGTGATGCCTTTTGGGCTCTCCAACGCACCGACAACGTTTATGGATCTCATGAACCGAGTGTGCATGCCCATGTTGGATCGATCGGTGATTGTGTTCATCGACAATATTCTGGTGTACTCGAGGTCCAGAGAGTAGCACGGGGAGCATCTGCGAGAGATTCTTCGAGTATTGATGGCTGAGAGGCTTTATGCAAAATTCTCCAAGTGTGATTTCTGGTTACGAGAGGTCCAGTTCCTATGACATCTCGTTAATCAGAATGTGATATTGGTCGACCCGGCCAAGATTGAGGCAGTTATGAGATGGGAGGTGCCGAGATCCGCGTCCGAGATCAGGAGTTTTCTGGGTTTGGCTGGCTACTATCGTAGATTTATCATAGATTTCTCCAAGATTGATGTTCCTCTTACCAGATTGACCCGGAAGGGTGTTACTTTTGCCTGGGGGAACGAGCAACAGGCCTCATTTGAGACTCTTCGATAGAGATTGTGTGAAGCTCCAGTGTTAGCCTTTCCTGAGGGAGTGGTGGACTTTGTAGTTTACTGTGATGCTTCTATATCAGGGTTGGGTGCGGTGTTGATGCAGAGGGGGCATGTGATAGCATATGTATCGAGGCAGCTGAAGCCTCATGAGACGAGGTATCCCACCCACGATTTGGAGCTGGTGGCGGTGGTGTTCGCCCTCAAGATCTGGCGACGTTATCTGTATGGAGTCTGGTGCACCATATACACGGACCATAAGAGTCTGAAGTACCTCATGGATCAGCCCAACCTGAAAATGAGACAGAGGAGGTGGTTGGATGTAGTGAAAGACTATAACTGTGAGATCTTAAATCACCCAGGCAAGGCTAACATGGTAGTCGATGCCTTGAGCCATAGAGCACAGAGTGCTCCGATTCGAGACGTGTTCATGAGGATGATGGTGATGACTCCAATCCTAGATGCCATCCGAGAGGCTCAGGTGGAGGCTGTCAGGCCAGAGAACCTAAAGGGGGAGCGAGTGATCAGACATGTTTTTGAGTTTAAGACGGATAGTCAGGGGCTTATGACTTTCCGTGGGCGGATTTGGGTGCCCTATACAGGTGGAGCTCAGGGCATACTGATGGAGGAGGCACGTAGATCGAGATTCTCGATCCATCTAGGAGCCACTAAGATGTATTTGGATCTGAAGACAGATTATTGGTGGCCTTGTATGAAAAGGGATGGGGCATGGGTAGTTGAGAGGTGCTTGACCTGTTGTCGGGTTAAGGCGGAGCACCAATGTCAAGATGGCCTATTACAGCCTCTAGAGATTCCCCAGTGGAAGTGGGAGCAGATTTCCATGTATTTTATCACCAAATTTTTGAGAACCGCGCGAGGTGTCGATGCGATATGGGTGATTGTGGACCGGCTGACGAAGAGTGCTCACTTTTTTGCTATCAACGAGAACTCTTATGTAGAGAAATTAGCCGAGATTTATGTGAGAGAGGTGGTAGCACGACATGGAGTGCCGACATCGATAGTGTCGGATCAAGATGTGAGCTTTACTTTCAGATTCTGGAAGATGTTTCATGATGAGTTAGGTACTCATTTGCACTTCAGTGCCACATACCACCCACAGAAAGATGGGCAGAGTGAGCAGACGATCCTGACGCTTGAGAACATGTTGCGAGCATGTGTTATGGACTTCGTAGGAAGTTGGGACACCTATTTGCTCTTGGCTGAGTTTTCATACATATATATATATATATATATATATATATATATATATATATATATATATATATATATATTCCGTATAAACTAAGTAATCATAAGGAGTATCAGGTATGGGTCATGTCATAGTATACAAATTCAATACATTGTTTTCTAGTACAAAGATATACTTTTCACATAGATCATGAGTAAACTAAACTATAAACTTACCAGTAAAGGGTTTAATTCATTTTATTAAACCAGTATAACTTAAAGGACCTTAAGTGGTTAATTCTATAATACCTTAGTTTATACATCATGGTTATATATAATTAATATCTGATAGGTAGTGTTAGGGTGCAAAGTCATGCTTGGATGTATTGTGTTTAGACTTTCCTCTTTGTATGTGTAAATGGGTTGAGTCTTTTCCTATAAATAGGAAGTGAGTGACTCCCATTATGTAAGAGTCCATTTTGGAGTGTTAGATTAGAGAGAGAATTTGTATACAAGACCCATTTGTATAATCTTTCTAGATCTAATAAGAGCTTACAAAGATTTATTTACTCCTGGTGTTCTTGATTTTACATGATGATTCACTAGATCTTTTCTATTCCGCACATGCCATCATAATCAACACCAATACAATTGGTATCAGAGCGGGTGTCTTGATTTCATCAAGAATTGATCCTTGATGGCGATCTTGATTTGGTGATTCTTCATGTTCTTATGGATCTTCGTGATTAGAGTATTTTTGTGTTCTTGAAGTCGAATTTTTCCTTGATTTGATCCATAATTCGACTTTCTATCTCTAGAATACTTGTTTGTACCACTTTCTCTCACTAGAATTTGGTTCATATTCACTTTCTCTCTCTAGAGATCTCCTTGATTTACACTTTCTCTTTCTAGAAAACCCAAGTTCATATCATTTGATTCGAAAGAAAAGAAGCAATTATGGAGAAATGGATGATTTGTAGTGAAGATGTTCAATATGAATGCTCATTTGAATATCTTCTTAATAGCTTAACTGTTGGATTGATAAGTGAATATGATATTGTTGTAAATGGAGAACAGAATGAAGTTGGAGAATTAATTAGTTGTCCAATTTTTCGAACCAAACATTTGTTTGATCGATTGATTACAACATATCAAAAGAGACGAAGAAATAGAAGAGATGGAGAAGTCATAAAAGGAATTTCTCGTGCTGAATGCAAATATGGAAGCAATAAACTTGAATATTATGCAGATTGTTGTGAAGCTCGGGATGGTGTTCTTGATGATGATGATGTTCAAGAAAAAGGAGTTCAAGTTGATTCTCAAGATGAAAAAGTTTTTTGCTCAATTGGAGTTCAAACCGATGATATTTTGTGTTCTTGTGATTCGTTTGAAGGAATGATTCCTTATCGGAAACCGGTGATCCAAGAAAATCACAAGTATCAAACTCCAAAAGATTTGATTCAAACTCAAAATGTTCATGTTGTTGAAAGTGGGTTTGTTCATGAAGTCAAGTCTTCAAGATGCAAAAAGATGAGAAAGAAAAAGAAGAAGAAGATGAATCGAAAGAACAAGCGGGTTTACTCACAAAAATCGTCATATGTTGTGAAGCCAAAATCCGTGAAGCAAATTTGGGTTCCAAAGCAACAATCTCCAAATGTTGCATTGAATTTGAAGTGAAAACCCAAATGTGTTGGTGGTTCTTTTGAAGATGTTCTTGGATCGTTGAAGAACATGAAGAACGAGTTGTACATCTCGCATGGTGGGTGGTACAATGTTCGATTTGGAGATTTTCTCATTTCGACAAAAGAACCAAGATCTTCCAAATTTGATTCGTTTGTTGAAAACAGAACTCGATTCGTCAAAAAGGTATCTCAAATTCTCAAATGGATTCCAAAACGTCCATGATTTCGATTCGTGCTTTGCGTTTTTTTTATTTTTGATCAATTTGTCTCATTGGATCAAAACCATTTCAAACCCCATTGATTGATCCAATTTTTTTTTTTGATCAATTCAAAAACCAAAATCAAAATCATTTTAATTCAATATTCATATAATCAGATTTGAAAGACCAAATTTCCGATGCTACACTGTTCGTTTAATCCTTTCTAAGCCCAGATCTAAAACTTGATTACTGTTCATGTCCGATTTTTAAGCCCAAAATGCTTTTAATCCAATACAATTGTGTGAGCCCAAAGTCAATCGAAGTGTTTGATTCGTTCACTTTGTCGTTGGTCTCATTTTTTCGTCACATTCACACGCATATCCCAGTTGTACTCTCAATTCCATACATCTCGTTCTTAATCCATTGTTCTTGAAGTTCGATTTCGCTGTAATCTTACTGAAAAATCGATTAGAAGTTTGTGTTAATCGGTACTTGTGAATTGGTTGTGTATGGTTTCGTCCATTAATGAGCTGATGATGATCAAGTGATTGTCTATCAATTCTTTGATTTGAATGAAATTGATCAAGAACACGCGATTGTGATGAAGAACAGTGATAAAATCACATTTTGATCTAAAATTGGCCATTAGATTCATCGATTTCGTGTTCATAGTTCGTTGACTCTAAAAAGTCAAAATGTGAAAAAGGTGAGATTTAAGTGTTGAATCGATGAATTAGAGGTTGAAATGTGTTTATACAGGTTGTATTTGGGATGTGAATGTCGAAATCAAGTTCAATTTTGAGTTTAAATTTGAAATTGGATAAGTTGTCTTCGTGATGAACGAACACTGTGAATGGGTTATGTTCGCATCTTGAACGAGATTTGGAAATTAAATTTTTTATGGTAAATGAAAAGCCACGTTAATGCAAGAGTTGTTTATGCGAAGTAAAGGCTTGAAGGTGAATTTTGAATCGATTAATCAAGGCTGAAGGACTAACAGATTTTGGTTGGCAGCTAAAAGCAAAGGAACGTTCAAGGAATCGCATCTAGTTTGTTTGATGTTGATGAGAGTTTATTTGATCGATGATTTTGGAATCGATTGTAATTGATATCGATTTTTTTTGGAGTCGATAGATGGGTTAATGATTCGAAATTGGTTATTGGTCGATGAAATTGAAAAACTGGAGTCGATTGTGATTTAAAGGATCGATTATGCGAAGTTGTATTTGTTTTGATTTTGATGTCGATTAATTGAAGAACTGGATTCGAATTTATGTGAATCTAAAAAGGGTTCGCATATGAGATCAAAACAATTGTGTTCGCATCTGGTTAGTTGATTTTGATTTCGCAACTTAGAGTTCAAGAACCGGATTTAGTTCGCATTTGGAGTTAAAATGCGAAGACATCTCATTCATGGTTCGCATTTATGGATTGGTTTCGCATTTGGTGTTTTGTTTTGGAGTCAAAATGCGAAGTCATCTCATTCATGATTCGCATTCATGAAATCGAAGGAACATGCGAAGTAATTGAAACATGTGAAGTAATTGACCGTATAAGTGAATTGGGGAAGAAGAAAGCAAATAGTTTCAAAATTGGTCCCTGATCTTTTCACGAAATGGCAAAATTGACCCAACTTCGCAAAATGGGAATTAAAAGCTGAAAAAATGCAAAATTTTCCGTTCTGGTCCCTGCAGTTTGTGCGAATTTACGCTTTATGCCCGGTTTCACAAATGGGCTAGAGTTTCGCATATTTGACTGTTTTTGGCGCAACGGGTCCCTGCAAGTTTCAGAAAATGACAATATCTACCCGGTTTATGAAAAATCTTGCAACTTTCACTCAAAAAGTCAAAAAATTTCATAAATTGGAATTTTTTGTGGCTTTTTCGTGATTGTTTTTCCGTGCAAGATTTTTGGTGATTCATTTTTGGTACACATCAAGGGGGAGTATTGTGAAGATTATTCCTCGGGCGCTTCTCATCCTTAGTGGGTTTTATAATCATTTTTTTATTATAAAAGGGGGAGAAATGAGGGGTATTCGAAGCTTCTCGGGTTTGTCGAATATTCATTTGCGGATTTGAAGACCGGTGTTACTTCGAGGGGGAGTTTGGTCTTGATCGCGCTAGCTCGTTGGAGATTAAAGTCGGACATCCAATCCTAACTTTGAGGGGGAGAATGTTAGGGTGCAAAGTCATGCTTGGATGTATTGTGTTTAGGCTTTCCTCTTTGTATGTGTAAATAGGTTGAGTCTTTTCCTATAAATAGGAAGTGAGTGACTCCCATTATGTAAGAGTCCATTTTGGAGTGTTAGACTAGAGAGAGAATTTGTATACAAGACCCATTTGTATAATCTTTCTAGATCTAATAAGAGCTTACAAAGATTTATTTACTCCTGGTGTTCTTGATTTTACATGATGATTCACTAGATCTTTTCTATTCCGCACATGCCATCATAATCAACACCACTACAGGTAGTTGAATGTGTGATTTCCGCCTTACTTCCTAGTCCTTGTTTAGTTGTGGGCTTAGGGCAGATTCACACAATTAACTATCCGTTCGATATTAGATTATATATAACTAGTATAAACTAAGTGATTATAGAAGGAACTATTGTGGTTACTATTTTTACTAAAGGAAATAAGGGTTTTTCTTGAAGAATGTTTTCATCAAATATAAAGGAACTATTATAGTTAACTCCGTGAGTACCAAGTGAATACACCAGGGTTATATAAAACGAAGACCTAACAAACAATGGGATGTGTGACTTCCGCCTCATTTCCTGTTCCTTGTTTGGTTGTGGGCTAAGGGCAGATTCACACAACTGATTGTTAGTTTACTCTGGGTTTTATATAACTTGTATCCATTTAGTGCTCATAGAAAGGATTGTAAAGCCATTTTTACTTAACTTTCATCATATCAGAAGATATAGGATCTTCTGGAGGAACAGGGGAACTTCTCTAAAAAGAACTTTCAACTTACTTTACATCACTAAAATCTTATGAACTCACCAGCTTAAATGGTGACCTACTCTTTCAAAATAACTTGTATTCTCAGGAAACTAGTAGACAGGTACATGCGTTGAGATTCAGAAGATGGAGAATGATAGCTTCATGACTTGTTTTGTTATTTACATATGTAATCTATGTTTTGTGAATCACATACTTTGTAAACACTTTCTTTCTAATGAAATGGTTGTTTATTACTTCGATTTCTATGATCCATGTCTTGTGATACTAAACATGACGTCCTCCGCCCCGAACGTTTCCGCCGTTCCGATTTGGGGGTGTGACAGATTAGTATCAAAGCATTGTTTATAGTGAACTAAGTATATCAACCGATAAAATATATACAACTATAAATACAATGGGGCCTATGCACACTGCAATAATAATATATTTAAAGATATAAAGATACCTTATAAAAGTATGCATACATGCTTATACATATATACATACTAGAACAAGTATCACAAGAAGAACAGAACAAAAGTATTTAAAGGTTGAACACTGCGGTCAAACCTGGACAGCTATGTAATCATATCTAGGATCAATATAGCCTAATCAACTATATTCATTCGAGATGTGACCGACATGCATTTGGGAGTGATGTGGTGTTGCAACAGTCTTAAAACTTACCTAACACTATTCAAGGGATTTCTAGATCAGGACATGAAAGTTAGAATACTATGGGAGTATTTTATGATTCTACAAGACAACAACAAGTTTAAAACATACCAAGTTCATTACAGTAAAATACTATAGGAGTATTTTAGGCACTATAAATAACTTAAGTGATAACTTAAAAGACCCTTACGGATAGATCTATAATTTTGGAGTGAATACTTCCAAGGTTTTATATAATTGAGATTTTATAGACTTAGAATTTATGATCTATGCTTCACTACGTGTTCCTTGTTTGGTTGTGGTTTTGGAGTAGGATCACTTATTCGAAGGTCTATTTAAATCTTAAATTATATACAACTTGTATACATTGTGCAATTATAGGAGGACTTTGTAAGGATCACCCCATAATGTTTCACTTAAATCTCACAGATTCTTTAGACACTTCCATTCTCGTACGACAAACCCAGATAGATGTAACCACTTCCTCATAGCGATCATCAGAAGAGTCAAGGAGGAACAAGAACAGGTTCATGAGAAATTTCCAGAGAAGTGATCAGTCAGAGAAACTAAAACGTCTTATGCGTCACACTAATAAATAATTACCTTATTTGAATCAGTGAGCTAGTGATTTTACTACTCACACTATGTGTTAGAATTATTTCTTTTCATGCAGCCGGTATCCGTTATTCGATTTGCAGAGATTCATTCGAGGATAGCCACTTCTGATTCATAAAGTTTATTTGTATAGACTTCCTTTTATGAATTGTTTCCAGAACCCTATGAAAGTCAGAACCAGATACACTCAGAACTAGGATAACTTAGTCTTTCAACTTTCGGCTTATATCCACTGCTATAGACTTATTTCCGTTTCATATTTGTATTCTTTTTATCAAAGATGCCTCCTCGTAGATCGAATAGACGCACTAATCCGATAACTCCAACTCAACCGCCACTACCTCCTCCACAGTTCGATCCTGCTGCTATCCAAGCAGTGATATCAGCCGCAGTAGCAGCTGCTCTAGCTCACATTAGTGAAAGTGGTACCAATGGATCCAATAGTAGTACCCACTTGACAAACCCTGTCTGATGCGATGGTTCAAGAAAACAGATTCGGTCTTCGCAATCTGTTCGTGCCCAGAAGGGAGCAAAGTGAAGTTTTATGCCTGCACCTTCTTCGACAGAGCTCTAACATGGTGGAATAGGCATGTTAAGTCACTGACCCTATTTGTGGCTAACTCAATAGGTTGGGAAAGCCTAAAAGAGTTGATGTTGGAAGAATACTGCCCAAGAGGCGAAGTTTAAAAGCTGGGACAAGAGCTATGGGAGCATACCATGGTCAGCTCAGACATAGTGACCTACACTGACAGGTTTAGCGATCTAGCAGCACTATGCCCTGAGATGGTTACTCCGGAGTGTAGGAAGATAGAAAGGTACATTAGGGGTTTATCTACCCCGATTCAAGGAGATGTGTTGTCATCTAAACCAACTACATTCGATAGAGCCAAATGCCTGGCCCAGTGACTCATTGACCATGGAGTCCGCCATGGCATAGTGGTCCCCGTTCCCAAGCCATCAAAGGGAGCAGACCATAAACAAAAGTCGGGGAAAAAGAGGAAAGAGCGAACAACCCAGGAAACCCCGTAGGAGCAACAAATGGGTACTATATACGCCGCCACAACACTTGCTAATCCAGCACCTGCCGGTCGATATGCTGGAACTCTCCCGAAGTGTGGAAAGTGCAACTATCACCACACCGGAGTATGTCGGGAAATGCAGTGCCTGAACTGCCACAGAAAGGGACACACAATTCGTTTCTGCAGGGCACCGGCTCAACCGATCTCCCAAGTCCCCGGTGTTGAAGTAAACTAGGCCTGATATGGCTGTGGTGAGATTGGACACTATAGGAGGGACTGCCTGATAACAAAGAAATAAGGAGCAGATGGACGAATTCTGATGATCACCGTAAGAGAATCAACCCCAGAGTCGCCAGTGAGCAGTGGTACGTTTTTGAATTAAAATATAAATTACTTTAAAAATTAAATTATATTTATATAAGATTAAAACTTGGGGAAAACACTTAAAAGTAATTATAATAACTCACTTATCGGAACAAGTCACAGTATTCAAGAGAAATAAAAGATCCGTTCAGAGAAGCTATGATGGCTTAGTATGTACATCAGGGTTGTGCATAGCTAAGATTTTGCAGAATTAGAGTGAGTGATTCCGCCTTAATTCCTGTTCCTTGTTTGGTTGTGTATTTGAGGCAGAGTTACTCAGTCGGCTGTCTAATTCGTCTTAATTATTCATAACTTGTATATTCCAGGCAATCGTAGTGGTACTGAGGAGGATCATAGTATAAAGTATCGACACTAGTTATCAAAGCACTTTCACAGTATGTACTCGCTCATCGCGGTACGATACGTAGAAGTGTTAACATCAAGGGGAAAATAGAAAACACTAGAACATTTACACAGAGTACATTGTCGAGCACACTAAGGATACACCATCGTATAACGAACGTTTCTTTCAAATCAGCCTAACTTTTGTTCAGTAAAGAGTTCGTTGCTATCATTCTTCATGAGTTGGCGTGGTCCTCACCATACTAAGTTCATATGTTTCCAACGCCTCAACCGTCAAATTCACGAAACCCTTGTCATTCATAACGACAGCCCAACCCATACCCCGAGATCGTCTATCTCGTATTCTAAACACCGAAGTACTCATGCGAAGAGTACTTTGCCCTCCGAAACCTTGCTACCGTATATTCAGCAAACCTTCCGAATTACCACTCGTCCAGCAGATCAAGTTCAAACACGGAGGCTAAGGACGAATACAACCCACCAATCACTAATAAGTGTATACGCGAGAGTGGTATATAATTATGATTATGCAGATTTAGTATGTGTGCTTCCGCCCTATCTCCTGTTCCTTGTTTGGTTGTGGACTTGGGGCAGAGTCGCACATCCAACCGTCTTACTAATATTAATTATATACGACTTGTATACACGAGGTAATGATAGATGGACTAGGTATGAATCCGATCATGGACATTATGGCACAATAGCCAGGTCTACGAGTGGGTATTCTGCCAATCAGAGGAGCACGACCCCAATTGTATTGCTAAGAAAGCTAATTTCGGGACGAAATTCCATCTAACGGGGGGATGATGTGACAACCTAAAAATTTCAATCTAGTAAAGTCAATCAATCCAATCAAATTTCAGACTCGTTTCTGTTATCTTCTAGCTTGGTTAAGGGTCTGTTTGAGTGTTCTAATCCTAATACATCCAAGGAATGAATGCTAGGAAGTATCTGCTTGATTTCACTGTACTTTATTCGATCCATAAACTCCATCTCAAGGAGTTTACGGCCGCAAACAAGGAGTTTACGGCCGTAAACTCTTTCCAGCCGTGAATTCATGCCCTTAAATATCATATTCCTTCACTTTTCTTCATTTCTTACACTTTCACCTCAAGAACACTTGAATTCTCTCTCAAGTATCATAAGGATCTTCGTCTTGATCTTCAAAATTGTAAGTAATTCATCCATCCTTCTTGTCATTCCTTCTTGACCTTGTAATCATCTCTTGATTCATCCATGAAATCACCTCTTTTGGTTAGATCTTCAAGATCTTCATCTTTCACCAAGAACATCAAGAACGCACACTTGTTCTTGGTGGCCGTGAACCCTCTTTGAGCCTCCAAAACGTAAGTATCCTTTCCTTATGCTTAGTATACGTTAGAAACTCGTATTAAACACCCTTGAAATCAACCATTTCCCAAGAACAATAAGAGTTTACGGCCATGAGCATCTCCTTTGGCCGTAAACCCTTATTTTGGACATATCTTGAGCCTTAAACACTTGCTTGGTGCTTGCTATCCACTAGAACTCTTTAACCCTCGAATCAAGACCCATAATACTACCATTTGGAGTGTTTACGGTCGTACACACTTGGTGTGGCCTTAAACCCCTCAAGTCCATCCAAAAGGAGAGTTTTTGTTCATCTTCTTGTTGTACCCTTGGCACATTAGTTTCCCAACGGATCAAACACTCCACTTTGCATGATTTTCCATGAGTTTACGATCGTACACACTTGGTGTGGCCGTAAACTCAAGTGTAGCCATGAACACACTTCCCTTGGCCGTACACTCCCCTTTGATCAATCACATGTGATTTCAACACTTCATGCCAAGTGTTTCCTAGTCCCTAAGGGTCTTTCCTTGCATGTTAGTTGTTTAAAACACTAATTACATGCCTATATATGCCATTATATGTCAATTAGGACTCATTTGTGTCCCGGGAAATCATTCGTGGAACTTCTCATCCTTACACGAATCTGCAATTGAATTACCCACATAAGGTGAGTTCATACCCCTATAATCAATCTTTTAAATGTTTTAAATGCTTTTAAGGGGGGATACAAGTTGAACACAATGATAATTGTGTAAATGTTTTGTGATAAACATCATTTCAAAGGATTGCTTAACTTTATAAAGTGATCAAATCAGTTCAAAAGCTCTTTTTAAGTTATGTTACTTTATTGTTTATAAAACACCGTTTTTAAAGTACAATCATTACTTAGTAGATAAATGAGCCTTTTCATCAAGTCAGTAATAGTTCAAGTAAACATACTAGTAAACTATAATAGGTATAGTCTAGGAGTTCAAACATACTATATCGAGAAACAGGGAGGAACATACTATACACTATACAAAGAGAACACACAATACACTAGAACAGAGAGAACATACAAAACTAATACAAGAATACTATAACAATTAATGTGAGCCATTACTTCACGACTTAGCAACATACTTGCTAGGTTGCGTTTTGTAACCAGAGTCTCCAGGAGGGAGAGCATGAGTTTGTGTATAGATCCATACGAGATTGAAACTCCACACCTTGCTTGTAGCTACAGTGGGACTTGCAAGTATACGGGTGACAAACATCACATCAGTTTCGGCGCCATTAGGTCATCGTGGTAAAACACGTGTCATATCAGTATGGTTATAACCACATCACATTTTAACCTGAATCCACAAACTAGTTTTAAGGTAGTTAGTGTTTCAGTAGTCAATTTTTACAAACATTACCGAATACTTTCATCATTACAAACGACAAACAGAACAATCAAGTCTTAATACATTCAGCAGAAAGGGACCTATAATGCTAACTTTATGATTCCTTAGTTTATACATCATGGATATATATAAACCGAGTCCAACAGATAGTAGGATGTGTGTTTTCCGCTTCAATTCCTATTCCTTGTTTGGTTGTGGGCTTAGAGCAGATGCACCCAGTCTATTATCTATCTGAATTAGTTATATATATATATATATATATATATATATATATATATATATATATATTCCATATACATTAAGTAATCATAAGGAGTACCAGGTATGGGTCAGGTTATAGTATACAAATTCAATACATCGTTTTCTAGTACAAAGATATACTTTTCAGATAGATCATGAGTAGACTAAACTAGAAACTTACCAGTAAAGGGTTTAATCCATTTTATTAAACCAGTATAACTTAAGGGACCTTAAGTGGTTAATTCTATAATACATTAGTTTATACATCAAGGTTATATATAATTAATATATGATAGGTAGTTGGATGTGTGATTTCCGCCTTACTTCCTGTTCCTTGTTTGGGTGTGGGCTTAGGGCAGATTCACACAATTAACTATCCGTTCGATATTAGATTATATATAACTAGTATAAATTAAGTGATTATAGAAGGAACTATTGTGATTACTATTTTTACTAAAGGAAATAAGGGTTTTTCTTGAAGAATGTTTTCATCAAATATAAAGGAACTATTACAGTTAACTCCGTGAGTACCAAGTGAATACACCAGGGTTATATAAAACAAAGACCTAACAAACAATGGGATGTGTGACTTCCGCCTCATTTCCTGTTCCTTGTTTGGTTGTGGGCTTAGGGCAGATTCACACAAATGATTGTTTGTTTACTCTGGGTTTTATATAACTTGTATCCATTTAGTACTCATAGAAAGGATTGTAGAGCCATTTTTACTTAACTTTCATCATACCAGAAGATATAGGATCTTATAGAGGAACAGGCGAACTTCTCTAAAAAGAACTTTCAACTTACTTTACATCACTAAAATCTTATCAACTCACCAGCTTAAATGGTGACCTACTCTTTCAAAATAACTTGTATTCTCAGGAAACTAGTAGACAGGTACGTGCATTGAGATTTAGAAGATGGAGCATGATAACTTCATGACTTGTTTTGTTATTTACATATGTAGTCTATGTTTTGTGAATCACATACTCTGTAAACACTTTCTTTCTAATGAAATGGTTGTTTATTACTTCGATTACTATGATGCATGTCTTGTGATAGTAAACATGATGTCCTCCATCCTCAAACGTTTCTGTCATTTCGGTTTGGGGTGTCACAAGAAAAGAGTGAGAGTTTTCGAGTTTCGGACTTTCTCAACCATGCACAGGTTCAAAGTCACGAACTTTACAGAGTATGAACCTTTAGGGAGTCCAGATCTGAGAGTAGAGCTATGGTCTTAACAGATTAAGATCAAGAGAGTGGAAAGAACAAGTTTGGGACGTACGCAAAGCGTAATCCTAGTATGCACAACATAGGTTTGAGGATCCCCGATGCAAGGTGAGGCAGTACGCCCAATGTAGAGGGGTCGTACGCCCAGCGTACGTGCTACAGTTGACTTTTGTTGACTTTTAGGGCTTGGTCAATTATGGACTATAGAGACCATGAAAGGGGTAAAATGGTCTTTTATCCTTCTGTGAGTTTATAGAGGGTTTAGCCTAGCTACTTTGAGGGTCTTTTATTAATTAAAGATAATTAACGTATGTGTTTGGCGGAGGCTAGACCGGTGGTTAGTGTACGAGGTTTATTTGCTTGCTTACGAGGTGAGTCTTCTCACTATACTTACCATGAGTGGTAACTTGTGTGACCGAAGGGTCTTGTATGTTTATATTGAGTATTGTGATATCCTGCATTATGTCTATGTGATTTATGATGTGTATTTTTCTGAGCTTACTGAGTAATTAGGACCGGAGGGTCCACCCGAATTGTGGGACCGGAGGGTTCCACTAAGACACATTGACCGAAGGGTCTTATGGAGTATATCCATGAGAGGCTAATGAGATGTGTGTGGTATTTTAGGGAACTCACTAAGCTTCGTGCTTACTGTGTTATGTGTTATGTGTTTCAGGTACTTCTCATGATCACGGGAAGGCGCCGACTTGATTATACACACACAAGACGGAGTTATGTTTGAGGATCTTGGATTTTGTTTTAACAATTAAGAATATGTGTTCTGATAAATTAGCATTTTGGGGATTTGTGAAATGTGTTGATGAGACTCATGTGATTTTAAAATGAAAAATTTGTTTGAAAATTTACGGTGCTACAGCCTTCATCGTCCCAAACCCTAGCCACGAAACCCTAATACACTTTTGAGAGTTTTGAGCCATTTTTGGTGCAATCTTGAGGTTTTTAAGAAGAAGAGACTTGAATAAGGAGCAAGGAAGTGTTATAGAAGAGTAGATCCAGAAGTCTAGCTTCATTTCTGGTTCATTAGAGGTATAAAGCTCCTATCTTGTCTATAGTATGCTTAGATCTCTTCATCTTCACCTTTATTGAGTCTTTGGTCCAAGTAGTATGGTTCTTGGGAAATGGAAATCCCAAGTGAGTATACTTCCAGATCTAGGACCTTGGAGGGCCTTCATGGCATAAAGGTGCAAACTTTATGACCATTGAAGCCCCATGCAAGCTTTAAGCTGTCATTTTGGCCTTTTAAGCCCCAAAGGGCCATGCATGGAGGGAAAGTCAGAGACTTTACGTGCTCATATGATGTCTAGGGTCTAGATCTCAGTTTTTATGCTTTAGTTTGAAGTATAATAGCTTTTGGATCAAGATCTAGGTTTTAAAGAATTAGGGTTTGAGCTAAACCCATTAAGTAAGGTTGTTAACGGGTAAAGTTGGAAACTTTACCCTTAAAAGGACATTTTTAGTATGTAGATGCAGTATGGGGCTTAAATCTGAAGGATAAGAGCTTAATCTATTAAGATGGCTCAACAGACTGAAGAACTCATCGAAGTCGTTGTGGGAAATATGGCAGGCCACATGAGGGAGTTTGCAGGGTCGGGGGATCAGGCTGCTACAAGTGCGGCAAGACTGGGCACTTTATCAAGGATTGCATAGCCCCTACCCCCACTATTCAAACATCAGACCTGATTTGATTTCATTGCAATAAGAGGGGCCATAAAAAGGCCAACTGCCCTAGATTCATATCAGGAGTGCCAGTGGCGGCGCCAGCTCCAGCGACCCTGCGGATCATGGATGGCCAACATGGCAAGATAGATGCTCCGGTGAAGAGGAGCGAGCCTTGCAGCTGACCGCCGAGGAGGCGCGTGCCACACCGGATGTGGTGACGGGTATGTTTTCTTCTCCCTAACTCTTATTACATGTCGGTTATGATATTCACGTTTTATGTTTTATGTGTTTTGTTTAGGATCGTTCCATGTGAACGGTATCCCAGTATAGGTGTTATTTGACTCGGGGGCTACCCAATCATTTGTATCTCTTGCGCTCTGCGAAAGGTTCGCTAAGTCTTCAGGCATGTTGGATTGTCCTCTAGAGGTCGATATTGCTGATGATTGATCTATCCAGTCATTGGAGGTCTACATAGATTTTGTCTTGAGGATATATGATGAGTGTTACCTCGTGGATTTGGTTCCTATTCCGTTGCGTGGTAACAAGGTTATCATAGGCATGGATTGGTTGATCCGTAATGGGGCGGTGATCGATTGTGTGCAAGAGTTTATACGTGTAAGGACCCCAAGTGGGGGAGAGTTGGTGATTCAGGACGAGAGGCCACAACGTGGACCAACTTTGTGCTCAACAACGAGGTCTAGGCGCTACCTTCAACAGGGTTGCACAAAGTTTTTCGCCTACGTCATGGATACTGGGAGGAGGGTAAGGCGACCGTGAGCGATGTGCCAGTTGTGCGAGAGTACCCGGACATATTTTCAGAGGAGTTCCCTGGGATACCTCCGGAGAGGCAGGTGGAGTTCAGGATTGACCTAGTTCTGGGTGCGGCTCTGATAGCCAAGGCACCATATCGTTTCCCTGGGATACCTCCAGAGAAGCAGGTGGAGTTCAAGATTGAACTAGTTAACAGGTAAAGTTGGAAAATTTACCCTTAAAATGACATTTTTAGTATGTAGATGAAGTATGGGGCTTAGATATGAAGGATAAGAGCTTAATCTATTAAGATGGCTCAACATACTGAAGAACTCGTCGAGTCCATAGAGGAACTAGACGAGATGGGTTGAAGTGTCCCGAGTCTGTAAAGGGCAAACCTCGATGAGTTGATTGGAGAAGTATCAATTCTATGGATAGGAGGAGCTCGACGATTTGGATAGCGATTTCAGGGTTCATGATTCATGGAAATCGACGAGTTGATGGACCAACTCGGCGAGTTGAGTCAACCCAGGATGTTGACTTTGACCAGGGTGTTGACATTGACTTTGACTTTGAACAAAGTTGACCCTTAAGGGAGTTATGAGTATGAAACAGGTAATTAAAGGAAATATTGTATGTGTAGAAGTTTGAGTGGAGCTGATTCATATCCGAGGACAGTTTAGCTATTTCACGACATTGGTGAGTTACCTTACAATAGAAGTGGGTCGATGGCATCAATGTCGACCCACTAGTAGTTGATTATAGTTTGAAATGATTGTATTTGTGATAATTGTCTGGTATGCCACTATTTGTTATGCTTTATGTGCTAGTATGCTATGATATTATGTGATAGTGGTAGGAGGGGTAGGTTACACCTCGTAGCCAGTTGAGCTAGACCGAAGGGTAGGTCGGGCACTCAAATATGCATGACAGTATGTTATGCTATGTTATTATGTGGTAGTGGTAAGGGTGAAATAGTCCCCGTAACCGGTTGAAATAAACCGGAGGGTAGGTCGGGCACCCATATATGCTTGACAGGGGTAGGTCGGGCACCTCGGTATGCCTGACAAGGGTAGGTTGAGCACCCCGATATGCTCAACAGGGTAGGTCGGGCGCCCAGATATGCCTGAAAGTATGTTTATTGTATGGTATGTGGTATGATGGGGGAACTCACTAAGCTTTGTGCTTACGATTTTCAGTTTTGATTTCAGGTACTTTGTAACGACCCAAAATACGACCCAAATTTTTTTTGTTTAAATAGTGCTAAAAGCTAACAATCATACATAATATATATAATGAAGCCATACGTCACAAATCCCAAAAAGTTAGAATAAATGTGTCATGACAAGAAAACTGTATCAACATATCATAGTATCTGAAACAAACTCCCAGGATAAAAGAAACTGAAGTTGTGATGTGTGCGATGCCATCAACCCGAGCTCTCCCCTTTACTAGCGGAAGTACCTGAAACCAAAACTGAAAACTGTAAGCACGAAGCTTAGTGAGCTCCCCCAAACTACCACATACCATACAATAACATATAAAGCACATACTGGGCCTTGCCCACTGCATCAGACCAAAGTCCGGACTAACCGGGGCCTTGCCCCCTGCATCGGACCGAAGTCCGGAAACTGCATCAGGCCAATGCCCAGACTGACTGGGGCCTTGCCCCCTGCATCGTACCGAAGTCCGGCTAACTGCATTGGGCCGAAGCCCGGACTAACTGGGGCCTTGCCCCCTGCATCAGACCGAAGTCCAGCTAACTGCATCGGGCCAAAGCCCGGACTAACTGGCTGAACATGGCATAGCATAATCATAACTACTAGCATAAACACATATACTGCATACTGCATCAGACCGAAGTTCGGAACACATAACACAAAAACATGCTTGAATCACAAAGACATCAAGCACACTGAACTACTGCGTCGGACCGAAGTCCGTAAACTACTGCTAACTAAACGGGTCGGCATTGTGGCCGTAGACCCGTTCCTACTGGAAGGAAACTCACCTCGTAATGCTAGCTGTTGAGATGCTAACTCTAAAAGTGGCTGACTGTTGTTCCAGAATTGTCTGGCTACAAATCCCAAAAACACTAGATCAAGTACTCATTAATGCCCTCCGGGTAAAATGACTGTTTTACCCACGGTCAAAGTCAACTCCCTGGTCAAAGTCAACTTCCAGTTGACCGGACTCGCCGAGTCCCTCCATTACTAACTCTGACTTTAACTTACCGAGTACCCTTCCCCACTTACTGATTCATTCTGAACTCACTAACGAAGAAAGACGGGGGACTCGCGACTCGACTCGTCGAGCCCGAAGAACAACTCGTCGAGTCCTAGCGTGCAAAACTCATACAATCGATCCCAATCCTTTCCAGAGCATCTAACTCGTAGATCTAAGCTCCTGGGACCGTCTGAACACGTAAAGTTGCTAACTTTACGTGTAACTAAAAAGGAATGAAGTTATTTCACTCAAACTCAACTTTAATCGGGAAAACTCATCCGACTCGCCGAGTTGTATGAACACTCATCGAGTCTAAGGCAATCTTCATCAGACTCGCTGAGTTGCTCATCCAACTCATCGAGTCCATGGCTATCTTCATATGCTCGCCGAGTCAACCTTGCGACTCGCCGAGTTCATTCAGTCCTTTATCCATACAGACCTGATTTGAGCCATGCAGCGACTCCAAATCACAAATATGAGCTTCTAGGGCATGCTTATCACGTAAAGTTACAAAATTTACGTGCATGTATGGCTATAAAGTCTTCAAATGCCAAATCTAGGCTCTTAATGGGGTTCTAAGCTCAAGAGGGACCTCAATCACGACCACAACTGAAACTTTGCACTTCTAGAATGTGATGAGGGTCCAGATCTGAAGTATAACCCGATCATAAGGCTTTATCACAAAGGATTTGGGGTTTTGGGGCTTAAAAGCAACAATTTGGGGACAAACAAGATCTACCAGATCAATAAGCAAAATGGAGACTTTATTACCAGAAAAAGATGACCACAATGAGTGAGTTTTGGATCTACTTCCTTTTCCTTGAACTCTTCAACCTTCTCCTTCTTCTACTTGCTCCAAAAGTTCCTTCACAAGGTAACAATCACTCACACACTCTTTAAGGGGGCTAGGGTTCGGTAAATGATGCTCTGAGGGTGATGGAGGCGAGATTGGGGCGCATAAATGCGTTCAAATAGGGTGCAAACCCTTAAAATTAGGGCTTCATCCAGACAGGCGGACTCGCCGAGTCCCAACGTATGGACTCGTCGAGTAGCCAACTCAATTTGCGTGATCATTATATCTCTACTCAACGAGTCAGGCTACAGACTCGTCGAGTACCCCTTAAGAAATGAAAATACTTTATTTAAATCACATACCAGAAATGAGGCGTTACATACTTCCTCTTCAAAGGGAAAGGAGCCGGCATGACTGCAACACATCACACTAGGATTTCTGCACATGAGATCTATGGGATTTATACTCTGATATTATTTTGTCATGACATGTTATTATTATGGATACATTGGTTTTGATATGATTCAGTGCTATGATGTTTTCAGAAAAATGGTTTTATAATTATTAAATTAAAAATGAAAATTTTAGATCGTAAAATTTGGGATGTTACAAGCAGCATTGAGGATTCCACGTTTCTTATGTTACTCGTATATTTTTATAAATGTATTTTGGAATAAACGGTTTTTCTTAATAGTGGATTTATAATTAGGAAGTTTTACCTTATTAAAAATGAAAATTTCTGGTTGTGAAAATGGGACGTTACAGTTATCTTTGTAGCTTATACAATATTGATGTGTATTTTTAATGCTCATATTGTTGCGAATACAAATGCTACAAACCAGCTATACAACCATATAAAATACACCCTTAGTTTCCCTTCCAAAACTAGTGGTTTGACCAAAAATCAATGCAAATCCAAAGTCAACAGTCAACAGTCAAAGTTAACTCGCCACGTCGTGCCCCCCAAATGACAAAACATACGTGTTTTCCCCAGTCGCCACATCATGGGAACTGGATCCGCAACGTCTTAATGAGTTAAGCCAAAACCTCTAATCCCAGAGGTTCTAAAACCCATGCTTGATCGCTATTGTTGTCTAAAAGGATAAATTTTCCAACTTTATCCCTTGAGATCCACCAAAAGGTCTACATCTTAACCATGTCATTGGCTTAATCAAGAAGTACTTAACTTAAGTCTTGAGCCCATTTGCTCCAGAATAGCTTATAACACTACAACCATCATAAAGATCAGTGCTTTTTAGACTTTCATGTCAAATGCAAGTCTTGGACTCAACTTAGGTCAAAATGGGATTTTATGACCAAAATCTTATGCATGGCAAAAACAAACCACCAAAATTCACATTCAAACCATGAACTACTCCAAATGATCCAGAGATTCATAAAGTTGCAAGCTTTATGAAATCTCACCATCCCATCTAACAATATCAAAGAAAATGGGACAAAATACAAGATCTACCACTTTATAATAAAAAAGGTGGAACCTTGAACACTTACGAGGGTCCAAAATTGAGCTAGGAACGGAGATAGGGACTCTTTTGTTGATCATTGGATTACTCTTTCTTGCTTCTTCCTTCAAGACCTCTCAAGCACTCAAGAAAGCTTCAACAATGGGGAAAAGGAGTTAGGGTTTTCTTCTGGATAAAAGAGGGTGGTGGAGGCTGAAGGTAAGCAAACCATAACCTCCTTATTAATTTAAATAGGTGTAAAACCCAAAAAAATAGGGTTTAAAACATCAATGGCGGCCACGTCGTAGCCTTCCTTGCCACGGTGTGGCAAGTCAAAAAGTCTTGTGGCTGGAAAATGCCTCGCCACGTCACGACCATCCTTCCCATGCCGTGGCGACTCACCAAACTTCAAATCTTAAATTAAAATAAAACATACATCAAAACCGGATGTTACAAATTTGCATTGTTGCTGTTAGTGGGGGTTTCATTAACATGCATTTGTTTGGGATAATCAGATGCATGAATATAAAATGGATAATTCGCATTAGGTATGCCTTCGTTTTTCTTCTGGTTTGAGCTTTCAGCAACGCTGATCATGGCTGTTGATCGGCTAGTGGTTGATATTTTTGGTTAGAACCACTCTGATACCATATAGAAATTGATAGTACAAGATTCAAATATTTCCTTGATCACGAAAGGGTTTAAATGCAAGTAAAAAGATAAAAACAGAAGTCCCTAAACTTAAGACAAAAGCTAATAAAAAATATGCATAAACAATATCCAATACGAAAATAATATCTAAATTCCAATAATATTAAAATGTTTTTAGGTCATTATACTCATCATCAAATCAATGAATCATAGATGAATAGTGTTTTTGATACCATGAAAATTAAGAGACAAATATGGATAGAGTTTTATTATAGAAAAAAGTATGTGTGAAACAAAAGAAAAAATGAAACTATACATAGAAAACCAATTAGGGTAAACACTTAGAAATATACATAAGTGAGATTTCTAAAAATTAAATTGTTTATTCATATGATCAATTTGACAATTTTAATCATGATACGAGGAAACCTATGTCCTCAACTCATGTTGAGGATTAAAGGAACCCCGAGAACTCTTCAAGAAATTTGAATTAGACAAACATAAAACTTTGACCTTCTCAGTTTACTTAAAAATTAGGTCCATATCATTATCATGTTATTGTAGAAATAACTATTTTGGTTGCTATGAGGATAATAAGTTTCACAATAATACATGCAAAATTGTTAAATGATTTTAGTTATTAATATTGAGAAAAATGTATTATTTAAACTTTGAAGTTAGTAATGTTGATATTATAAATCATTTCCAAAATATGAAAGTTGCACATGAAACAATAATTTAAGCCTGACTTTAATACATATTTTAGATCAATTTATTCTTTTTGAAAGCTTGTGGTTCTATTTCATTGCTCGTAGTTGACAATGACCTTATGTTGAAATCGCATATTATCACCAAAAAGAACAAATGTGATGTCTGTGAAGGTAATGATACCGATACATTTTTTTGAACTATTTGAACAACCAACATAAACCCACCTCAAGATTTACATGAAAGATTAATGGGCAAATGTCATATTAACCCAACGAACTTTTCACGGTTGTCCGATTTAGTCACCAAAGTTATTTTTCTACGCAATAGGTCACTAAACTTCTTGGTAACCTGTTAATTACGCCATTTTACCTGATTTTATACGTTGCAAGTTTGACTTGCCATTTTACTCTGATCTACGTCTCTTCAAAACCATTATCTCCTTCTTTCCTTTCCTCTCTACACATCTAATTACATACTTCATTTTTTCCTCTAATCACACACATTTTTGTGTGTAATTTATCAAACCCCACCTCCATTTCCCTTCAATTTCACCATGGGAAGTGATCCAAAGATGACGATGAAGATCAATATAAAGAAATCATCCACTATTTCTCCTTCAGAACCCATTGTAGGGAGATTGGATAGAGATGAGATCGACAAAATCGTGATTAACTGTAACATAGAGGGAGTTCTATTCATAGAGGCGCAGTTGGATTCCACGTTGGATACCTTTGGCGAGTTCACTTCATCACTGGAATCTGCCGCCTTACTCCGACTATTGATTACCCTGATGACATTTCTTCATATCTACTATTTCTTGCACATGTACATCATCTATCCCCTAATTATCTTAGATTTCTTCGCAACAATAAACATAATCTTTTGGGTTTGACTCTCACCTGAATTTGGATTTGACAATTGAGAATTGGGGATGATTTTGTCTGTCGATAGAAATGGAAGGGATACCATTTTCGAATTTTTTGTTTGTTGTTATTGGTTGTGTTGAAAATCTTGTTGTACGTTTGAAGGGTCGAAGATGAAGAACGGGTATTAAAGGTGACTTTTTCAGGAGCATGTTGTTTGGAAGATACTTTTGCTGGTAAATGATATTTTCAGTGTAAATTTTTATCTGAAGAAGATGAAAGGGAAATCATGATGGTGATATAAGGTGGTTTAAGGTGATGGTGTTTGAATGTTCTACAAACAATATGAATAATATTGGGTTTCATAATCATGACCAAAGAAAGTTTCAAGAACAAAATAATAATAATAAACCTGGTGGATGTTGACATGACAGTCAAACCCTTCCTAACATGTATATTACCTTTGAACCCGGTTTCAGGTAACATAAATGTATTTTAAAACAGAGAAATATAAGTTTATTCCTTTAATGTGCAAAAAAAAAAAAAATTTAGTGACATTTTAAAACAAACACGATAAGTTTGATGGTTAATATGACATTTACCCAAAATTAATCGCGAAATATTAACAATATTTTGGGTCTACCAGAGTTTAAACTATAGATATCCTTAATAAAATTCCGCACCAAACCGTTAGACTCCCATCACAAACAACCTATTAAGTTGTTTTTGCTCATAGTCCCTGGATATTAAATTGTTTTTGCTTTTGGTACATTATGATTTATCTCATAAATGGTTCGTTCATACACCTTGTTTGTTTCGGAGTGATATAACACAATGCCACAATTTTAAAAGTCAATCCTATATAATTGTTGTTGTTAATCAGGGTTGGGTCGAACCTAAGCCATTTCATGTATTGGGTGAAATATTCTAATAATGCCCCAAGTTTATACCGTCAACATAGAAACCAATGAAAAAAACTACTTCTCTAGAGCAACAAGGTAATAAAATACATTGTTTAAAGAATTCACATTCTTTCAAACTAAAAATACACAATTACAAAAAAAAAACTAATTTTTATAATATGTAAAGAAAACATATTTAATACCATATTTGTGCGATTATTCCAACGTTTAAATATAAACTTTGAAAGAGTTCTATAATCAAATCACAATATGCAAATTACACATTAGTCCCTCAAACACTCAAACACAAATTATTGTATGCCCTTCCATTATCTACACTTTTTTCTTTATCCTATACGCAATGAACATGGAACCATAAACAATCTCCGAGTTAATAATTTCCATATAAACCCTAAAACAGTAAATATAATAAAAATAAAAATTAAACAATAAAGTCCTTATTTACATTTCTAAGTCAATATTTTTTTTACCAGCGGATGCATTAAAAAAAGACTAGCAAGATGCTAGACAAAATTACACAGTACAAGCATTTAGGGATGAACAAAAGGACCGAACCGGCCGGAACCGGCTTCGGCCAAAATCAAGAACCGAACCGGCCCGACGGTTCTACCGGTTCTTGTCGTGTCTTCAAATGTTGGAACCGGTCTTCGAAAAATAGCATCATACGGTTCCGGTTTTTGCCGATTCTACTAGTTCCGGTTATATTGGTTCCGATTCCTACTGGTTCCCGGTTCCAAAAATCCACAAAAATAACGTCTCGGTCCCGGCCCGACCGGTTCCATCGGGTTCCGGTTCCGGCCGGTTCCCCGATCCATATGCTCATCCCTACAAGCATTACAAGGGAAGATACACCAATCGAACCAAACAAATAAAATTATAGGGAGATCTATGTTTAATCCATTTATAAGTAACTAATTGAATATCATCCGCACTTTTTAAAGGAGAGCTTTTCTTCTTGTTGAACACTAGATTAACCAAACCACCAAATATATTAAGGCATGCTTAAGCTTTTTCTTCTTTCCTTAAACAGGTTCCCCAACTGCAAAATTTATTTTTCGGAGAACAATTTAACAATTTTTTTATTCAAAGAGTTTTTATTTTTTTCATGAGAGCAACTAAATTGATGAATAATAATAAGAAGCAAATCATCATAAAGAATGAAAATTGAAAACAAAAAATAACAAACCTTTAAACAATAAACATGAAATTCAGGAAAAAAAACTTCTTAAAAGAAGAGAGACGTTCACCAAAAACAATATTCTAATACCTAAGTAATGAAATTAACCAGAAGGATAATTTAATTGGAAGTTTAGTGTAAATTATGATAGTAACTTCTAACCATTAACCTCACCGTCTAAAAAAATTGAAATTTTAATGTGAGTCTATATATGTTTATGTTTTCACATTTTAGATGTATAGTGATCTAAAAAATAAATCATATAATAAAAAATATAAATCTTTTTTGGAATTTTAGTGCGAGTCTATTTATGTTTACGTTTCCACATTCTAGATGTAGAGTGGTCGGAAAATAAATCATAAAATAAAAAATGAATATTTTTTAAAAACCTACTGTTGAAGAGCGACAATGTAAAAGTTATATAATTTGCGTGCTTTTGCCTCTAGAAATTAAGATATGAACTATAGAGATTTATAAATCAGAACAAAAAATTATAACTGAAGCAAACCATAAAAATAAGACACAGAGCTATGAAGCAACTCATTACTCATGGTTTCGAAATCAAATAGAAGAGCCCAAACACAAAATAGATATCCATAACTTATTTGAGATTTCGAACTCCAAATCCTAAACCAAAATGGTAAACAACCAGATCTCCTGAAGCAAACTCCTAAACAAAACAAATAAATAAGATATTAAAGGTACAAATTTTGAAAAGAAAAGTACCTATTTAGACATGAAGCAAATGTCAAACTCCAAAAATCGTTTTTCTACCTCTTAAGCAAAAGAAAAATACTCCATGACAGTTGATTTAGAGAAGAGGTGACAAAAATCAATTTAGAGAAGAATCCGACTACTACAACGATCGTTTTTAAAGCTGCTGCAGTAGAGGAGAAATCAGAAAATTAAAAATAACATTTATTAATCACTGAATTGGAATTAAAGAAGTTTATTATACAATATTCATTCTTTTATGCGTCGATTGAAACCAAATGGACGCTTTAATATAACTTTTTTTTTTATATATAAATACAAAATTTGCTAATCCCTATACTAATAAAAGAGTAGTTCTTTTGCCATGTATAATTATATTAGACCTCTTAATTAATGTGTTGCCACTTGTCAATATATTAGTTCTCTATTTTAAATTTTTTATACCTCCTCATTAATGTGATGCTATTTATCAATGTATTTATTCTCTATTTTAAAATTTAAAATTTATATTAATGTTTCATTAATTCACAAATAAAAAATGTCTAATATATATTAAAAATTAATTTTACATATTTATTTGAATCAACGATTATAATTTCGCATAACTAAAAAAACATCTCTTAAATTAATAATTTATTTAAAATAACTGATTAATAATTTTGATTTTTTACTATAAAAGTTTAATTAATTTTATAACCGTGGTTCCCACGGGTTGTAAACTAGTACTATGATAATTCAATGTGTTATAATCAAAACAAATGAATGATAATATGATATATAGTCTTTATTGGTATATTAAATTAAACACACACACACACACACACACACACACATATATATATATATATATATATATATATATATATATATATATATATATATATATATATAGCTAGGTTATAATGTGGATGAGAAACTATTGTACGGACGAGTGGACAATGCTATTCTATGAAAATTACTAAAAGAATAAGTTGTTTAGTAATGTGAATACGTTCAACCTAACACAATTATTGTCATTTACATTCATTCTCACTAATTTTTATTCATTTTTGTTCTCACGTATCGTTTTTCACTTATTTTTCATTTTTATAGAATACGACTCAATAAACATTCTGACAACATTTTGACAGAATGTGAATAATAAGAAACTGTGTATAATAATTTTATAGACGATTTAATTGGTGAGAATGCGTGATAATGTCAATATTTATGTAAGATTGAACATATTCACATTATTAAACAATATATTTTCTTTTTTCATTCTTACGGAATAGCACGTTCGCATAATAGATGTCAATCCACATTTGAACCTAGTTCTCTCTCTTTATATATATATATATATATATATATATGTGTGTGTGTGTGTGTGTGTGTGTGTGTGTGTGTGTGTGTGTGTAAAAAAGTGGGCCACCATGACGTTGGCTTTGTGTGGTCGCCCACCTTACACTCCCTTCAAAAACAACCTTTCAAGGTCGCTTCAATTATTTCGATTTCATGTCATGTGGGCCTTGCGTTCAGACTCATCATGAGTCGTACATAAATTATGTTGTTGCATTAAACTAAAAGTTTTGAGTCAAGATGGTTTGGTTATCAGACTAAACTTATGCCCTAGATATATACTACTCTGGGCCTTAGCCCATCTCGTTCAATTATATATGATATGAACTACTTAGTTGGAATTAGGGAATTATTGTCAAAGATGGTTGATCTTGATTAAAACAGGAGATCACACATTTACAATATGGTTTGGTTGAAATATTGAAGGATTATGCTTGCTTCTTTCCGAGTGAAAGTGAAATCAAAATTGGTGTTTAAAATAAATCGACATATACCTAAAATAACAAAGATGCCTATAGATAATGTGGCTAGTTTATTTATACATGTATGTATGTATGTTTATTTATTTGTTTATTTTTAGGGGTGGAGGGAGTGACACAAGACTTTGAAAAGAGTAAAAAGAGGAGAGGGGGAAGAGATTGGAGGGAAAGGGAAAATATATCGCGCGCAGGTGATGCGAAAACAGCGCTCTCTCTTTCATCACCATATCGAATTTTGGTCACTCACAATCAACATCTAAACCCATTAGCGGCGGAGAGTCCATATCGGAACCACATACCCACCACTACCACCGACTTACCTTCTCTCTTTCAAAAAAACTCTCTCACTTCCAAAACCCTAGATTCTTTCATACGCCAAATTGCTTCATCTCAAGATCTGTTTCTCTTATTCAACGAGGTAAGCTGCTGCACTCATATTCACTCATATCTTATGTCTACGTAGAAATGTATATGCTCATCTTGTTGAATTGCTCGACTTTCTTGGTTTAAATAGCTGATGTTTAATGTAAAACTTTGGGAGCTTGAATCAATCGCACACTTTTCATCTGGGATTTTCTGGAATGAATGCATTTTCACCCCCATTTGTTGGAAACAAGCTAGATAAAGGAGAAGAAACTGGATTTTTTTTATGAGATCTGTTGGTTTTCATTGAAGTTTAATCAAGGAAAAAAAAAGATTATATAATGCTTGCGTTTCATGATATGCAATATCTATATTTCGTTTAATCTTAAGGCTCTTTTTGATTATTGACATGCCATTTTGAACAGAGTTATCGTCAAATAGCATAATATCAAACATGGCAAATCACAAGAGTAATGAAGTGGTCAATGGAACTCCAACTCAAGGAGATGTAAGCAAGGAATCAGGTCAGAAGAAAGGGCAAACAAGAAAAAAAGAAAAAATCGGTACTCACACTCCAAGGGTATTAAGGACAAGATCGCAAGAGAAACCTAAAGCTCCTGAATCAGTAGATCCTTCTCCACAAGATCAAACAAGCACAGAAAAGAAGAGAAAGAAGATAAAGAAGATAAAAAAGGATCAAAATGACGAATTCTCAAAAATAAGAGCACATTTAAGATATTTACTACAGAAAATGAGCTATGAACAACTCTTCATTGATGCTTATGTTGGCGAAGGGTGGAAAGGCCAAAGGTTTTACATTGTGATTTGTTCTTCCATTTTCAAAAAAAAAAACAAGATTATTTATATCTGTTTTTTGTTTTGTGACAAACAGTTTAGAGAAAATAAGACCAGAGAAGGAGCTTCAACGTGCTAAATCAGATATTAATCGTTTCAAATTGAGAATAAGAGATCTTTTTCAAAAGATTGATAAATCATGTGAAGAAGGAAGGTTTCCAGATACTTTATATGATTCTGATGGGCTAATCGACAGTGAAGATGTAAGAGATTCTTGTAACTTTTAACTTTTTATTATTATTACTTTTAATCTTTTATCTTATTGTTATTAATATTTTTGGCAGATATTTTGTGCAAAATGTGCACAAACAGAAGTGAAACTTGACAATGATATTATTCTTTGTGATGGATTTTGTGATCGTGGATTTCATCAATTTTGCTTGGATCCACCTTTATTGAAAGAACAAGGTAGCATCTCAATTTCACATCCTTAATTTTTACAAAAAATAAAAAACACATTTTTTAACATTAATTAATACATAAAGAGCTTTATAACCAATCATTTATTATCATCTCTTTGGTATACAGTTCCTCCTGGTGATGAAGGGTGGCTTTGCCCTGCTTGTGATTGCAAGGTTGACTGTGTTGACTTGTTAAATGATTCCATGGGGACAGATTTGTCCATCAATGATACCTGGGAGGTCAGTTTGGTCATTTTTAAAAAAATATTCCTTTTGGGTTTTTACAAAAATCTTGATTTTCATATCTTTGATAACTGCAGAAGGTCTTCCCTGAAACTGCAGTATCTGGGGATAACTTAAATGACATTTCAGGGCTTCCCTCTGATGATTCTGAAGATGACGATTATAACCCTGATGCTCCACAGGTAGCAGAAGACGAGGTGGATGTAGAGGATCCAAGCTCTGATGAGTCTGATGACTCTGATTTCTCTTCTGCATCTGAGGATTTGGGAGCTATAGCAAATAATAATAACAATAATAATAATAATGAAGAACAGTATTTAGGGCTTCCTTCTGATGATTCAGAAGATGATGATTTTAATCCTGATAAAGCAGATTCAGATGATGATGATGATGATGATCATAAGGCCAAAAGTTCTGGATCAGATTTTACATCTGATTCAGAGGATCTTGGTGACATCAGTAAGAATGAAGTGACATCAGCTGAAGTTGTTAAAGAGTCTGTAGTATCTGAAAAAGATGAAGAAATCTTGAAAACAGATATGGAAAATGACGATTCTGCCCCTATAACTGCAAGGAGACATGTTCAGAGATTGGACTACAAAAAGCTGCATGATGTAAGAGCATGTTTCTTTTCCTTCTCTGAATGGAGAAATGACGGTTTTACCCCTGTTGGTTTCTTTCTTGCACTGAATGAGCTGTTTAAGTATAATCAAATCAAATGACCATTTTACCCTTGTATATACAGGAGGCATATGGGAATGTTTCATCGGATTCAAGCGATGAGGATTTTTCTGATTCTGAAGGGCCAAAGAGACGGAAGAATACTAAAGAGGCAAAGGGTGAAGACTTGAATAAAAAACAGAAAGAAAGCGACTCTACTACCCCTGTAAGAAAAAATGGTAAGAAGGTAGATGTTGAGGGCAAAAATGGTACTTCAGCACGTAAGGGTTCTTCTGCAGCTGGTTCTGGTGATAAAAGTGGTGCTAAATCATCAAATAAAAAACTTGGGGAAGCTGTTACTAAGGTATCTTCATAATTCTTGTAACAAAATACTATTTAATATTATTTACAATCATATATATGTTTTTTAATTCCAATTTATTCTTCTTATGCAGAGACTCTATGAAATATTCAAGGAAAACAAATACCCTAACCGAAATATCAAAGAAAATCTAATGAAAGAATTGAATCTCACTCTGAATCAGGTTATAATCTTTTGTATTATTTATATAATTTGATGACAATATTTCTTTTATTTCATGTATAGTTTATAATATTTTGTGTATTATTAATAAATATTACTTGACAGGTCAGCAAGTGGTTTGAAAATGCTCGTAGGAGTTCTAAGCACCCTGAACAGCACAAAAGTGGAGTAAGTACCCCAACCCCGGGCCCCACACCAGAAAAGTCAACAGCCAAGCAAGTGAATCTGAAAAAGTCAACAACCAAGCAAGAGAATGTGGAAAAGTCAACAACCAAGCAAGAGAATGGAGAAAAGTCAACAGCCAAGCAAGAGAATGGGGAGAAGTCAACAACCAAGCAAGAGAATGGGGAAAAGTCAACGCCCATAAAATCTAGTAAGAGAAAAGCAAAGGGGGATAATGAGGACATGAATTTGAAAGATGCTAATTCATCTCCACTGGATTTATCGAGTCAAAGTGCTCGGAGAAGTGGTAGGGTTCGTGCTAAAAGAGTGTGATTAATATAAAATGTGAAATTTAATCACATTTTATGAAATATTGATTTAATGTGATGGTGGATTTTAAGGCCTAATTTGGTGTTGTTTTCGTGGTTGTTGTAGCGGTTTTTGTAAGAACTTATGTGATGACAAAGAAAGTTGGACATTTTTTTGTTGAGATACAAATTTGCGGATTAATGAATTTATTCGATGTATCTTTACTATATTGTGGTTAGTTTTGTAGACATGAAATGTTCCATGTATGTTTTGGTTCTTGTTTTATCTTGAGTAACGAATTTGTTTGATAAAATTGAACTATTAATGAATTTATTCGATGTATCTTTACTATATTATGGTTAGTTTTGTAGACATGAAATGTTCCATGTATGTTTTGGTTCTTGTTTTATCTTACTTGAGTAACGAATTTGTTTGATAAAATTGAACTATTTAGTGTTGAATGATTCAAACTTCTTAATGGCTAAGAGAAGGTTGTATCAAATATTTTGAATGTTGACTGATTTAGGTGCTAATCCATGTTTGTGACTTGGATTTGAGTTTGGGATTGTTGTATCAAATGTGTTATGCGCTGAATGGTGACTATTCATTTCGGGTTATTACACAACCGCTAAAACTCAATGTTTTAAAAACCGGTTTTTTAGTTGAACCGGTATGGTGATCAGTTCCCGGTTCAAGCGGTTTAACCGGTTCGACCGCCGGGTGAACCGGTTTCTATATTTTTCATGTTTTTTTTTTTCTATTTTCCTACACAAATACATATAGAAATTATGAATTTGATGTTTACAAGTTCAAACATTAAAAATACACATAAAAATAAATTGTAGATGAATCCAAACACATTAAAATAACACATAACCATAAGTTTTAGTATTTTATATCAATCCATATACGTCAAAATGAAAAATTAATAAAGTATAATACCCAAACGAAATATAGTTTTTGATGAATACAAACACATCAAATGAATTTATAATATTTACCATATGTTTTTATTTAAAGAAAACTAAATAGATTTGAAAAAAATCACCAAAGTTTATTATGTAAATGGTTATTTTTCATGTGTTTTTATTCGATTTAACCGGTTCAACCGGTTTATTTTGACCAGTTCAACCGGTTTTTTCTAAAAACCGTCCGGTTCAATCCGGTTCAGAAATCAATGTAAAACCGTTGAATCGTTCCTTCTCCCGGTTCCCGGTCCAACCGGTTCGACCGGCCGGTTCAAACCGGTTTTTAAAACATTGCTAAAACTAGTAGTAGTTTTGGCCCTTTGGGATTGTGTGACATCCCCAAAATCTCGGCCAGAAAAGACCGATTTTCATTTATGCTTTTAAATAATTTCAGAGTAAATCCTTTTGATTTGAAAAAGTTGCGGAATTTGTTCCCAAAACAAAACATGATAAAATAATATTTATCAAAGCATTTCATCAAGAGATGCATTTCATTATATAATCAAAACTCGGGATGTCATGTTCCGATACAGACCATAAAGCATAAACGATAACATTACAAGTCATTCAACAAATATATACATATACAGACTTGTAAACAAAACAACAAGATGATCCATCCATCTTACGCCCTTGTGCCACTTCCTGTAATACAAATAAAACTGAGTGGGTCAGGCTTGGGAGCCTGGTGAGCATATAGGGTTTTCAACCCACAATAAATTAATTATATTTAATTTCACCAACCAATCACTATCCCGATTACCCATTCCCGTTATCCTCACTTTACGTCCCCAAAATAACATCTATCTCAAGGGACCTAATCTAGGATTTTCATCGGGACGGACATCACTGCGAAGGGGTTTCCTCAACAATAGATATCCTAAAGGCAACCATGAGGGGGATAGAGTACACCGGTGAACACATCGTTCACAACACCTACAGGTTATGAACCTGCTAGCGTTCCACTGGATTGTCTAGAAAGAGTCCGTGGTCGTTATCCATACTCCGCTGAATAACTTGATCAACAACAACAACAACAACATCGAGGCCTCTCATCTGTTTATTACACACCAACTATCTACCCATGTTCTACCCAACATATTAGTAGATAAAATATATACTTTCATACATAGTTTGAAACCTGTATATCATTTTCATTCAATATATATCCCACACAACAGATGAGGCATACCCACGTAACACGTATTTCATAGAAAGCAATTCAGATCTATGAGATGGAAGAGGGTGAACATACATTCACACACATAACAACAAATTCTACACATAACACGTATTTCGTATAAAATACTTCATAATCATGCGTTAGAAGAAAGTAACTACACACTCACACATATAAACAACAATATACTTAATACACTCGAACCATACTTGTATTATTATCGTGTTTATGAAAGGTAGTATACACTCACTTGATCAGAAGATGATCGGACAACACTACGACTTGCAGAAGTAGTAATCCTCAGCAGATCTGGAAGATCTCTACAAAAATCAAACTTCTCGCGGGCAGAGCTTCGGCTCGGGAACCGCACTTCTTGGGATCTTCAGGATCTCGGGACTTGCCTCGGGGCTCGAGAATAATACCGGGGCTTCGGGGTATTTCTGGCATGCAAAACGATGCAAAGCGGGAGAGAGAAGAGAAGAAATTGGCAAAAGACTCGGCTGCCTTCGGATCCTATTTATAGGAGGCTGGAGCCTCAGAGTACGCGGGGCGTACTGGCCTCCGAAGTCGTCACTACATGCGTCATCCGAAGTGTCGACACTCTTCGGAGTACGCGGGGCGTACTCGCGTACGCGGGGCGTACGTCGTATCGGACTGGTGACTCCCCCTTCGGATAATGCCGGATTTTTCAATTAAAAATAAATACAATTTATTTATCAAACTTCGGAAATTCATATCTTCTTCATACGAACTCCGTTTTCGACGTTCTCTATATCCACGCGAAGGTGAGACTACACTCTACAACTTTCGTTTAGACTCTGTTGGCTAATTTCGACTTTATTTTTATTATTTATTTTTAATAGGCCGCGACAGAAACTTTCGTTATAAATTCATAACTTCTTCTTTTGACGTCCGTTCTCGCCTAACTTTTTATCGCTTCGATACCAACAACGAGACCTTCGATCCTCGTTTAGAATGCTTCAGCTAAAAACCGCTCGATCTCAAATCGAGTATTTCGGGCTGCACACCGCTAAGCCGAAACTTCAATAAATCATAACTTCCTCATACGAAGTCAGATTTGGGCGTTCTATATATATTTGGAAACCTCGTTTCAACTACTACAACATTATCCAAAGATATTAAGTTTATTTTACACTTAAATTTTGACGCTTATTTTTTATTCTTAATTAATCAGACCACATAATTAAGCAATTAAGCACAAAACACATAATACTCAAATAATACATTCTTATTATTTCAAAACGGGTTACAAAGGTTAACCTAGACTATTACATTGCTAAAAATGGCAAGCCCGGAAACACAGGCGTTACAGATTGAGGTGTTGATCCTTATCCATGACTTGGATTTGAGTTCAAATGCATCAATGATGAGTAAATGATATAGGAATGGCATTCAATTTAGTAACTCAATGCATCAATGATGAGTAATGGAAATAGGAATGACATTCAATTTAATAAGGAAGATCGAGTTTATATGTATATATGTTGGAAAGAAAATCAATGATTTTAGATATCTAATATGGTATGAGGGTGAATGTCTAGTGCTTCGTGGGCTCACAACACATATCATACATGCATTTTAAGGTTTCATATCGAGACACGTTGTAACACTCTAAATTTTCAAATAAAAATTTCATTTTTAAATCCACACAAAACACAGTTTAACACTTCTCATACTTAATTTATAAAATTGTTTCAAACACAAGACATAAGATTGTCAAATATCCTAGAATCCTCAAAACACAAATCAACTAGCTCGTGTGTACAATCAAGTCGGCGCATTCCCGCGATCCTGAGATATACTTGAAACACATTTCACACAACAATGTAAGCACAAAACTTAGTGAGTTCCCCAAAATACCACACACAATAATTAGCCTCTCATGGCTATAACTCGATAAGGACCCTCCGGTCATGCGTCTCAGTGAAGACCCTCCGGTCTCACGGCTCGGGTTGGACCCTCCAGTCCTGTATCTCAGTGAGGACCCTCCGGTCCTATCTCAATAAATGCACAGAATAATATACAACATGAATCATAAAGAAAGAATGCATAATATCACATATCTCAGTATAAGCACATAAGACCCTCTGGTCATTAACACAGATAAGACCCTCCGGTCGCATAGTAATTACCTCTCTGGTAAGTATAATGAGAAGACTCACCTCGTAAGTAAAGCAAGTATGTCTCGTACTTAACTGTCGGTCTAGACTCCGCCTACATATGTCATAATAATCTCTAATTAACAATTTATAATAACTCCTCCAAAGATGTTGAGCTAACTCCTTTACTAATTCTCAGAAAGGGTGAAAGACCATTTTACCCTTCCATGGTCTCCAAGGTCCACAACTTGACCAAACCCTAAAAGTCAATGGAAGTCAACACTTAAGTCAACAGTCCATGTTGACCCAACTCGTCGAGTGCATCTACGCGACTTGTCGAGTTCCTTCTGTTCTCAGAAAAATCGGGAAAATTCGTCTCAACTCGCCGAGTTGTCTCACCAACTCGTCGAGTTTGTATAGTGTTCAAAATATCGGGGAAAACCCTAACTAACTCGTCGAGTTCCTTCAGCCCATTCACTCATTTAGACGCTTTTAAGTGAGACTAAGGCCTCAAACTCTAGATCTACCCTTCTAGGGCTGAGATACCACGTAAAGCTGCAAGCTTTACGTCCATGTATGGCATTTAGGGGTTAACTTTGCCAAAACAAAACTCAACAAAGGGTTTAAGGCATGGAAGGTTGCCAAAGCTTGATAAAGCTTGAGTCTTTAGGCCTAAGGGGCCTAGTAGTGTCCAGATCTGAAGTCTTAGCTTCAAAGCATGCTCAAACAATTAAATGATTCAAGAAGAAGCTAAAAATGACCATAAACTCTCTAATGGAGAGATCTAACAAACAAGTGATTAAGGTTATGACTTTTTACCTCCAAATGGATGTTACAACCGAATGGATGTCGAATCCAAAGACTCCTTCTTGTTCCAAGCCCCTTTACTCTTCAAGTTTCTTCAAGGAATGCACTAAAACACACACTCTTAGCCTTAAACACTCTCAAAATGGAAGATAGCTCGATTAGGGTTTGTCTCAGGGTGATAAGGTGATGAGGGAGGAGGGGTAAAGGACTTAAGGTTCTTTAAATAGGGTGCAAACCCTGAAAATTAGGGTTTTCACACTCAACTCCAACTCGTCGAGTTGATTCCAAAGTTCACGCGGCCATCTCAATCTCTACTCGACGAGTTGGGGCCTCCAACTCGTCTAGTTGCCCTGTTAAAATGAATATAAAACACTTTAAATTTATACATGGGAGTCGGGATGTTACACACGTTCCATACATAACTATGTTTTTGAAGTATTTATAGAAATAACGTATGTTTGAATCTTATAAACAAATGTTTAATGATCAAAAGGCCTAAATTCAAGTACGCTTAGTATAAACTTGTAGGAAATTAAACCAAAAATGTTAAGCACCTAAATGGCATTTTCTTCAAAACAATTGGTACATCCCATTTGCACTATTCAAACATCAAGTGCGTTGATGAAATATAGAACATCAAAACTTATATAACAAATGAATGAGGTAAATGGAAGGTAAGATGTATGCAACATTCACCCAAAGATGGAAAGACTGCGTTGCGTTAAAGATGACCTCCTACATATAAGAACAAGCCACAATGATAAATAATATAGGATGGGGATATAAGTGAAAGTAGCAATAAAAATTAAATAGATATGAGACAAATGTATAAATGTAAATATTGCAAGAAAAATACAAAGAAAATAAAAAGATAACGTACCTACACTACTCGGCCATACATGTCATGTTATCGGGAAGAGCAAACTCTTTCAAACCCTTTTTATATCCCAACTACCTTATAAGGAGCTTGGCATCGGTGGGTTGGGTTGATACGATATTTTCGAATCATTTATATAAATAGTTCAACTCGTTTAATTCATTTAAGTAAATATGTTGGGTTGGAATTTTCAACCCGTTGACACGTTTAAATATAATATACATTCTTATTCTATATTTCATTAAATATTAATTTTCACTTATAATATTGTATTATGTCTAAAAAAGAAAACCCTAATTTTAATTTCTAAAACTTTGGACATTGGTGTTGTATCAAGACTTTAGCCGTGAGGTTACAAACTCTAATCTCATTCTCATTCATGATCACGTGAAAATGGATGTGGTAAGTGCCTTTGAGTATATGAATATAAATTTGATCAAATCCTTCAATCATAAACAATACAATTGCAAACATAAAACAACTAAGAAACATGGTTTAAAAATCCAAATATAAATGAACATTAACTAAAATAATATACATGAAATGTCTCAAAAAAACCAATCCTTAGGTTGCCCAAAGGGTGAAAAAAGATGTAAAAACATCTAAATCTTATTAAATGTTCCAATTCCAAACACAAAAACTGCTCCATCCAATGAATCCACTTACTATCAATGCCTCTTAAAAAGCTTTGCTTAACCAATCACCACTCAAGTACCTGCATCAGAAAAATTTCCAAACCAGTTTTTATGTTTGAAAAAAGCATTTCAATATCATATAAAAAACTATGGTTTTCAACTTCTAATAATCAAAGAAAACTCAATAAGCATGCTAGATACCAAAAAGCATATAGCATTAATGCACCATTCTTTGAAGTTAACCAGATAAAAAAAAATGCAGATATTTATAAAAATCACAAACAAGATTCAAACTTATTTGGAAAGTTGTACAAAAACAAGGCTCAAAACTTCAAATTTCAAATAAAACTGCTACTTAAAACATTGGTTTCTTCCCAAGTTGATCTAACATCTGTTATAAGTTATAAAGATTCTGTCTTTGTTGGAAAGTTGTGTTATGAAGTTACAGAAAAGATTAAAAGGTAACAAAAAAAATGAGAAACCTACAATGTTGTATGTCTGTAGTGCCTTTTGATGCTTGAAATTGCTTGAAATCACCCATCTTTTCCATTCAATCCTACCAATAATCAAACAAATCCCAATCCCATTGTTTCTTATGTTAAAAAGAATTTAAATTTGAAAACACACATTACTCAAGCAGTCTAACAGCAAGAATCAGACAGCTAATTTACCTATATGCCTATAAACTAATGAAGAAAGACTGATTTCAAAATTGGGAATAGTGATTTCATTCAGGCAAATTTGAGTGAAGAAGAAGATGATGATAAGTGTTTGATGCGTGTCCTAGAAACAGCAAAAAACTCACTACTAGCGATCCTGACAAGAGCGGCAGAAGGTACCATGAGACAGCTCGCAGAACGCGCGCACATTGACAGTGAGGTGAGACGTCAGCCGAGCTCCGGCAACCATCGGCATCAGAGATTGAGCACATCCTAATTCTCCCAAGGTCCTACAACAAAAATTAAATCGAATTGAGAAATGACAACACTGAGAGAAGAGATATACGAGATTTAAGAAATTGGGTTAAGGAAATACCTAGGGTTACGGAGGCGGCTGGAGTGGACGCGGGGAGCGGAAACCTGAGGAGGACGGAGGCGAGGGAGGGGCGGCGGAGTAGAGCGGAAAGATGAATTTCTTGTGGCGGACATCAATGTCCTGGAGATCGAACCACGCCATGCCATTTCTCTGAGAATCACACGAAGAGATCTTGCGAATGCCACAAGGGTTTTAGCTTCACGATTCGTAGGGTTTCTCTTTCTCCTTTTCGCTTACCTAAATTAGTAGAGACTAGAGAATACATATTTTGAGTAAATTACAAAAGTCATCCCTACGGTATTGTTTTTTATCAATATAGACCCTAACTTTAATTTTTTGTCTTTTTTTCTTTCTTCAAAAATCTCTAGTTATGGTTTTCGATGACATTTTGTTTGAAAAATTAGCTGATAAATGAAAAATGTCGTTTTGATAAAACCACTAAGAAATGTAAAATGTCATTACATGAAAAATATAAAATGACATAAAGATAATGATTCAATATTATAAGACAAATACGTAATTTATTTTATTAAATTAAATGAAATCTCTTACATCCCATATCATACGAGGAAGAATACAAAAACCTCATCAAAATGTTATTACACGTGGCCAAGTAATCGAGTACAAATTCAAAAAAACTAAAGATTAAATGAATCAAAACAAAGATGTTGTCTTTATGCATCTTAGCTTCTTATCAAACGTGTATACTTTCCCAAATGTCATTTTAGCCATGATTGTACTTCCTCCATAATGCACTCTTTTTGTACAATTCTGATTCTTTAAACCTTCTAATTTGTTGCTTTTGGATAACCAAATACCAAATTGATGAAGATCACCTTCCTTCCATGAGATACTAACTGTTACATTCCCACGTGCTTTCAACCCTTTGACCGAACCCTTTGACCATTTGTCTCTAGGAAGTGCAGGAAGCAAGTACAAATCCTTCATCGTGCTCTGAACAAGCATCTCAGCTATCGCTGCACAAAATCTAACACCAACAAGGGCATTTACGTCTTTTTACATAGACTAGATATCAACAATGAGTTCCTACTTCCTATCTGTGTATGGATAAAGTCGCTAAATGGGTAATGATGTATGTCTATCAGGACAAAATGTTGTATACATAAGATTTGTTGTTTCTTTTTTAGATTGAATAAACCGTCTGAATGAGAGTAAATGACCATTTTACCCTTATATTCCAAAAAAACAAGTTTTATGATATTCATAAACTTTAAGGTGGGTGGAACAAAGAAGGGTGTAAAATGTAAATTCAGATTGTGCTTACCCGAAATTGGCATCAATTTGGAAAGGGGGGTGGGCTGTGAACAAATTACTATAAAGCCCTCCTTCATAATCACTTTCATGATCAGGGTCAACCAAGTCAAACAAGTGTTTGACCATTCGGTATGCATGTTCGCTGTTGTGAAGCCGGGCCCACAAAGCTGCTTTCCATGTAGTTGACCATCCGGGACCCTCCTCGCCTGTCACACAAGACCATTTTTTTTTTAAACTTTGACTTTTGAGGTCAAAAGGACTACTATTGACTTCTAAATATATACAAAATATTTTTGACATTCAGAATAAAGTTGAAATCTAAACTAAACTCTATGATATAGGCTACAAATACAATCATATTAGGATTTTATAGTTGAGATATTCATGTCAAATTTTTACTTTGAAAAGTACATTGTTTGACTTCCAAAAGTCAAAATTACCTCTCTTGACAAGAGTATAGTCTGCAGCTTTACAAAGATCCGGAGTTTTCTCAACAGTTATTGTGTGCCCAGGAAAAAGTCCATATAGATGTGACACATGGCGATGATGCACTTCTGGATCTTCAAAATCTTGCGCCTGTTCCCATTTCAAAATTTTAATAAGAAGTTCTGATGGAATCTCGTGCATTAGTGTAAAAAAAATCAAAAATGGAAAAAGAAAAACAAAATAATCATTTACCCATTCAAGAATGGAACCATCCCTAGCAATTTTGGTTGGGTTGAGTCGTGGTTGAGCTTTAAGAACTCTTTGAATCAAATCACTTTTTTCTTTACCCAAAACCTGTTGATTTTTAGATTTTCTTTTTTGTTATTTTCAAAAGACACGAAATACAAAGAATTTGTAATGTGGATTATTAATTTATTATTACCTCGGAAGCAGAAACAATGGCGATGAATACTTCTTTTATGATTGACATGTCCATTGTTGTTGAATAGCTTACACTTGCAGGCTTACCATCGGGTGCAATAAACATATGTTCTGGAGAAGTTGATGGATTTGTTTCAAGATAACCTCCTTTCCCTTCAATTAACCAATCCAAAAGAAATAATGTGCATCCTTCTAGTAATGGGTACGCTTTCTTTTCTAGAAATTCCTATTTATTTGATACATGTTAGCATTCAAATGACATAAAAGAATGTACTGCGTTTGACATGACATGACACAACAGGAAGTGCTACATTTGTGTTTGACACGCCATGACATGACAAGATCACATCACATGACACAATATAACATAAGATGATCACGTTATAAGTTGTACAACGCTTGACATGACATAACAGTTTGTATTGCGTTTGACATGACATATCCGAATAGATTGTATTGTGTTTGATATGACAACATGACTATTCAGGTTGTACTGCGTTTTGACATGCATTGGACTTGTATTGAGACTCGGACCAAAAAAGATAATGCTCCTTTCGTGTATAACAAACAAACTTAACGTATGTAAAATGTGAAGTAGACTAAAAGCATAATCTTACTTTGTTCATTGTATACGTATAATGCTCCCATAAATGGGCACAAAGCCAAGCTCCACCCATGGGCCATAGAGCCCACACAGCCTCACCTCGATCGGGGGATGTTTTGGCCCAAATATCAGAAACTTGATGTGTAACCCACCCATTGGCCCCATAATTCACCTATCACACAAAAAATCATTACAAAAAAACAACAATTAACTCAAAAAAAATGCCACAAAATGAAGAAAAGCGTCTCACTTTTGCAGTTTTACTTCCATTGACCGATAAAGATGATATGTAGTCAAACAACGGTTCTTGACATTCATGCAAATTGCACGAAAGTGAAGGCCAATAATTCATTTGAAGATTAATGTTCAAGTGAGGAGCACCACTACATAATAAATTCACAAGATATTTCAATAACATAACTTTAAAAGATATTAAATTTAATTTTGCAGTATTTTAAGTTTAACAACTTACTCCCAAGCGGGTTCGACTTTATTATTCCATATTCCCTGCAAATTAGCCGGTTGTGTACCAGGTCGTGAACATGATATTAACAAATAACGCCCGTATTGAAATAAAAGCTCAATCAAAGAAGGATCTTCATCTGTTTTAAAAGATTTGACCCTTTCAGAAGTCGCGACATTTTGTTCATTATTCAAGCTTGAAAGCTCAATGGAGACACGATGAAATAGTTTTTGATAATCATCGACATGGCGAGCATAAAGTTCTGAATACGAATAGTTCTTTAATGATTCCAATGTGTTTAAAGATTCAGAAACTGGATCACGTTTTGAATCTTTAGGGTTTGTAAATGGGCTTTCAAATGAAGACGATGCTACTAAAAGTAACACAACTGAGTCACACCCCTCGACTTTAAGCTTCTTTTCATCTAGAACACTTATGATGCTCTTGTCACCATTAATTTGCAAATCAAGAATCGCGGAAAACTTTATTCCTTCGGGGTTTTCATCATTTTTAGCAAAAAGTGTCGGTGGTTTTCTTTTACCAGGACATGATCCTTCCATTATAATCTGGTTTTGATCGTTTACATAGGAATGATGATGGAGCTTGCTGTTGAGAAATACAGTGAATGATAAAGATCCGGATTTGCTTCCGGAGATTTTTGAAACGATAACTTGATCTGGGTATGAAGCAAAATGTTCCCTTGTGAATTCAACTTCGCCTATAGAGTATTTGACTTTTACTGTGGATGTATCTAAATCAAGCTCTCTTTGATACGTTTTATCATCGTAGGCAGCAAGATCGTCGGAAAATTCTAGGTTTATATCGCCCAGAAGTTGGTAAACCTTCATTATTACGAGAAAGAGAGATTAGATGAACGCATATGGTCGTTTACACTAAGAAATATAGTCGAAAAGCATACGTCAGAGGGATCGCCGGACAATTTGACGGCGGCGGTAGTAGCTTCGGGGTATTTTCCGTCATCGACGAGCTTTCTGACCTCCGACAATGCTGTCGGAGCATCTGGGTTCGTGTAGTCTCCGGGAACCCCTGTCCACAGCGTGTCATCTTGAACAACAACAAGAATCCATTAAATCATCAATGACATTTCAAGATTGAAGAAAATGTTCAACTTTAAATGGTAAAACCTAAAAATCCTTGAATTCCTTAAATGGGTAGTTTTAAAAAAGAAAAATTTACCATTAAGATTGATGGTTTCAGTGGTGACACCACCCCAGACCATAGCACCAAGGCGGCCATTGCCGATGGGGATAGCATCAGTCCAGTGCTTAGCTTCACCATTGAAAATCACCTTCAAAGCTTTCTTCTCTGTTTCATTCGAGCTGCTTGAAGATGATGATGATGATGATGGATTCCACAAATCTTTATCTAAAACTGGTTTAACCATGACCCATTCTTCATCACTGTCTTCCATTTTCACTCAAGCCTACCAAAAAGCTTATTTTTTTTCTTCAATTGCAGAACCTACTCCCTGTTTTCTCTCTCTAGTTCTGTGTCTACCTAAATGTGTGTGTAGTATTGTTGACCCGACCCGGGAAAGAGGACGACCCATGAGTAAATGCTGTAAGAAGAAGACAAGAAAGGGGATTAAGGAGGGTGGGTCCGTGAAGAGTAATTTCTTGATGAAATTTAGGTTACTGTGTCTCTGTGTGTGTATGTGCAATGGGCCCTTTTCTGTGTCGGTGTTCGCTGTTGGGAAGAGTACCAGTCAAGTGGTTTCTTGATCTTACTCCTGTTTGCGTTATCAATGGAGATTCCTATAATAATCTCTTTGACACGTTTAAGCTAAAAGCCTAAAACTAAGAAAAACATCATTTTAGGTTCAATTTAACTTATCCCAAAATGTAACAACGTGAGTGTTATAAAATAGAATTAAGATGCAAATCTTTCAAATAAAGAACTCATTCTTACCCAATAACTTTTTTTATATATAAAAATTTGTGTATTAAATATTATATTGTATAATTATATAAAATTTATATAGAGAAAAAAAGTATTATGTACCAATTACTTTAATTCTGTAAAGTGGTTTGAAATATATTGCTATTTTAGCAATTGAACCTTGATTGATTTAAGATATAAAATTTGAATAAATGGCATCATATATTTTTATAAACGTTAAAGGGATTAAAAAAGGTTAAGTTGTACCGGTAATCAGATAAAATATCACTGTTGAAATGTTGAAAAGTAAAGTTATGTATTTGACTCTTACTCACCAAACTATTTTTCGGCATAATTAGTCACGAACTTACAATTTTCCTATCAATTAAACTAGTATGTTAGTTTTAAATTATTCCCCTATTAACTAGCTTATGTGAGAGACATGTAAGGGGAGTTGATATGTCATTGGACTACTATCGCCACATCAAATTCGGTTAAGACTCCACTACATCATATCCGTCGACAATTTATGTAATTCTGCCTCTAGTTAATTCGGTCATTTAGTTTTATCGAGGAGAACTTTAATTTTTTAAAAACATACTAATAATGGTGCCATCTAAACGATTTCAAAGAAAAGAGCGCCATATGGTTGAGTATATCAAAAATATTGCACATTCGTTCTCTTTAGGGTTTTTCTGAGCCCCAACTTACAATTGCAAGTGAGGGTAAAGACCTGTCAGAATTGAACTGGTTTTCGGTAGCTGTAACGGGACTCGAAGATAATGATAATGATTTTGAAACCCTAACAATCGTTAATTCAAACACAGATAATTGGAGTTCACATCCTCAATTGAAGTGCCTCTGGAAAGGGTGCACGATGGAGGATACAATATCATCAACTTCGATTAAGAAGAAGGCGAACAATTTGTTTTCTGTTGTGGTTGTAGATGATGATGACATTGACGATTTTTTTTGGAACGACAAATCTAACTCACTCCTACTAAACTACTCATAACACCACCTATGTCCCAAACATGACTTGAACCTTCGACCTCAATGAGGGAGGACACCTCATACCGTTGGGCTAGAAGCCCTTTAGTATTGAGGACTTCTCTTCACCGGAGGATAACCATAAGATCTTATTCAATTTGTTAATTACATTAGTTTAAATGCATGGATTTGAAAGTGGGCATAAGATCATCGATTTAAGAAAATTGGATGTTTGCGATTTGTGGCAACATAATGGCTTGAATCTAGTAGTCAAGTACATTTCTTAATCCCTAAAGAAATCACATGTCTGAATCGAAATTGAAATCCAAATAGACCTAATCTTAGATCTGCTTTACTTCATTATCATATTTAGATCGTCGTGATGTTAGATTTCTAGGAAAATATTTTAATGAGAAGATTTCTTTATGTTATGTATATTGCTAACTACAGATGAACATCTTTCAACACATAATCAGGAAAGCAAAAATAAAATTTCTTAGATGATCCAAAGTCAGTAATCAAAACGTGAGCATGCGGTGACATGGTGACAGTTGTCCAATGCCAAATCAACTTCCCTTACACGCTAGCCTGCAACGTAGCTTAGTTAATGGGGAAATGATTTAAAACTCATGATAATGGCTTATTTACAGGAAAATTTCAAGTTTAATGACTAATTGGGCAAAACAATAGTTCGGTGACCAAATCGACTCAAAGACATAACTTTATTGTGCCACAATGACATTTTCCCTGGTAATTATTAAACTGCCTTTTGCGTGATGAGCTATGATTTCAACTATAAACTCTAGCATTTGAAAAAATGTTGGCACTATTGATAAGAGCACATCACGCTACAGGACAATGTTAGCAACATTTAAAGTATTATTGTCGCGATGAATAGTTATTGGCATGGGGTTGAAAAATACATACATACCCATTCTCTCTCTCTCTCTCTCTCTCTATATATATATATATATATATATATATATATATATATATAACCCTCAACGCAACATCCACAACTAAGCCTCACACATCACGTTACCATTTCATCCCAACCACTGCCACCATACACACACCCTACACAATCTATAATTGTTTTCACACTCTTATCTCTCTTTCTCTCTCTCTCTCTCTCTCTCTCTCTCTCTCGTTTGGTGCTCTTGGAAAAAGAACCCTACACCATTTGTGCTTCCAATGTCGCCGCCTATTGCTTCTTACCTCACCATCGAGCGTAAATGGTGGTGATATCAAGGGCATACACATATTTCATTCCTTAATTTGCAGTTATGTTTCTTGGATCTTTGGGGACTCTATTTTTGCCTCTCACATACCACACATTGATTTTCACCGAAACAAAAGAAGCAAAATCTTTAAACATGGTTGAAGACTTAAGCACAAAAGAGCGACTAATAACTGTCTCTCCACATTCTTATATTTTAGTTATTTTTTTGTGACATCACCTCGTGACCTTTTAAAACCTTTTATTTATGCTTATTTAAAATATTTGTTATGGCGGAATTGGTCCCAAAATATCCTTAACATGATATAATATAAAAAAAACAAGGCATTTCAAAAGATTTTATATTTTAAAAGCCTAACATGTCATAACTGATACAAGAAACATAAGCATAAACAGAGACTTACAACATCTCAATATACTAATAGTCTACATCTCTTTGAATCGCTCATCATTCATGTACCTTTGTACCACTATCTATGATACAAAGAAGCTGAGTTGGTTTGGTTGGAAAACCTGGTGAGTACATAGAGTTTTCAACCCACAATATCATAATTAATTGACAAAATTGCAAAAAATGGTCCTTGCGGTTGATAAAATTCTGTGGATTTGGTCCAAAAAGTTTTGTGGTGCACCAATGGTCCAAAATTGGATCTTTTTATTGTTTTTGATCCCTATACACTTAAAATGACCTTTATGCCCCTTATATATATATTTAATTTTTTTTATATTTATATAAATGTTTTTAGTTAATTCAAAATGAAAAAACACCCACCCACATCTTTCTCTCTCTCTCTCTCTCTCTCTCTCTCACTCTTCATCTAGGTTTGTATTTGATGAAATATCAAGAACACAAAAACCATCTACATCAACTGCCGCCACCATCACCAATGACTGCCACCACCATCACCACCGATTGCCGACGTCGTTCGCCACCATCAACACCGACTGTTACCAATGTCTCCTTCATCATCTCTTTACAACTGCCATTTCCCTTCACCTCTACCCTTCCTAATGCTTGATTCAACCTCTATACTCCTTAGAAAACAACCCTCTCTAGCGAAAAGATTTGACCCACCTACGAGAAGTCCTTCACCATAACCACTAACCACCACAATCTTCTCCGGCCACCTCGGCTTTAACGCCCGTAGATCTGGGCTAGTCAATTTAGAGACGATAAGCATCAAAAATGAATTTTTGATGGAAGATTATTTAGAAGGATTAATCTTAACTAAATTGTAGTATATGTTACAAGGATTCCGTACATATAAAGAACGTTGAAATCCGAGTTATAACGAAGAAGTTATGACTTGTCGAAGTTTCGCGACAGAAACGGCACGACGCAGCGCGACGTAAATAATGAATTTACGATAGAGTAGGATTTGGCCTTAGCAATCTAAACGAAAGTCATAGAATACGTTAAACTGAGAGCGTGCATAAAAAGAACGTCCAAATCTGACTTCGTATGAGGAAGTTATTATTTTTCGAAGTTTCGGCTTAGCGGTGTACAACTCGAAATTCGAATATTAGATCGAACGGTTTTTAGCCGACACAACCTAAACGAGAATCGAAGATCTCGTTAATAGTAGCGTAACGATAAAAAGACAAACGAAAACGGACGCCGGATGAAGAAGTTATGAATTTTTAACGGACCAATCCTGTCCCGGCCTGTTAAAAATATAACTTTTAAAATAAATTCAAAATTAGCCGATGGAGTCTAAACAAAAGTTGTAGAGTGCGTTTCCGCCTACGCGTGGATATAAAGAACGTAAAAAACGGAGCTCGTATGCAAAAGTTACGGATTTTTAGAGTTTGCACTTGAATTTGCGAAGCTGGTGCAAAGATGATGACGTAGCAGCCTCAGGGCCGTCCATCGCTGATCGGAGGATCGCATCGGAGGAGGACACGTCGACCCTCGCTACGCCCCGCGTCCGAGGCCAAGTACGCGCAACGTACTTCAGTTCTTATCCTTTCCGAATGCGAGACAGCTGGATCCGCCTGGCACCCTTATCCGAAGCCTACGCCCCGCGTAGACTGCTGGACGCCCAGCGTAACCGAGGCTGCTGGCCCCTATAAATAGATGCGAAGGGTTCTGAGTTTTTCACACCTTTCTTCATTCTCTCTCTAGCTCCCCAAACTACCCCTAAACCCTAGGTAAAATCCCTAGCACGAGGTGGAAGCCCCGGAGTGCCTGACGGCTCCGAGAAGAAGAGCCTTTCGGCTCGGGAACGCTGCTCTAGCGGAGCTCGGTTTTGAGAAAAACCCGCTGTAAGTGAGCTACGCCCAACCTATCTTTAGTATAACTTATGTTTTAGTATAGGAATGTTATTAGGACCTTACAATAATTATTTGGGTTATTATTATGAGTTATATAGAGTGTTGTTTAACGCTTATATAATAATAATAATAATAATAATAATAATAATAATAATAATAATAATAATAATAGCTAGACTATTAATTAGTCGTGGTTAATGTTAGACTAAACCCTAGTGGTATTGATACGAGGTTTTGTCCGAGGGAAATTGTTTTAACAATAACGAAGTGCTGTCCGAGTGTCGAGTCACCACCTTATCAGGTGAGTGCATAGTTGCTTTCATCTTACACATAGATATGAAGTATTTTATATAAACTACATGCTATGTGTGCATATTATCTGAATACTTGCTATCTATGCTGGACGAACGTTTTTATACATGTTTTAAATGATTTAAACTGTATACGTATTTTATATATACAAACATGTTGGGTATGACATGGGTAGATGAATGATGAGAGATAAAAGATGATGTGAGTAAACATTGGCAGCTATAGACTTAGTGCCTAATAAATAACATCGGCAGTTATGGACTTAGTGCCTATTGGACAAACACTGGTAGCTCTGGACTTAGTACTTGTTAGGAATTGGTAGCTATGGACTTAGTACCTATTAGATAAGCACTGGTAGCTATGGATTTAGTACCCGATGAATAAACTATAGCAACTATGGAATTAGTGCTTTACGAACGAGCATTGACAGCTATGGATTTAGTGTCATTCCTATAACCCTGGAAGCAAGGGACTTCGGAATAAACGAATGCAGGATAGATGACTCTTAGGATAGATCCTTAAGAGTAAAGAAGATAATGGGGATAGGTAATTGGGTTGATTGTTTGATTGTTTAAACATAATAATTATATTATTGTGGGTTGAAGACCCTATGTACTCACCAGGTTTCCCAACCTGACCCACTCAGTTTATTTATATCACAGGTGTTGATATGAAGTCACATTACGCTGAGAGATTAAGGAGATATAAATCACTAGTGATAATGAATGTAAGTTCTGTTTATGCTTATGTTTCTATATTGACGATGACATCCCAAATGTTTTAAAATGAATAAAAATACTTTTCTTCGGAAATGCTTTGATAAAGTATTTATCATGTTTTACTGGGAACAAATTCCGCAACATTTTTATTAAAAGAGGTACTTTGATTTTTATAAATCATAAACAAAATCGGTCTTTTCTGGCCGTGAAAAATAGGGATGTCGCATCCTCCTTGTCAGAATACCACATACACATCCTTCCGAAGAAAATCTCTAAAATCCATAACTGATACTCTAATCTCATCGGAGCTATCGTTCACCACCACACATATCCATTATTCACAACACCATTTGTTCACCGCTTGCCTTCATCCATTCACAACCATGCCTCTCTTTCTTAGATCTAAATCCCAGATCTCGTTGGATCTATCGTCAGAGCTAGAGTTTTTAGATCTCGTTATGGCTGGAGGAGCACATGTCGTCCGAAACCCAGATCTCATTGTGGCCGGAGGAGCACCATGATCCACCGAGAATAGTGGTGACTATGGAGGTTTGTCTTTGTGGTGATGTTGTTTCCGGCAAGAATAGGTGGTGGCTATTGAGATTTTTCTAGTATAGGTTTGAGCATTTGATGGAATAAGGTTATGTAGGTGGACATAATTGAAGTTAGGGTTCTGGTGGTGGTGCTCCATCAGAAAATGGTACTCCAGTTGTGGTGTTGGGAGGATGTCGTCTAGAAGAGAGAGAAAGAAAGAAAGAAAGAGAGTGATTGATATGTTTTGTTTTTTTAATTAAAGGAAAAAGAATTTAATTAAAACAAATAGAAAAAGCTGTTTTAAGGGTATATTAGTCATTTTAGGTTAGGTGTGGACCAAAACCACACAAAAATGCCAACTATAGGGACCAAAACCACACATGGTATCCGAAATTGGACCACCGATGTATCACCAAACTTTTTTGAACCAAAATCACATAACTTTGCCAACCACATGGATCATTTTTGCAATTGTATCTAATTAACTTGTTATAATTATAAAAGCTTGCATCAAACAATTTAACCCGATTACCAGTTCCTGTTATTATCACTCGATCCTAACTGATAATCTCAAAGAATCTATTCTAAAGGATCTTTAAATGGATAATACTACTTCGGGGATTCCTTAGCAAAATATGTTAATAAGATGACCTATGGGGTAAACAGAGTACCCCACATGAATAACTCATTCATACCTACAGTTCGTAGTCCTGTCCGTATGTGGTTCCTTTACATCTACAGGTCGAGGACCTGCCCATGTACAATTTAGAAACACCTACAAGTCGTAGACCTATCCATGTGCGGTTCATCATAGCCTACAGGTCATAGAACTGCCTGTAATACAATTTATTAACACCTACAAGTTGTAAACCTGCCCGTATATGATTGAATGACACCTACATGTAGTAAACCTGCCTGTATATAACTTATGAATATCTACAGGTTGCAAGCATGTCCATGTTTGACCTGAATTGTCTAGAGTAGTCTGTGGCCATCATCAATATCTTACTAGGTAGCTACATCACTAGTCTGATAGTACTCTAAAAGTCTCGGCCTCTCATCATTATTTCCATTTCTCTTTACCCTCCACTACCCCATATATTATAATACTAAAAATACATATATGGTTAAATAAAAATCATTTCATCTAATTCATCTAACACAAAAGGTTTCAATCACAAATAATAGGCAAACATAACACTTAATTATTTAACTACATCATATATATGTGTAAGACGAAAGTAATTATGCACTCACTTGCTAAAGTGGATGCCTTGGAATTTGGGTAGAACTTCGCCTTGGTACTTTATCTTTTCCTCAGGCGTGACTTAGGATCACATTACTATGTCTTAGTTCATTATTTCTTAATATTAATTAATAGTCTAGATTCCTCAACAATCCTCATGTCTACATCATGATTTATCAAGTAAGGAGAAACCATATAAGATCATATAAGAGGTAGGGTTTGTTTGGTATACAAAGTATACTGTTTGGAAATCCCACTTTAAACACCTTACTAAATCTTGCCTAGACATCACCCTCGTAAGTAGATCAATATGTATAATGACTTGGAATCACTAATGTCACACCCCAGCTGGCGGCGGAAATGTCGAGCGGCGTGAAGCTAGAATGTTGGATCACAATCATTTGACATACATTGAACAGTAAAAAACAATTTATAACATAAATATCACTTCCATTTATAAGCAAAACATTACATCGGAAAATGTTTTTGGAAGTACTAGTGTTTATACTACAAAAGGTGCCTTAACAATTAGACATGAGTATAATGATAGTAAGTCTTTGGTAGCTTTGTCGGTCAACCACTACTTCCAGAGGTACAATATTCCATCTCTTGTGTAACACCGCTATTTCCTGGATGTGGAACTTGAGAATTTTATTCACATTATAGGACCTACTCGATGAGTTGGTTGGTCCCAACTCGTCATGTAGGAGTTGATCAGGACGCGCAGAATATGAAGCCTACTCGTCGATTCGGAGGATTGAACTCGACGAGTTGAGTCTGTTTGATGAAACCCTAATTATTTGTGCTAGTTTTTGTTTTGAGTCCATTTTTAGGGTTTTATGTCCCAAGATTGGAACTTTGTGAGTTTGGTGAACTCCATAGCAAACCTCCTGTCCTTTTAAGTGTATTGGGTTGCCTCGATTCATAAAAATGAGAACTTGGTCGTCTAGACTTCTTCATGCATGTGTTAAGAGGATTTAAGAGAGTCTTAATGGTTATTTTGGAGGTTGGATCCCATCAAGACATGCAAAATGATAAAGTCACCAAATTTATCAGTTAGGAGCTTGTAACGAAGCTTCCCTGAGATTTGGATGCTTTGGGCTGAAGTGGTTAAGTAGAAAATGGATTTTCTGGACCTGAGCATTACGCCCCGCGTAAGTCCTAGTACGCCCTGCATACTGGTCTAGTTTCCCCGATCAGGATTTGTATGTACGCTAAACGTACCAAAGGAGGTACGCCCCGCGTAATCTCGTTATGGGCTTTTTGGGCTAAATCTCGTATTGGGCCTTAAGTGTTGGGCCTGGATTTTGGGCTTGTTGTATTGGAGATTTTGGATCAGAGTATATATGTCTTGGGCCCTTTTGTTGGGCTTTCCATTTGGACTTAATTTTATGGGTTGGGCCTTAGGAGAGCCAATTTAGTATTGGGCCTTGGTGGGCCCAATGGGACTGGGTTGTTTATGGGCTGGTTAGTGGACTATCTTTAGACCTAATGAGTGAGGGTTTGGTATTAGATCCTAATTGGGTTAATTATGGGTTTGGCTCAGTATTAGAGGCCGGTGTGCAACAACAACATTTATAGGAGTTGTTCATCATCCGAGGTGAGTCTTCTCACTATACTTACCTGAGTGGTAATCGTTGTGTGACCGGAGGATCTTATGTGCTTATACTGAGTTATGTGATATCATTCATTTTGTCTTTGTGATTTATGCTGTATATTACTCATGTGCCTTATTGAGTTATTATGTTCTTGTGAGACCAGAGGGTCTTCACTAAGATACCCGACTGGAGGGTCCGACCCGAGCTATGGGACCAGAGGTTCTTCACTGAGACACATGACCGAAGGGTCCTTATCGAGATATAGCCATGAGAGGCTAATTATTTGCGTGTGTTATTTTGGGGAACTCACTAAGCTTCGTGCTTACCGTGTTGTGCGATATGTGTTTCAGGTACTTTTCAGGATCGCGGGAAGGCACCGACTTGATTGTACACACCAGTTGGAGATCATGATTTTGAGGATTCTGGGATTTATCAAACATTGTTGACTTGTGTTTTGACAAGTTATACATTTTGTGATTTTTGAGAAATGTGATATTGAGTTTATGTGATTTTGAAAATGAAAATTTTATTTGAAAATTTTATAGTGTTACAATTTCATTATGAGTGGGGATATTTCCCATCTGATGTTTTAGACCTGGGTGAATTGGTTCGTTGGTTTGAGGAGGACCACGACACACATGAATTAGCAAGTAGTAGACGACAGAGGTCGGAGGTGAGGTGCGACTTCAAATTGGCTGTAGTAATCACTTGGTGTAAAGCGAGCTTTGTGATTTTGGAGTTTAGTGTGATTGGTTGAGACAACTCAGTTGGATAGAACGACTGTGAAGTCGTATTGCCGGATGTGCTAGGGTAGCCTTGGAGGTTCAACTTTTAGGTCGGGAGCTGACCTGATACTTGTTGTCTATGTTGGATGAACGATTTTATACATGTTTTAAAAGATTTAAACGGTATATTTATTTTATATCTACAAATATGTTGGGATAAAACATGGGTAGATGAAATAGTTGATGTGTGATGAAATAAAATGATGAGAGATAAGTGATGATAATTAGGTGAGGATAGATAGGTGATGATGAATCGGTGATGTAGGATGAAAGATACTCTAACCTTGTCCGACAATTTGGAGATGTAGTCATCTACCAGAGTATAGATGGCGACCACAGACTACTATAGACAACCCCATGGAAACACCAGCAGGATCATAACCTGTAGGTGATGAATTATGAGTTCAGGCGATGTTGTAGCTACGTATTCATGCGATGATACTCTAACCCCTTACTATGAATTACGAGTTCAGGCGATGTTGTAACTACGTATTCATGCGATGATACCCTAACCCTTGTTGGGCACGTATTGATGGAGTAATCCATGAATCAATACTGTCCATGCGATGTAGGCGATGATCCTTAGGGAGAGTCCTTAGGAACAAACATATAAGGAAATGCGACGTAAGGAGATGAGAGGTAAATATGATGTAGGAGACGACCCTTAGGATAAATCCTTAGGGAAGGTACTTAGGAATAAAGAAGATAATGGGGATGGGTAATTGGGTTAATTGTTTGATGATTAAACATAATAATTATATTATTGTGGGTTGAAAACCCTATGTACTCACCAGGTTTCCCAACCTGACCCACTCAGTTTGTTTATATCACAGGTGTCGATATGAAGTTACAATACACTGAGAGATTAAGGAGATATAGATCACTAGTGTAAATGAATGTAAGTTCTGTTTATGCTTATGTTTCTGTATTGACGATGACATCCCAAATGTTTTAAAATGAATAAAATACGTTTCTTTGGAAATGATTTAATAACGTATTTATCGTGTTTTTCTGGGAACAAATTCCGCAACATTTTTATTAAAAGAGGTACTCTGATTTTCATAAAGCATAAACAAAATCAGTCTTTTCTGGCCGTGAAAATGGGGATGTCACACATTGAAGAGTAGAAGGCTTGGAACAAGAAAGAGTCTTTGGATCCGACATGATCTCAGTGGTAGCAGTAATTTAAAGGTAAAAAGTCATTACCTTGATCACTTATTTGTTAGATCTCTCCATTAGAGAGTTTATGACCCTTTCTAGCTTCTCCTTGAGTAATTAATGGTTGTGAGCATGTTATGGAGCTGAGACCTTAGATCTGGACACTACTAGGCCCTTTAGGCATAAAGCCTCAAGCTTTATGAAGCTTTGACCCATCTTCATGTACTAAACCCCTTCTTGAGCTAGTTTGGGGTGTTTTAGCCTTATGAGGCCTTGCATGATCGTAAAGTTAGCAACTTTACGTGGTAACTTCATCCTAGGAGGTTGGATATAGAGTTTGGAGCATTCGAATTGACTACAATGAGTTTAATGTGTAATGGATGAAGAACTCGATGAGTTGGGCATCCAAGTCGACGAGTTGAGTCGGGTTTTCCCATTTTGGATTTAGAGTAAACTCGACGAGTTGGTGGAACAACTCGACGAATGGCAAGGGTTTTCCCCGATCTTCTGGACTCTGCATGGACTCGATGAGTTGGATAGCAACTCGACGATTTGACTTGAGTATTCTCACTATACTTACCTGAGTGGTAATACTGTGTGACCGGAGGGTCTTATCTGAGTTATTGACCGGAGGGTCTTATGTGCTTATACTGAGTTATGTGATATCATGCATTTTGTCTTTGTGATTTACGTTGTATATTATCATGTGCCTTATTAAGTTAGGACCAAAGGGTCCTCACCGAGATACCGGATTGGAGGGTCCAAACCGAGTTGTGAGACAGGAGCGTCTTCACTGAGACACATGACCAGAGGGTCCTTATCGAGATATAGCCATGATAGGCTAATTATTTGTGTGTGGTATTTTGGGGAACTCACTAAGCTTTGTGGTTACAATGTTGTGTGAAATGTGTTTCAGGTACCTCCTAGGATCGTAGGAAGGCGCTGACATGATTGTACACACCAGCTTGAGATCATGTTTTGAGGATTCTGGGATATTGTCAAACTTTCTGTTGTCTTGTGTTTTGGACAACTTATACATTTGGGTTTTGAGAATTTTGAGATTATGTTTTGTGTGGTTTTAAAAATGAAAATTTATTTGAAAAATTAGAGTGTTACATCTTGGTTTCCTAGGAATACATGAGGTTTGAAATGTCAACATAATGTTGGTGAGTTCACATGTTTTGTATATTATACTTTGAAAATACTTTTTGTACATCACTTTATTAAGTTGAAAGAGTATTTTGATTCTTTGTTTTGAAAATACTGTTATACTATTATTGGGTACTAGGGCTTCTAAAATTCTTATTCATCTTATATACTATTTGGTATCCGTATATTAGGAGTATACTTAAGGAATGAGTGCTTTTAAGAGCGGTCTAACCGAGAATGAATTTAGTGTAGGTTAGTTGGATATAGTCCAACAATCACCTATATAACTATATGCTCATGACGTGAATGGAGTCTCAATGTTTTATTAGATAATTATAATTAATATATAATTATATTTAAATAGATATTCTTAGTAAAGCCAATTGGCGGAGTGGTGATATACCCCTTACTGGAGATGAGTGACGGCATAACAAACTACTATTATCCGTTTGAGCGTAGTGACGACATAATATATTACTATTATCCGTTTGAGTCAAGCGTAGTGATGACATAATATATTACTATTATCCGTTTGATTCGAGCGTAGTGACAACATAATATATTACTATTATCCGTTTGAGCTGACCGTAGTGACGACATAATATATTATTATTATTATCCGTTTGAGTCGAGCGTAGTGAGGGCATAATTGTAACATCCGGGATTTCGGGTATGTTAGTTTATGTTTCAATTTTAAGGATTTAGGAGGGACTCAACGAGTCTAGAGTTTGACTCGCCGAGCCACGTCGAGTTGATTGCGGGTATTTAATGAGAGGACTCGACGAGTCCAAGTATGGACTCGCCGAGTAGGTGCTGGGCTGAGAAAACCCTAAGTTCCAGGCTTGGAGCCTATTTAAAGAAACTTATGACCTTGGATGCGCCTCATATCTCCTGTGAGAAACCCTAAATCGCCATTGGAGCCTTGGAAGAGTTCTTATGATGAAATCAAGTAATTTAGTGGGTTTTGTGAAAGGAAAAGAGCATGACTCAAGCAAGGAACGAGATGGGGGCAGTGGATCTAGCATCTCTTCGCATGGGACTACTGTAGGAGGTATGAATCTATACTCATTCTCGTGTATTTGGTGGTTTTCTTGAATCTAAGGTTTTCTTATTCCTTCTTTAGCTTGGATTCGAAGCTTATGAGGTCCCAAGGTGGAATAAGTCTTAGATCTGGACCTTAAGAGGTCCAGAGAGTCCCAACCATTCTGCTTTATGTTGTTCCATTGGAGATATGAACCTAGGTTGCCATTTTAGAAGCTATTTCACCAAAAGAAGCCTTGTGTGCATTGCATGAGTGACAAGATTGGACCTTTACGTGATTATTGGGCATGGGGAAGTCAGATCTATAGGTTAGAGAAGTAGATCTGACCTCAGAAGGTCGTTTGAGTGTTGCCATGGAAGAAACTCGCCGAGTCCATAAGGGGACTCGACGAGTCGAGTCGGGTTGCCCCGCGATTTGTGACCAGTGGTAACCCGATGAGTGAAAGGTTAACTCGACGAGTCGAGTGAGACCTTAGGAGGATTCAGAGGACAAGCATGGGCTCACTGAGTCACCTGAGTGCACTCGACGAGTCTGGTCAAAGTTTGACTGTTGACTAGAGTTGACTTCAGTTGACCTTAGGGTTTTGGTCAAATTGATTCAAGAGAGGTCAGGGAGGGGTAGAATGGTCTTCTACCCATTCTATAGAGATGAGGACAAGATAAAGTATTAATTAGAGATGTTTACCTTATGTGTTAGGCGGAGGCTCGATCGAGGTTATAAAGCCAGAAGGTTTACTAGACATCATGAGTAGTGAGCCTTCTCACTATATTTTACCTAGAGTGGTAAATATGTGTGACCGGAAGGTCTTATATGCTATGCGGAGTATGTGATATATGTTGCTATGTGATATGTATGTGTTATGCTATGTTACGAGTACCATGATATGGACCGGAAGGTCGACAGTGTATGGACCGGAATGTCATACCGGCCGGAAGGTCTACCAGGGTTGGGACGGAAGTCCCCTGAGACACATGGATCGGAAGGTCCCATAGAGCTATGGCCTTGAATGGCTTGTGATTTTTATGTGGTATTTTGGGGAACTCACTAATCATTTATGCTTACCGTTTTATGTTATATGTGTTTCAGGTACCAGCAAGGATCGCGGGAAGGCGTCGGCATGATCTGTACACACTGATGGGATTTATGTATTTGAGATCTTGGGATTTGTCTTATTAAGATGACATATGATACATTGGATTTTATATTACCTTATGAATGAAATTATGTTTTTGAAAGTGAAAAATTGTTTTAAAAATTTGCGTTGTTACAAGTTGGTATCAGAGCCTTGGTTTGAGGGATTCGGATACACCTTCGGGCGTATCTGAACTCAAAATGAGGATTAGAGAAAGTTTTTCATAAAAGAAACAATTTTTCTAAAAAAGTAAAACAATTTGAGAAAAGCGAGAAGAAGCGGTGTGTACGATCAGTCAGCGCCCGAACGGTGATTTCCCAAAATACCCTTACATTATGTGTTATGAGGTATGATATGATATGTTATGTATGCTAGAGTAGGCTAGGTATTCATATTATGACTAGAGTGGCCTGATTTGTGATGCCTTAGCCTAGGAGATTACTGCTGCTTTGATGTAACGCCCGTAGATCCGGACTAGTCAATTTAGAGGCAATAAGTGTCGAAAACGACTTTTCAGCAAAACATTATTTAGAATAAATAATATTACCCAAATTGTAGAATGAGTCTCAAGGTTTCCGTACATATAAAGAGCACCGAAATCCGAGTTATAACGAAGAAGTTATGGCCTGACGAAGTTTTACGGCAAAACCAACACGACACTGGGAGACATAAATAGTGAATTTTTGATAAAGGACTTTTTATCCTTAGTGATCTAAACTAAAGTTGTATTATACGTTAAACCGAGAACATACAAAAAAAGAACACCCAAATCTGACTTCGTATGAGAAAGTTATGAATTTTTTAAGATTTGGCATAACAGTGCACGACCCGAAACTCAAATTTTAGTTCGAGCGGTTTTTGGCCTACGCGACCTAAATGAGAGTTGAATATCTCATTAATAGGAACTCAACGGTAAAACGACAGAAGAAAACGGAGTCCGTATAAAGGAGTTACGAATTCTTCGCGGTCATTTAACAGTCTAAACTTCTCCTACTGTTAAATTTAAGATCGGTCAAGAATTAGCCCACGGAGTCTAAATGAAAGTTGTAGATATTGATTTTACCTATGTGTGGATATAAAGAACATCAAAAACGGAGCTCGTATGCGAACGTTACGAGGTTTAGAAGTCGGTAGGTTGCTGCTGCAAAAGGGGTGACGTGGCTGAATATGGGCCAAGGCTTTCTCCCCAAGGCAAGCCACCAGAAGGTGACATGTGGCATGGACTTGATGAGTAGGAGGACCTACTCGACGAGTAGAGCTGTTTTCTAGCCTATTAATATAGGTGCCGGGTTCCCTCATTCTTCACACCTTCCCAAACTATTCTTTCTCTCTTCAGAACCTCTCTCTAAGCCTCCCTAACCCCCCAAAGCCTAGGGTAACTACCTAGCACGAGGCGGAAGCCCCGAAGCGCCCGATGGATCCGAAAAGAAGAGCCCTCGGCTCGGAAACGCTCCTCCAGCAAAGCCCGATTTTCTATAAAAACTGCTGTAAGTGAGCTACACCTACCGTATCTTTATTATAGCTTATGTTTCAATATAGTAATGTTATTAGGACCTTATAAGGAGTATTTGGGCTATTATTATGAGTTATATAAGTATTGTTTAACGCTTATATAATAGTAACAATAACTAGACTATTAAATTGGTCTCGTTAAACGTTAGACTAAACTCTAGTGGTAATGATACTAGGTTTTGTCAAGATGGCGCAGGAGACCTTGTCCTTTAGGCAGGGGATGGAGTTTGTGACTGTGATTACACAGATGTTTCACGAGAAGGCGCAATTTGCCCAGAGCATGTGTCTTCTGAGTAGGCAGATTCAAAGTTTGATCGTTGACTAGAGTTGACTTCAGTTGACCTTTGGGTTTCGGTCAAACTGATTCAAGAGAGGTCAGGGAGGGGTAGAATGGTCTTCTACCCATTCTATAGAGATGAGGACAATAGAAAGTATTAATTAGAGATGTTTGCCTTATGTGTTAGGCGGAGGCTCGATCGAGGTTATCAAGCCAGAAGGTTTACTAAACATCATGAGAGGTGAGTCTTCTCACTATACTTTACCTAGAGTGGTAACTATGTATGACCGGAAGGTCTTATATGCTATGCGGAGTATGTGATATATGTTGCTATGTGATATGTATGTGTTATGCTATGTTACGAGTATAATGATATTGTAACGCCCGTAGATCAGGGCTAGCCAATTTAGAGACGATAAGCGTCAAAAATGACTTTTTGATGGAATATTATTTGGAAGGATTAATCTTAACCAAGTTTTAGTATATGTCACAAGGTTTCCGTGCATATAAAGAACGCCAAAATCCGAGTTATAACGAAGAAGTTATGACCTGTCGAAGTTTCGCGTCAGAACCGACACGACCTAGCGCGACGTAAATAGTGAATTTAAGGTAGATAGATATCTATCCTTAGTAATCTAAACGAGATTCGAAGATTTCTTCGATAGTAGTCCAACGATAAAAAGACAGACGAAAACGGAGTTCAGATGAAGGAGTTATGAATTTCAAACGAAGTTTTCCTGTCCCGGCCTACTAAAAATACTATATAAGTAATATACTTATAATGTATTAAAAATCAACTCAAAATTAGCCAATGGAGTCTAAACAAGAGTTGTAGAGCATAATCTCACCTTCGCGGCGATATAAAGAACGTCGAAAACGGAGTTCGTATGCGAAAGTTATGAATTTCTGAAGTTCGGGGCGCGAAACCCCAAAACTGTCAGAGCCCACGACGTGGAACAAGGTTGCCACGACGTGGCAAGTGTCCTGACACCTCCGGGAGGCCCCTAGATGCAACTTGGGATGACGCATGCAGTGACGACCAAGCCCACGACGTGGAACAAGGTTGCCACGACGTGGCAAGGGCCAAATTTGCCCTATAAATAGATTTGAAGGGCCAGCCGTTTAGGGTTGCTATTTTCTCTCTTCTCTCTCCCGTTTTATCTCGATTTGCGTGCTAGAAGTACCCCAAAGCCCCGGTATCATTCCCGAGTCCCGAAGCAAGATCCGAAGCACCGAGAATCCCGAAGAGCGTGATTCCCGAGCCGAAGCTCTGCCCGCGAGAAGTTCGATTTTTTTGAAGATCTTCCAGATCTGCTGAGGATTACTACTTCTGCAAGTCGTAGTGTTGTCCGATCATCTTCTGATCAAGTGAGTGTATACTACCTTTCATAAACACGATAATAATACAAGTATGGTTTGAGTGTATTAAGTATATTGTTGTTTATATGTGTGGGTGTGTAGTTACTTTCTTCTAACACATAAATATGAAGTATTTGCTATGAAATACGTGCTGTGTGTTTATATGTTATTTGTCTATTTGAGATGGGCATGGAAATTGGAGTTTTATACATGTGTTAAATGATTTAAACTGCGTAAGTATTTATATCTACAAAATTGTTGGGTAGAACATAGGTAGATGGAATAGTTGGTGACTATGGAGTTAGCGCCTATTGTATAAACCTGGGCAACGATGTGACTTCGTGCCTATTTGATGAACCTTGGTGACTATGAAGTTAGCGCCTATTGTAGAGTAAACCTTGGTGACTATGGAGTTAGCGCCTATTGTAGAGTAAACCTTGGTGACTATGGAGTTAGCGCCTATTGTAGAGTAAACCTTGGTGACTATGGAGTTAGCGCCTATTGTAGAGTAAACCTTGGTGACTATGGAGTTAGCGCCTATTGTAGAGTAAACCTTGGTGACTATGGAGTTAGCGCCTATCATATAAATCTTGGTGACTATGGAGTTAGCGCCTATTGTATAAACCTTGGTGACTATGGAGTTAGCGCCTATTGAGTAAACCTTGGTGACGATGTGACTTCGTGCCTGTTAAGTGAACCTTGGTGACTATGGAGTTAGCGTCGCTTGAGTAAACCCCGGCGACTATGGAGTTAGCGCCTGATAACTATGGATTTAGTACCTGATAGATAAACTTTGGCAGCAATGGACTTCGTGCCAATTCCTTAGGTAAATCCTTAGGAATGAATGAATGAAGGATAGTGGATTCTTAGGGTAAACCCTTGAGAAAATAAAGTAGATATGGGGATGGGTATTTGGGTTGGTTGTTTGATAATTGAATATAATAATTGTATTATTGTGGGTTGAAAACCCTATATGCTCACCAGGCTCCCAAGCCTGACCCACTCAGTTTTCATTGCATTACAGGTAATAACACAAGAGTATAAGTTGGTGGACTTGACGAGAGGTTTTGGATTATAGATCAGTAGTTATAAATAACTGTTGTAAGGTCTATTTTATATTGTTTATGCTTTTGGTCTGTATCGGAACATGACATCCCGAGGTTTTATTATTTAATGAAAATACATTCTCCTTGAGAAATGTTTTGATAAGTTTTTATCATATCTTATTTTGAGAACAAATTCCGCAACCGTTTTCTTTAAACGATCACTCTGATTTATAAAACAAAGCATAAACAAATCGGTTTTTTCTGGCCGTGAAATTGGGGATGTCACAGATATGGACCGGAAGGTCGACAATGTATGGACCGGAAGGTCAAGATGATGAGGACCGGAAGGTCATACGGGTAGGGCTGGAAGGTCTACCCGGGTTGGGACGGAAGTCCCCTGAGACACATGGATCGGAAAGTCCCATAGAGCTATGGCCTTGAATGGCGTGTGTGTTTTATGTGGTATTTTGGGGAACTCACTAAGCATTTATGCTTACCGTTTTATGTTATATGTGTTTCAGGTACTAGCAAGGATCGCGGGAAGGCGTCGGCATGATCCGTACACATTGATGGGATTTATGTATTTGAGATCTTGGGATTTGTCTTATTACAATGACATATGATACATTGGATGTTATATTACCTTATGAATGAAATTATGTTTTTAAAAGTGAAAAATTGTTTTGAAAATTTGCGTTGTTACAATAATATACCATTATTATCCGTTTGAGTCGAGCGGAATGAAGGCATAATTGTTGGGATACAAACCCAATACCACATTGGTAAAATAAGAAACTAGATGCTAGCATATAAAGCAATAGGTAATCCGTTCTATCACCAATTGGTTTTAGAAAATGGAACCCCATTGTTCTTCAGTAATTCCCGGTCCAACGAAGTTGATCCTAAAGCCTTGTATCTAAAGTCTTCCTGATGTCCCCATGCCAGGTGAGAGTGTACCGAGAATATCGGTGGTATGAAAGAGGATTGGATCTGATGAACAGTCGTTGGGGGGGGGGGGAGGCCAAGAGCGGAACTTGGGTTAGAGAGAAGGATTGTTGGGGTGCAAACCCAATCCCACATTGGTAATATACCACAATTATCCATTTGAATCGAGCGGAGTGACGACATAATATATAATTATTATCCATTTGAGTCGAGCAGAGTGACGACATAATATATTACTATTATCCGTTTGAGTCGCGCATAGTGACGACATAATAAATTACTATTATCCGTTTGAATTGTGCGTAACAACAACATAGTGTAAATGATGTGTGCAAAAGATATCACCTTATCTAACTTTAAATTTATAAACCTAACTACTTATCTACTAATACACCTATAGGCAGTGTACCTGGTCAGTGTATAGCATAGTAAAGTAAGTTGGGGTCGAACTCAGGGAAAAGTTTTAATTAATTAGCCTAATCACTAAAAATTAACCTAAAACAAGCAAAAGTTTAATTGGTTCATACTTGATTTTGCAAGTTTAGACAAACTTAATCACTTGGCTAATGATTCAATCAATTACTAAAAGCACTTCCATTTAGTTTGAATCCACTTCTCCTAGATGGTTAGCTACTGATTATGGATTATTAATGTTGGATATCAATTACTATTTTATTAGCAATTCAAGTCCAAATTTACTAATATTTTCACTAATTCATGTAAAACTATGTATGGTCATACATTAGCAAACACAGAATCAAATATAAGATGTAGAAAAGCTATGTAAGATTAATCAAAATAAACACAATTGTGATCACAGTTTTTGTTCTCTAGCACATATAAATTAGTTATTTTCATTACTTATCTAAGATTGGGTCAATCATAGCTCTAGCAATTTAATGTTCACTAAGCTACACAGAATCTGAATTCAATCAATTAAAACATAAAATATTAACATGCTTGGTAGAGATCATCAAACACAAGCTCATAACCAACAATTAAAATCCATAAATCAATAAACTAAACCATAGAGTTAAAGTTTCATCTAGCTAAACAGAAGCTACTAGATTCAGCTACTCATGGCTGATAAGTGATAACACAAACACAAATTCGATAATAAAAGACATATTCATAATGTACCAAACTAGAATAATGAATATAATCGTCAATCTCTTGATCTTCAAATAAATCTCCTTCAACAATTCTTATCCACAAATCTCTTTGAAAATCTTCCAAGCCTCCTTCAATCATGAAAGTGAATGAATATGTATAGTTTTGGGAATTTTCGCACTTCACGATGTGAACAAGGATTTCATGTCGTGTACTTGAGATGAATCCTTATCGGATAAGAAATCTGACTTCCCGTGCACTTATCTTTTAGAACACTCACTCCACGACATGTAAATGATGGCCACGTCGGCCACGTCGTGATTTGGGCTTTTCACAATAATTTTTCTTCTATTAATTCTTCAATCCTCCAAAGTTCCACTTCTTGTCAACAATGATCCTTATTCTTCAAGATTGTTCCTTTTTGCTGTAAAGTATAATTTAATCTCATAAGTATCATATATTTTTGAAAATAACCAAAATATTAATAAAAATGTATTAAAATATTGCCTAAAATGTGTATAAATATGGCAATAACAGTAAATATTATCTAAGAGAATTTGGTAGAGTAACGACTAGGTATAATATTTCCTAGAGAGTTGGCCAGAGTAACGGTTAAGTATAATATTTCCTTGAGAGTTAGTCAGTGTAATGGCTAGGTATAATGTTTTCCTAGAGAGTTGGCCAGAGTAACGACTAGGTAAAATGTTTTCCTAGAGAGTTGGCCAGAGTATCTACCAAGCATCCTATTATACCATAAGAGTTTAGTAGAGTAACAATAGAGTATAATATCCACCATTTTATTTGAGCAGAGTAACGACAAAGTATAATATCCACCAGAGTAGCAATATAAAATATATTGTATAAAAATATCAATTTTATAGCGCAAGGATAATAACGATATAATAATTATTAAAAATATTTAATCATATATTCCCCTCGAATAAGTTTAGAAAATGGGGCCGTTAACTTACACTCGTACATTCTTGCCAAAAAAATTGTCTGAGATTCAAGATTTGAGCTCGAGGAAAAAGATTAAATAGAAGAAATAAAAATAAGGAAAGAAATAAAATTCTAAGGAAATATGAGTGAAAGTTCAAAGGAATGGTAGTAAAAAGAAATCCAGTGAATTGCTAGTGGGTGAAACGCCTTTTTATAGGGACTAACAGCGAATATGCTCCATGCATATGGGATGTGCGCACCGCATACTTTGTGACGTCCCTTCGTTCCTATGCTGCCACTTGTCAAAATTTTATGATGCCACGTGTCATCTTATAGAAGCTTGTATGCACCGTGTACCGGGCACTGTGAGCTCACCAACATTGTTTGTTCTTGTAAAACCCATAACTTCCTCATACGAGCTTCATTTTCGACGTTATTTATATCAACGCGCTGCTATCAACGAGTACAACAACTTTCCTTTAGGTTTTATTGTCTAATTCTAACTTTAGTTTTAGCCCTTATTTTTATACTATTTAATGATTTTGCGAAAATCATCTCTCTCGTGAATAGACTCTGATTTTGGCGTTATTTTTCTTAAAATTCTTATCTCGAGGAGTACTACGATTCCCCTTTTGGTGATTTTAGCTAAAAGTCAACCGTTCTCTTCATATATTTTGATGTTGTAACTTTTTGTGCGTAGTTGATTTTTTTATATTTTATAAAATTCATAACTAATTTGTACGAAGTTGGATTTTTATAAATTTCATATTTCCGAGATCATGTTAACGTGTATTTTCTACACACACACACTCATATATATATATATATATATATATATATATATATATATATATATATATATATATATATATATATATGTTTGGGCGCACTAAATTTTAGCTCGTCAGACGTTTTGGTTGATTTTTCTTATATATTTTAATTAGAAATTTTGTATTTTTATCATAGTTTCATATATATTACATATTAGATCTATCACACATGATGTTTTGTCACTCTTAGCAGTTAACGATCAACGACAAATGTCGCAATTGTTACACTCTCCCCTAGTTTAAGGAATTTCGTTCCGAAATTCAACTTGTAGTGGCTGACGTGTAGGCACTATTGGGAGAAACATAATTTTGATAGTTTATTCTTAATTACTATGAAACATCCTTTTAGTTCTATAGAGAGTAGACTGACTCCATAAGATTCTCCTTCGAAAAGAAGTTCGAAACCGATTTGGATTACCTAGTGATAGTGTTATTAAACAAGTATTCCTGATACTTATAATGGTAGTGATAGTGATCCTCCAGAAAAGTACTTTCTGATTGTAACATCCGGAATTTCAGGTATTATATTTATTCATTTTATTTTGAGTTTTGAGGAAGAACTCGGCAAGTTGGTGCGTAGACTCGCCGAGTAGAGACGCGATTTCTCATCCGGATTAATGACTGGACTCAACGAGTCGCATTGGTGGACTCGGCGAGTCTGCGTTGTTTAATGAAACCCTAATTTCTCGGGTTTGGGGCCTATTTAAAGGGCCTTATGGCCGTCATTTGTGCTCACCAGTCCCCAGAGTGAAACCCTTGTGAGCTTGAGCGCTTGGAGTGTGATAAGGAGCCATTGTTGTCCTTGGAAGTGTTATCTAGCAAGGGAAAGGAAGCTATAGCCAAGGGGGAAACAAGAGGATCAACTTCCTGAAGATTTGAGGTCCAGAGCATCACATTTGAGGTATCATTTCGTACCCTTTTCTGTTGAAGTGATGTTCATGTTGATTTAGGGTTTGTTGAGCCCTTTTGTGGCTAGATCTAGTGCCCATTTGGTCCCGTAAGTGAGTTAGGTTCTGGATCTGGACCCTTAGAGGTCCAAAGTGTCCCTTTGTCCAAGCTTTTTATGAATCCATGGAGGTTTTGGTTTGGGATCTTTGTGATTGAGGTCAAAACACCATTTATGAGTCATTAGGTGTGATATGAGCGCCAAGACATGGACTTTACGTAATGAATAAGCTTGGAAAGACTGGATCTATGAGTTAGTGAAGCAGATCTGACCTCAGAAGGTCGTTTGGGGTTGTGCATGGAATGCACTCGCCGAGTCCATTTCCAAACTTGACGAGTTGGTGCGGGTTGTTCAGTGTTTTCGATCCAGGGGTTGAGCGACCGAGTTGAGTGAGTGACTCGGTGACTCGGAAGGGACTCAGAGGAATCGGGTCCCCGTAGAGACTCGGCGAGTCCACGCCAGACTCGGCGAGTTGAGTTGACCGTTGACCGTTGACCGACGTTGACTTGATAGGGTTAGTCAACCTTATTTGGGGAAGTGTTAATTAGAGATGTATTGTGTTATAGGAGGACTATAGCTCGGGAGATCGAGCATTAGTGATTTCAGGGATTTACGAGTTACCGAGACACACGAGGTGAGTCTTCTCACTATACTTTACCTTGAGTAGGTAATTAGAGTTATGTGATGCAGTGTTTGTATGCTATATATATGTGTTATGTGTTGCACTGCATTCTTCTATGTGATTTATGCTGTGCATGTTTATCACAGTTAGAACCTGAGAGTTCACAGAGTTTGGGTGCACGGACCCACAGATAATATAGCTTTCAGTGGCTAATATGTGTTATATGTGATATTTTGGGGAACTCACTAAGCTTTGTGCTTACAGTGTTTTGTGTTATGTGTTTCAGGTTCTAGTGAGGATCGCGGGAAGGCGTCGGCTTGATCAGTACACACACGGGATTTTATGATAGGAGATCTTGGGATATTGTTATATGTTATACATTGAGTTTCAAACAATGATGTTTGATTTACAAATGAATTATGTTTTTATAAAAGCGAAAAATTGTTTTGGAAATTTACGGTGTTACACGTTGGTGTCAGAGTCATAGTTTGAGGGATTCGGGTACACCTTCGGGAATATTTGAACTCAAACTGAGGATTTGGAAAATATTTTCAAAAGAGAACCAAATTTTCTAAAAGAAGTAAAAGATTTTTAGAGAAACTCAGAGCAAAAACGTGTGTACGATCAGTCAGCGCCCGAACGGTGATTTTCCAAAATACCTTTATATTATATGTTTATGAGATTGATATGATGTATTCTCTTGCTAGAGTGGGATAGGTATTCCTATTAGGACTAGAGTGCCCTGATTTGTGATGCCTTAGCCCAGGGAGAGGTGAGCTGCTATGAGATGCTTGAGAGTGAATAGGTAGCAGCGAGGAGCTTATGAGAGATCTGTTAGAGAGTGGATTATGCATAATAGAGTACTTGGAACTTGGGATCCGAAGAGGAGGATTTGGGGTGTATACTGAAACGGTGCGGACAGTAGTATTGGGCCCGTACTACTGAAAGCACCGGGGCGATGTACAGTTCAAGTAAGAATCTTTGGAATGCCAAGGATAAAGGAGGGATGAGTTGTCGAGTGTGAGTATGCTCGAATGGGTTCTAATTTATCGTATGTTGCATTTCATAGGTAGATCATGGTGAGGACACGTCTTACGCCAGAGAGTAGTGGGGCTAGTGATGAGGAGATCCGCCGGATCATCCAGGAGGAGGTGGCTGCGGCCATCAGGGCAGAGATACCAGAGATGTTCGGGTCTATTAAGACCACTTTGATTGAGACTTTTGACGAGCGTTATGCTGCTCTTTCTGAGGCTGCTGTTGTAGCGGCTACCACAACTGTTGTTGCTGCGAGGCCGCAGGGTGGTGATGCGTTGCTGTTCCGAGAGTTCAGCAACATGAAGTCGCCAGAGTTTGATGGGACGCAGGATCCGATTGCGGCGATGAGATGGGAGTCTGATATTGAGGGTTGTTTCTACACATGCTCGTGCCCGGAGCACTTGAGGGTTCGATTTGCGCTGAACTAGCTTCTCCTGGGGGTGAAGGACTGGTGGAAGTTCACGACAGCATACTATTCTACAGCAGAGCTTGCTGCGGTGACCTGGGAGAGGTTCACCACCATGTTTCGTGATGAGTACGTTCCTCCAGTGGAACGGGATCGGTTGGCACAGGAGTTTTTGACCCTCAAGCAGGGTACCGAGTCTGTTACGGTTATCACCAGGATGTTTCATGAGAGGGCGATGTTCTGCCCTGAGCACGTGTCATCTGAGCAGGCACGTATGAGCCGTTATTTGAGTATTTTACGGAGGGATATTTGGGAGTTCGTGGCGAACTCCTCATACCGGACATTTGCCGAGCTTCAGGCAAATGCACGGAAGAGGGAGATCAAGCTAGAGACTCAGGCGAGAGAGGAGGCAAAGTCTCAGGGGAAGGATCGGCGACCGGCACAGTCTCAGCCGGCAGCCAAGCGGGTCAAGCCTGCTGATCCCAGAGCAGGGAGCTAGAAGTGCCGCACTTGTGGGAAGTGCGGCAAGGTTCATGATGGAGTTTGTAGAGCTAGATCTTGCTACAAGTGTGGCAAGGAGGGGCATATGGCCAAGGACTGCCCCAAGGGGTTTGCAGTGTGTTTTCACTACAACCAGACCGGACACCGGAAGGCAGAGTGTCCGCAGTTGCGAGGATCAGCTCAGGGAGCACCTCAGGGATCTGCCCCTGCCGCCATCAGAGCTATCGAGAGTCGGCCAGTGAAGGCCGAGACGTCGAGGGCACGAGGGAGAGCTTTTCAGTTGACCGCAGAGGAGGTCCGCGCAGCACCCGATGTCGTGGCTGGTATGTATTCTTTCGTGTATTTATTTTGATGTTGAGATATCATGCTTATATTATGTTATGCGTAGGTACTTTTTTTGTAAATTATATACCTGCCTTGGTGTTATTTGACTCGGGTGCGAGTCGGTCTTTTGTATCTTTGGCTTTTAGTCAGCATATCAGTACTAGCCGTGAGGCGTTGAGTCGGCCTCTGAGAGTTTCCATAGCTGACGAGAGGGTGATATATGCCATGGAGGTGATCCGTGGGTGCGTATTCGAGATTTTCGGTGTTGAGTTCCCGATTGATTTGGTTCTTATTGCGATGGGTGATGTCTGTGTCATTGTGGGCATGGACTGGTTGAGCAGATTCGGTGCGGTTATTGACTGCGAGAAACAGCTGGTAACCATACGAGACCCTAGTGGGGGAGTTCTTACGGTGTACGGCGAAGGTACACGTTCTGGGTCAGCGTTTTGTTCGGCCGCTAGGGTGAGGCAGTGTCTACAGCAGGGCTGTAAGGGCTTTGTGGCGTATGTGATGGATACGCTGGTTGATTTAGAGAGGCCGAGGTCAGTTAAGAAGGTTTCGATAGTGCGTGAGTTCCCGGATGTATTTCCAGAGGAGTTGCCGGGTGTGCCTCCCATGAGGCAAATGGAGTTCAGTATCGATTTGGTTCTGGGGGCCGCGCCTATCGCCAAGGTGCCTTATCGCCTTGCACCTCCAGATATGCAAGAGTTGTCCTTGCAGCTTTAGGAGCTGCTGGGAAAGGGATTTATTCGGCCGAGCAGCTCGCCGTGGGGAGCGCCTATCCTTTTTGTCAAGAAGAAGGATGGTTCACACCGGATTTGCATTGATTACCGGGAGTTGAACAAGCTGACGGTCAAGAACCGTTACCCATTGCCGATGATCAAGAATTTGTTCAATCAATTGCAGGGAGCATTTTGGTTCTCCAAGATCGATTTGAGGTCTGGATATCATCAGGTGAAGGTGCGAGATGAGGACATCCAGAAGACAACGTTCGGGACGCGTTATGGGCATTATGAGTTTGTGGTGATGCCTTTCGGGCTCACCAATGCCCCAGCAGTGTTCATGGATCTCATGAACCGAGTGTGCAGGCCGATGTTGGATGTGACAACCGTTAATTTTCGGTCAAGTCAAAGTCAACTAAAGTCAACAAGTCAAACCGGTCAACTCAATTTTCCCGTAGGTACTAGAGTTTACGTTATGTAATTTCTAAACAACTCTCTATTCTAATGAGAGATCATAAATCGAAAAGTGCGTACATCTAGATCTCCTTAACCTAAAACAGTGGTACGTGGAGAGCCAAACCGATAAAACAATGTTACATACTCATCGGGAGTATGCAAGATCCTTAAACAAGGCTTAACGGGGTTTACGGACCTTGCAGTGCGAAGCCAGACACTCAAAAAGGTCACCAATGAAACCTCTCTCAATCGTTTTCACTCCATCTCTTCTTATCAGAAATCTCTCTAAGAATGTGAAATCTCTCCCAAATATCTCTTTGTATGTGAAATCTCTCCAAGTGTGTCAAATCTCTCCCAAACCTCTCTAAGTATGTGAAATCTCTCCCAAATCTCTCTCTGAATGAGAAATCTCTCTAAGAATGTGAAATCTCTCGCAAATATCTCTTTGTATGTGAAATCTCTCCAAGTATGTCAAATCTCTCCCAAACCTCTCTAAGTATGTGAAATCTCTCCCAAATCTCTCTCTGAATGAGAAATCTCTCTAAGAATGTGAAATCTCTCCCAAATATCTCTCTGTATGTGAAATCTCTCCAAGTATGTCAAATCTCTCCCAAACCTCTCTAAGTATGTGAAATCTCTCCCAAATCTCTCTCTGAATGAGAAATCTCTCTAAGAATGTGAAATCTCTCCCAAATATCTCTTTGTATGTGAAATCTCTCCAAGTATGTCAAATCTCTCCCGAATCTCTCTAAGTATGTGAAATCTCTCCTAAATCTCTCTCTGAATGAGAAATCTCTCCAAGTATGTCAAATCTCTCCCAAATCTCTCTAAGTATGTGAAATCTCTCCCAAATCTCTCTCTGACTTAGAAATCTCTCTAAGAATGTGAAATCTCTCGCAAATATCTCTTTATATGTGAAATCTCTCCAAGTATGTCAAATCTCTCCCAAACCTCTCTAAGTATATGAAATCTCTCCCAAATCTCTCTCTCTGAATGAGAAATCTCTCTAAGAATGTGAAATCTCTCCCAAATATCTCTCTGTATGTGAAATCTCTCCAAGTATGTCAAATCTCTCCCAAACCTCTCTAAGTATGTGAAATCTCTCCCAAATCTCTCTCTGAATGAGAAATCTCTCTAAGAATGTGAAATCTCTCCCAAATATCTCTTTGTATGTGAAATCTCTCCAAGTTTGTCAAATCTCTCCCGAATCTCTCTAAGTATGTGAAATCTCTCCCAAATCTCTCTCTGAATGAGAAATCTCTCCAAGTATGTCAAATCTCTCCCAAATCTCTCTAAGAATGTGAAATCTCTCCCAAATATCTCTTTGTATGTGAAATCTCTCCAAGTATGTCAAATCTCTCCCAAATCTCTCTGAGTATGTGGAATCTCTCTCAAATCTCTCTCGAAATCTCTCCCAACTCTATAATCACTCGGGGCATCCCGACCCTCGAATTTGGCGAAAACAGCCCAAAAACAGAAGTCTACGCGAAAAACGGACTTAAGGAACCGAAACCCCTCTCAGGAACCGAAACTCCTCTTAGGAACCGAACCCTTCTGAGCCGAAGGCTGCTCAACCGAACCCGAACGTTCGGCACCTTTCGGTTCTGACCATTTCCTCTTCTGATGACTAACCGAACCCTCCCTTCTGATGGCTTGCCGAACCTTCTCTTCTGAGGACCGAGGACCGAACCTTCCCTTCTGAGCTTCGCTTCTGAGCCTCGCTTCTAAGCTTCGGACCGAACCCTCGGCCTAGGACCCTTCGCTTCTCGCTCCTGGTTCGCATCTCGCATCCGGCTCAGCAACCACCATGACCGAACCTCGGCCTAGGACCGAGAGGCCTCGCTGGGAAGCCTTTTTCTCCCGGTTTTCGATTAAATTCGCGTTTTAAGCCTGTTTTTAATTGTTTTAGCACGAGATTTTCACCCAAAACTTTATTTTAACATATAAGGACCCTTAATTATTAATTAATCATGTTTTAAAAATAAAACCTTATCCAAAAGAGTGGGTGAAGTACAAAGGTGGAGTGTTGACTTTACTTACTTCTATGACACAAGCAACCACTCCCATACCCACTCCATCTCACTATTCACCACCAGCCCATCCCTAGTCACTTCATAGGTCCTTTCTCACTATTTTCAACTATTCCCATGTTCTTAGGTCTGGAACATCCATCCTCTCTCCTCACACTTTAATCATTCTCTCATTTTTACCAAGAATCACACTCCAAACTCTCTCATCTTTTTCTCTCTAATTCGAGAATTTCAAGGCATACTCCAAGACTTTTCTCCTACAATTAGTAAGTATCATCATCTTTCTTATGATTATTACACATCCTCCTACTCAAAATCATAGATTGCTTACACAAACATCATCACATTCTTGTTAGATCTTCGAATCTTCAAGTGATTCTTCAAGTGTTCTAGGGTTGAACACTTCTCTTCTTCAACACTTACCTACTGAAATAACTCAAGGTGAGTTCATACCCCCATATTTTCATGTTTTCTCAAGTTTTTAGGGGGGGGGGGGGGGGGAATACAAGTTAAAACACCAAGAACATAACTACACTTTTCTAACAGCCTTCATCAGAAAAGTTCAACTCCATTCACGGACTGTTTTGGACCACTTAAACATTTTAGTTTTCAAAACTGTTTTAGGTGTAAGTAGTTCCAGTTCTTAGCTTTAAAATGACTACTTGCACATCTCCATACGATTTTTCTACAATCTATGGTGATTTTTACAAAACTGCCTATCATTTCAAACACCAATCCGGACCAGTCTGTGATTATGGACTTTTTCACCCAAGTTGAAGATCATTAAAAATCATGATAAAAATTATGAGTAAACTAGACTCATTTTAGGAACTCTCAGAATTTACGGATCTAGTTTTCGAATTCGTATGATTTTTCTATGACTTTTCAAAAACAGTGTAGAAAGGTTGAAAATTTGTTAACAGCTTATAACTTTCTTAACACTTTGTATTATGTTGAGCAAAGTGTATAACGATAAGTTCTAAATATTGAATGTGTTTCCTTGTTAGTTTATCATCATAAAATGAAGCATAGTCATTCATGATAAGATTATTCATTCTTTTAGAACACGTATATTAAGCTATAATGAACATAGTTTATGGATTCATAACATTAAGGCATTTTCATAAAAGAATTCTTATACATTACAAACGTTTTGGATAAACTATAATAGGTATAGTTTATGTATCATTTACTTCTCAAACTTATTTACCAAAGGTTTTCAGTTTAGTTCACGTAAATCTGTTAATGAATAAATTTGTGAGTCATTCCCTTCGGGTTACTTCCAAAGTAACAAAGTCAAAAAGTCCTGTAAATTGTAACCAGAGTCTCTTGTAGGGAGAACGTGATAGTTGTGTATAGATCTATATTGGGTTTGACAAACCCACACCAGAGCTGCTTGCAACAGCTAGACCGGCAGGTCTGTGGTGACAAGTGTCATTTAACGGCGACGCCTGAAGAACGTCGTATTACGAGGCCGTCTATGTCAAGTATGGTTATGATAGCTCACATGTGGTATTAACAATCATAAGATTTACGGGTTCTAACTTTAAATTAGCGAGTTATGTCTATTTAGCTCACTGAAATTACTTTAAGTATGGAAAAATACTTATACGCCTTCATATCAAAAAGGGTTTTATGTCGATTTAAAATCACTTTTTACATCAACAATTACATACTTTATTGTATACTTTCGGTCTTGGTATTTAAGACTACACATCATTCATTACGGGATTTTTCTCACATCAGAAAGGGTTTTATGCCGATTTAAAACCACTTTTATATCTTTAAGTATGACAAATAGTTGTTCATTTTCGGTCCTGGTATTTAGGACTACATAACTTTTGTAAGGAAAATATTGGATTTTTCTTGGTATCATACATCTCTTTACAAAGATCGATTTTCAAACTCTTACTGTCAAAAGCTTATGAACTCACCAACCTTTGTGTTGACACTTTTCAAAACTACTTGTATTCTCAGGAATTCAGTGAAACAGGAAATCAACCACGTTTTGAGGATGAGACGATAAATCGTCGAACAGTTCATTTTGTATCATAATGTAATTGATTTGAATCATGTAAACATATACTTTGGTGTAACTTTTTCAATTATATTTATGATGGTTGTATTTACTTTGAGCACTATTATACTCGTTGTTGTGATACTCTACATGAAGTCCTCCACCCCGGACGTTTCCGCCATCCTTGGTTTGGGGGTGTGACATTGGATCGGTCGGTGATTGTATTCATCGACGACATTTTGGTATATTCGAGATCTAGAGAGCAGCATGAGGAGCATTTGAGGGAGGTCCTCAGAGTTCTGAGATCGGAGAGGCTTTATGCCAAATTCTCCGAGTGTGATTTCTGGTTGCGAGAGGTCCAGTTCCTAGGGCATCTCGTTAACTAGAAAGGGATATTGGTCGACCCGGCCAAAGTGGAGGCAGTGATGAGTTGGGAGGTGCCGAGGTCACCCTCCTAGATCAGAAGTTTCTTAGGGTTGGCAGGATATTATCGGAGATTTATCAAGGATTTCTCTAAGATCGCAGTGCCACTCACCAGGTTGACCCGGAAGGGTGTCGTCTTTTCATGGGGCCCCGAGCACCAGGCCTCCTTTGAGACGCTTCGCCAAAGGTTATGCGAATCCCCGGTGTTAGCCCTTCCGGAGGGGATGGAGGACTTTGTGGTATACTATGATGCGTCAATCTTGGGTTTGGGAGCAGTGCTGATGCAGAGAGGGCATGTGATAGCATACACATCGAGGCAGCTGAAGCCTCATGAGACGAGGTATCCCACCCATGATCTAGAGTTGGGGGCAATGGTTTTCTCCCTCAAAATTTGGCGTCACTATCTGTATGGGGTTCGGTGTACGATATACACGGACCATAAGAGCCTGAAGTATTTGATGGATCAGCCTAACCTAAATATGCGGCAGAGGAGGTGGTTGGATGTGGTCAAGGATTATGATTGTGAGATCTTGTACCATCCGGGCAAGGCTAATGTGGTAGCCGACGCCCTGAGTCGCAGGGCGGAGAGCGCCCCGTTGCGATTGACTGTGATGGCTCCGGTGTTGGACACCATTCGTGGAGCACAGGCTGAGGCTGTGAGATCGGAGAACCAGAAGAGAGAGCGAATTGTTGGATTGGTATCAGAGTTCGTTACCGATGGTCGGGGGCTTATGACATTTCAGGGGCGTATATGGGTACCGTTTGTGGGAGGGACGCGTACCATTTTGATGGAAGAGGCTCATCGGTCGAAATTCTCGATCCATCCTAGGGCCACTAAGATGCATTTAGACCTGAGGAGAGAATATTGGTGGCCCTGTATGAAGAAGGATGTTGCATGGTTTGTTGAGAGGTGCTTAACCTGCCGTAGGGTTAAGGCCGAGCACCGGAGACCGCATGGCAAGTTGCAGCCGTTGGAGGTTCCCGAATGGAAGTGGGAACAGATTACCATGGATTTTATCACCAAATTGCCAAGGACTGCTAGGGGAGTCGATGAAATTTGGGTGATTGTGGACAGGTTGACAAAGAGTGCCCACTTCCTTGCTATCAGTGAGAGTTCTTCCGCATAGAAATTAGCAGAGATGTACGTGAGGGAAGTGGTATCACGACATGGAGTGACGATCTCGATTGTTTCAGACTGAGATGTGCATTTCACTTCCAGATTCTGGAAGAAGTTTCACGAGGAGTTGGGTACTAGGTTGCATTTTAGCACTGCATATCACCCCCAGATTGACGGACAAAGTGAGCGGACGATTCAAACGCTCGAGGACATGCTCCAGGCATGTGTGTTGGGCTTCGGGGGGAGTTGGGACACGTATTTTCCCTTGGCAGAGTTTTCCTACAACAACAGCCATCATTCGAGCATTGGTATGCCACCCTTTGAGCTGTTGTATGGGAGGAGGTGTCGGACCCCCATTTGCTGGGGAGAGGTCGGGCAGCGTGTTATGGGTAGTATGGAGATTGTGCTGCAGACGACAGAGCAGATACAGCGGGTCAGGCAGAGATTGTTGACCGCTCAGAGCCGCCGGAAGAGTTATGCGGATAGGCGGCGATCCGAGCTCGAGTTCCAGGCCGGTGATTATGTTCTCCTGAAGGTATCTCCTTGGAAAGGAGTGATTCGATTCAGGAAGAGGGGCAAGCTAGGGCCCCAGTTTATTGGACCATTCAGAGTGATCGCGAGGGTGGGCAAGGTATCATATCGCTTGGAGCTACCTGCGGAATTAGAGCGGATTCATAATACCTTGCATGTGTCTCAGTTGAGGAAGGGTATAGCCGACGAGTCGACGGTAGTGCCGTTAGAAGACATTCAGGTGGATGCGAGCCTGAACTACTCAGAGAGACCGGTTGCGATTGTGGATCGGAAGATCAAGGTCCTGAGGAACAAGGAGGTGCCTCTAGTACAAGTTCAGTGGCAACATCGGAAGGGATCCGAGTTGACCTGGGATCCAGAGCGTGAGATGCGGGAGCAGCATCCGGAGCAATTTCAGGAATGAGACTTCGAGGGCGAAGTCAGATTCAAGTGGGGGAGAATTGTAACATCAAGAATTTCAGGTATTATATTTATTCATTTTATTTTGAGTTTTGAGGAAGAACTCGGCGAGTTGGTGCGTAGACTCGCCGAGTAGAGACGCAATTTCTCATCCGGATTAATGACCGGAATCGACGAGTTGCATTGGTGGACTCGGCGAGTCTGAGCTGTTTAATGAAACCCTAATTTCTCGGGTTTGGGGCCTATTTAAAGGGCCTTATGGCCGTCATTTGTGCTCACCAGTCCCCATAGTGAAACCCTTGTGAGCTTGAGCGTTTGGAGTGTGATAAGGAGCCATTGTTGTCCTTGGAAGTGTTATCTAGCAAGGGAAAGGAAGCTATAGCCAAGGGGGAAACAAGTAGATCAACTTCCTGAAGATTTGAGGTCCAGAGCATCACATTTGAGGTACCATTTTCGAACCCTTTTCTGTTGAAGTGATGTTCATGTTGATTTAGGGTTTGTTGAGCCCTTTTGTGGCTAGATCTAGTGCCCATTTGGTCCCGTAAGCAAGTTAGGTTCTGGATCTGGACCCTTGGAGGTCCAAAGTGTCCCTTTGTCCAAGCTTTTTATGAATCCATGGAGGTTTTGGTTTGGGATCTTTGTGATTGAGGTCAAAACACCATTTATGAGTCATTAGGTGTGATATGAGCACCAAGACATGGACTTTACATAATGAATAAGCTTGGAAAGACTGGATCTATGAGTTAGTGAAGCAGATCTGACCTCAGAAGGTCGTTTGGGGTTGTGCATGGAATGCACTCACCGAGTCCATTTCCAAACTCGACGAGTTGGTGCGGGTTGTTCAGTGTTTTCGATCCAGGGGTTGAGCGACCGAGTCGAGTGAGTGACTCGGTGAGTCGGAAGGGACTCAGAGGAATCGGGTCCCCGTAGAGACTCAGTGATTCCATGCCAGACTCGACGAGTTGAGTTGAACGTTGACCGTTGACCAGAGTTGACCGGTGTTGACTTGATAGGGTTAGTCAACGTTAGTTTGGAAAGTGTTAATTAGAGATGTATTGTGTTATAGGAGGACTATAGCTTGGGAGATCGAGCATTAGTGATTTCAGGGATTTACGAGTTACCGAGACTCGCGAGGTGAGTCTTCTCACTATACTTTACCTTGAGTAGGTAATTAGAGTTATGTGATGCAGTGTTTGTATGCTATATATATGTGTTATGTGTTGCACTGCATTCTTCTATGTGATTTATGCTGTGCATGTTTATCAGAGTTAGAACCTGAGGGTTCATAGAGTTTGGGTGCACGGACCCACAGAGTATAGCCTCGAGTGGCTAATATGTGTTATATGTGATATTTTGGGGAACTCACTAAGCTTTGTGCTTATAGTGTTTTGTGTTATGTGTTTCAGGTTCTAGTGAGGATTGCGGGAAGGTGCCGACTTGATCAGTACACTCACGGGATTTTATGATACGAGATCTTGGGATATTGTTAGATGTTATACATTGAGTTTCAAACAATGATGTTTTTATGATTTACAAATGAATTATGTTTTTATAAATGCGAAAATTTGTTTTGGAAATTTACGGTGTTACACTGATACAAAATGGTAATGATAGTGATCCCTCATACAAGTACTTTCTGATACATAGTGGTAGTGATAGTGTTTCCCCCAGATAAGTACTTTCTGATACATAGTCGTAGTGATAGTGTTTCCTTTAGACAAGTACTTTCTGGAACATAGAGTGATAGTGGCATCAGTCAAGTACTTACTGGAACATAGAGTGATAGTGACATCAGTCAAGTATCAGGAAAATGGATATCCTTGATTTCAATTCAAAATAGACACCTCTCCCATAAGTAGTCTATCAATAGTGGAATTAATAATAGTTTTATTTGTAGGTTTGAGAACAAACCTAATCGGAGTATAAGTCCCTAGGCTATAGTCATAATTCCTAAGGAAGTACTAGTTCGCTATAGCCAATAGCTCTGATACCAATTGTCATACCCCCGACCGACGGCTGAAACGCCGGGCGGCGCGACATTAGAATGTTGGATCACAGTCATTTGACATACATTTAACAGTACAAAACAATATATAACATAAATATCACTTCCATTTATAGGTAAAAAATTACATCGAAAATGTTTTGGAGGTACTAGCGTTTCTACTACAAAAGGCGCCTTAACAGTTAGACATAACTATAGCGATAGTAAGTCTTTGGTAGCTTTATCGGTCAACCACTACTTCCGGAGGTACTATCTTCCATCTCTTGGTTTCCTAGAAATACATGAGGTTTGAAAGGTCAACATAATGTTGGCGAGTTCATAGGTTTTGTATATTATACTTTGAAAATACATTTTGTACATCACTTTATTAAGTTGTAAGAGTATTTTGATTCTTTGTTTTGAAAACAATGTTCTACTATTACTGGGTACTAGGGATTCTGAAATTCTTATTCATCTTATGTGACATCCCCAAATTTACGGTCATTTTAAACATTTTATTTATACATATTTTGAAACAAAGTATTTCTTTTGTTGCAGAATTAGTCCCAAAAATATTATTTCAATGTGAGATAATATTAACATTAAACATTTCCAAAGAAACATTCGATATTGATATTCTTTCAAAACTTGGGATGTCATAATAAATACAAAACATAAGCATAAATAGACCTTAAATTAATTTACACTAATAATCTGCATCTCCTTTAATCTCTCAGGGTAATGTATCTTCATATCGATACGTGTGATACAAATTAACTAAGTGAGTCACGTTAGGAAACCTAGTGACATACATAGGGTTTTCAACCTACAATTTTATAATTTTATTCTTTAATTATATATTCTTCAACATTTAAATATACCCATTACCCCATTCCCATTATCCTCACTTTCTAATCCTAGTATGGTGTAACGCCCTGTTCTAAAATATTCATTTATGGAATTTCAGAGGCCAAGGCCAGGGGCGTTTTAGTCCTTTATTAAATTTAGAGGTATTATTCAATAAGTTTTCGGGCCGGATTGTGTTGTTAGAAGCGTAAGATTTCTCACCACCTTTTCGTGGATATAAAGTTCATCAGAAACGGATATAGAATGAAGGAGTTATGACACTTTGAAGATTTGGCAAGAATGGAACTTATAGAGAAAAGTTTGCATGGAAGACCATGCATGCATGTTGGGGCGCGCGTGGGTACGCCCAATGTAATGGGGCAATTTGGTCGCGGGTGTTCAAGGCGTACGCCTAGCGTACGTGGACGTATGCCCAGCGTACGCTAAAGATCATAAAACCCTATTTTTGGGTTAAGCGCTATATAAAGGACATTATGGTTCCAACCCTAGCCCCCATATCAGCCTCCCCAACCTCAGAAGAAACCCTAAAACGTCCCTACCTTCTGTTTATGAGATCTTGACCTTGGAGAACCCATTTTGGTGGATTAAAGCTTGGAAGCAAAGAGAAGAAGGTTGGCAAGGAGGAACCTTTGAAGCTAGAGCTTGTAGATCTGGGATAAGTGCTTCATTTTGGACCTCTGCAAGGTAAAAAGTCATGAGCTTGATGATTAACCTCTTAGATCTCCTTAGTACAAGTTTATGGACCTTTTTGGTCCCAAGATTGGGACTTTATGACTTAAGCTCGTTTCTAAGACCAGAGTTGCCTCCCTTAGAGTCATATGAGTCCCATAAGCAGTAAAGTTCCAACCTTTATGGTCCTATTAAGTCCATGCATGAGATCTAGTCCCCTTTATGGAAGTAGAAATTTAGTTTGGGAGTTTGAGTTGGTTTGGGCCATATAAAGTCACCAAGTCAGTGACTTTATGGCTTAAGACATGGAATAAGGTTTGGATCTGAGTTTGTAGCTTCTGAATCGAGGTATTACACACTTAATAGAAAGTTGGCTTATCAGGGTATTACGCTGAGCGTACGTGAAGGTACGCCCAGCGTACGCATCGTCAAGCCTGCACGCTAAGCGTACATTGGAATACGCCCCGCGTAATTCTGCCAGATGGGTTTTGAGCATTTGGGCCTCGGTGTGGGCTGTGTTTTGGACTATGGGTCCTTGGGCCTTAGTCGGCCAACAGAAGTCATATTATGGGCCAAGGGTAGTTTGGGCTCAGGGAGGGCCATATGTGAAGTAGGCCCAATTTAGTATAATTGGGCCATTGGTGGGCCTTTAATGGGCCAATGGAGCATTTAGAAAGAATTAAAGGGTTTGGGCCATGATTATGACCCACACCATAGTAGGGGTAAAATAGTCATTTTACCCATCGAAAGATTCCCCTTTGATTTAGTGTTTGACTTGTCGTGATAGCCGGAGAGCAACCGGGACAGCAGTCGAGGATCTTTCACTCGAGTTTTCAGCAGTCAGCATTCCGAGGTGAGTTTCCTTCCAGTAGGAACGGGTCTAAGGCCACAATGCCGGCCCGTTTAGCTAGCAGTAGTTTCCGGACTTCGGTCCGATGCAGTAGTTAGTATGTTTGATGCCTTCGTGGCTCAGATAGGATTTATGTGTTATGTGTTCCGGGCTACAGCCCGATGCAGTATGCAGTATATGTGTGTTCATGCTACTTGATATGTTTATGTTATGCTTTTTTCAGTTAGTTCTGGACTTCGGTCCAATGCAGTTAGTCTGGACTTCGGTCCGATGCAGAGGAAAAGGTCCCAGTCAGTTCCGGACCTCGGTTCGATGCAGGGAGCAAGGCCCCAGTTAGTCTGGACTTTGGTCTGATGCAGGGGACAAGGTCCCAATCAGTTTCCAGACTTCAGTCCGATGCAGGAGGCAAGGCCCCAGTTAGTCCGTACCTCGGTCCTATGCACTGGGCAAGGCCCAATATGTGCTTTTTATGTTATTGTATGGTATGTGGTAGTTTGGGGGAGCTCACTAAGCTTCGTGCTTATGGTTTTCAATTTAGGTTTCAGGTACTCAGTTTTCAAAAGAGGAGCTCGGAGAGGTTGCAGTGCACACACCGTAGTCAGTTAGCCTGGGAATGTTTTACTCTGATAATGAGATTATGTTTTGAATTAATACGCGAAAATTATGTTATGACCTATGATACGGTTTTTATAAATATGGTTTTAGTAATGTTTTAAAAGAAATTTTTAGTCGTGATTTTTGGGTCGTTACATATGGTGATCTTGAGAGATCTTTCCTAAAGGATCTTTGTCGGCAGTATGATAACATTTTGGGTAAGCGCGACAGTACAAAAGTACTTGGATAGGTACGACAATATAATAATACTTGGGTAAGCACGATGATACAAAAGTACTTGGATAAACATGACATTACAATAGTACTTGGATAAGCACAACTGTACAAAAGTACTTGGATAGGCACGAGAGTATAATTGTACTTGGATAGGCACAACAGTACAATAGTACTTCGTTATGAATGCCAGTACAATAGTACTTGGCTAGACACAGTAGTATAATAATACATTGGATAGGCACGACAGGTCACGACTTACTAATTTGCACAACTCTCACTTAACCTATTACAACCACTAACTTACACGGCTTTAGCAAAACCTCTCATTTATTATGACGCACAACCACCATTTACTACCTAATTATATTATTAAGTGTATGATTAGATCAAGTAACTTCATATAATACTTTACAAATATATTAAACACAACAAAATAGCCCACATAGCATTTAAGCAATTATGTGTAAGTTTGAAAGTAACTATGCACTCACTTGATAAAGTGGATGATTGAAGATTTCGGCAGAGCTTCGCTTCGTACTTTGAAAAGACCTAGACGCATAGAGTACTAAGCCTTAGTCTAGTTTCGTAATTCTGGTGACCATACTAATTATAGTCTAGATTCCACACTAATATCAATGTCTACATCAAGATCTATCAAGTAAAGATTAGCCATGTAGGACAATTGGGATGCATGACCATTTCGGTATAATAGCTTTTTTGAAATTCAACAACCAAGACAACATAACTATTCTAGACACCTCTCCCATAAGTAGATCAATCAGTATAATGATATTGAGTTATTGATAAATCTTATTTATAAGTTCATAATTTTAACTTATGATTATAAATATAAGTTACACTGAAAAGACTAGAGTGTAGCTTAACTTACAAAGGTTTTTCCTAACAAAAGTTAGGAAATTACACTAACAGAGCGTCAACTCACTAGCTACTATTAATTTAGGTATCAAAAGGCTTCACAAAAGACTAAAACTAAGGGAAAATGAGCTAAAATTGAAAGCAAATCGAGAGAGAAGATCCTGGGAGGTGCGGGAAGAAAAAGAGTCTTGGCCTCCTGTTTATAGACATTTTTAGGGTGCACGACGTGCAAAAGGGGTGCATGTCGCACATTTTAAGGCTACCTATCCCCAACCATTTTGTGCCACGTGTTGACCTCTCTGTGGTCTGCATTTTCACCTTCTAGAAGTGCGCGTCGCCGCACCTGGCGTGCACCTAGCACACTACGCGGGACGCAAATCACAAATTTTGTAAATTCCATAACTTCTTCATACAAACTCCATTTACGACGTTCTTTATATCCCCAGAAAGCTCTTGACGAGATCTACAAATTTACTTTAGACTCCATCTGATAATTATGATTTATTTTTCGTCTCTATTTTTATAAGATTAAATGATTTTGCTAAAATCATAATTGTCTCGTAAAGACTCCATTTTTTCTCAAAAATCCTATCTTAAAGAGTACTACATTTCTCCTTTTGGTGACTTTAGCTAAAAGCTAATCATTATCTTCGTAGCTTTTAACGTCACACATTTCTTGTGCGCGATTGACTTTTATATCTTATAAAAATCATATTTAATTAATACGGAGTCGAATTTTTACAAAATTTATATTTTCAGGATCGGGACAACGTGTACTTTCTAAATATATAATAGTATATATGTTTTGGCGCATTAAGTTTTACGATTTACGGACGATTCCGTTGATTTTTCCTACTTTTATTAATGTGAAACTTATATTATATTTTAAATGCCTTGCCCAATTTTGCAGGAGTTACAATTATCTCCCCCTTAGGATGATTACATCCTAACATCATCAACAAGCTTGTATATGACTCTGCACGTTACCTTTCCATCCTAGGTGGTAATCGTAACTCTTCTGTCATTTCTATTGAGTTTCCAACTCTTAGACTTCATGACTGTTGACGGTGCTAAATTCTTGCATTTGCTCTTCCTTCTAAATTTGATCTTCATTAGAGACTACTGCTATATTTAACCTAAATTTAAGGTCCTTACTTTGACTACCGTAGCATGCCGATGGGTCATGTTCTAATAATCTCTCATCGTATGATGTAACGGTTAGATTCAGGTCTCTTTGAGTCAAACTCTAGCATGAAAGATACCTTCCTTCATGTTCTAATATAATCACATTCTATCTTGTATTACTTCAAGCTATAGGCTGCTTAATCTTAACGGTGAAGGTGATACCTCTACTGATCGCTTCAATTATCTGTTCTTTTATTCTAAAGTCGGATGCTATGTCAAACTTACTTTGTATATTAGTCGGAATCGATTCGCTTTGACTAATAGGGTGGGAATATAAATCATCACTGAACAAAGTAATGATGGAAATGAGAAAAATAGCTCAACTACTAGCATCTTAGTAACCTTATGTCTTTCCTTGATCCAAGTGTGAGTCCTGTGTTTTCGGTAGTATATAATCCTCCCAAGTGTTGTCTCGTAGTCCGTAAGTCATCATACAAGAAGATCAAACAACAACTTAACACATTGGGTCATATAACGTAATTAGGGATTATATTATTTCTTGAAAATGATTACAATATATATATATATATATATATATATATATATATATATATATATATATATATATATATATATACTACTTTTCTATTACATCAGACCTCCCATCATAATACCATTCATCTTCTTCTACATATCCCATAATTGAATAGGCCGTTTTCTATTCCCGATCTATTGCTGTCTCATCAAGGATCAAATGATATGCTCTTGCTATTGGCTTTGGCAGAACATTTGGCCTTATAACTTCTTTCTTCTTTGGCCAGTCCTTCATGACATTCCCTTCCTGTTACATTTGAAGCACACCCTTCCTTCGTATCGACACTCATCAGAATAGGGGACCAGGTCTTCCACACCTATGGCAGGTCACTTCTCTTTTGCATTGCCCAACATGCTTCTTTTTTCATTTATTGCACCATTCTGCTTCGTTGACACTCCTAGACCTTTTTTCGTTGAGGTAAGACTTTGAAAATTTCCTTTTCTTTTTGAACCTGGAAGATTCCTCAAGCTTCCTCTTCTCTCCTGCCTCAACTTTTTCTAGACCTTTTTCCCTTATCTGGGTCTCTACATTCCTAACCGTCTAGATGGCTATTTTCAGAGTAGTTGCTAGCTTCACCATTGGACCAAAGTCCGTCGATAGTCCACTAGCAAACTTGTTGACCTTGGAAAGTTCAGTAGGAACTTGGTAAGGAATTAGCTTCATCTTCTTCGTAAAAGCCGTAACATACTCATAGACACTCATCTTACCCTTCTTTAGATTTTAGAATTCATTGTTATCTCCATAAGGTCTTGTTCAGAGCAGTATTATCTTTTCAACTACACCAAGAAGTTTCCCCATGACATTCTCCTTGCTTCTCCTCTTAGCATTGAATCATCCAACAGATTCCACCAGCTCAAAACTCCACCCTTTAGCTGTTAGGCAACAAGGATTGTTTTCTGCTGCTCGCTGCAGTTACAGATGTCAAACACCATCTCCATCTCAGAGATCCATTCCATGACTTGCACTGGGTTCGGATTCCCGGAAAGACTTGGCGGTTTAGCAACTATGAGATCTTTGTAATTGCATCACTCTCCTTTAATCCCTACCTCAGGGTTATTCCTTCTAACCACTTGGGGTTCCAAACTACTCACAGTCCTACTGTAATTTGTAACATCCCAAATTTCGAGTCCAAAAATTTCGTTTACAATTAAGTAATTTATAAAATCGTTTACTGAAAACATTGTCGATATCATATCAATCCATAAACCATCATGAACATGTCTCAAAATCAAATCATCGAACAGTAAAAAAATCAGGGTACAATCCCATGAATCACATAGTGCGGAAATCTGATGTGCAGCTACCGCGCCGACTCTTTCCCCTTCGCTGAAGAGGTACTTGAAACAAAACTGAAAACTGTAAGCACGAATCTTAGTGAGTTCCCCCATCATACCACATACCATAAATACTTCCGGGCAATTTTGGGGCGCCCGACCTACCCGGTCCGGCCATTCTGGGGTGCCGACCTACCCATGTCAAGCCACTCTGGGGTGTTGACCTACCCTTTGGTCCTATCGGGGACTATTTCACCCCTTACCACTACTACCACATATATCATAAAATAAACATACTGTCAGACATATCTGGGGTGCCCGACCTACCCTTCGGTCCTAACAACTGAACTTGGGGACTAGTCCCCTCCTACTACCACTATCACATACAACATAATCGTGCTAGCACATAAACATATTAGGTAGTAGTAAACCATACAATTATCACAAAGACAATCATCTCAACTATAATAAACTACTAGTGAGACGACCTCGGTGCCTTAGACCCACTTCTACTGGAAGGCAACTCACCTCGATGTCGTGTAGTATCTGCACAGTCCTCGGCACGAAAATCAACTCGTCTCTACTCCTCAATCCCTACACAACGACCTTTCTTTATTACTATTACATACTCATAACCCTTACAAGGGTCAACCCAAATCCAAGTTAAAGTCAAGGTAAAACCATGGTCAAAGTCAACTTCTGATTGACTCGACTCGCCGAGTTGGTCCACCAACTCACCGAGTCCCCTTGTCCACTTACTGCCACAATCTTGTCCTTACTCGTCGAGTCTAGCAAGAGCTCGACGAGTTCATCTTCAACAATACCTTTTGACTATCTTCAATCAACCCGCTGAGTTCGTTATTGAACTCGTTGAGTTCATCTTCATCCGAATGAATGAGTCTAGCCTCTGACTCTTCGAGTTCTTCATGAACACTTGATCAGAAGATGATCGGACAACACTACGACTTGCAGAAGTAGTAATCCTCAGCAGATCTGGAAGATCTCTACAAAAATCGGACTCCTCGCAGGCAGAGCTTCGGCTCGGGAACCACACTTCTCGGGATCTTCGGGATCTCGGGACTTGCTTCCGGGCTCGAGAATAATACCGAGGCTTCGGGGTATTTCAGGCACGCAAAGCGATGCAAAACGGGAGAGAGAAGAGAGAATAAAGCAAAGGAGCTGGCTGCCCTCGTGTGACATCCCCAAAATCTCGGCCAGAAAAGACCGATTTTCATTTATGCTTTTAAAATAATTTCAGAGTAAATCCTTTTGATTTAAAAGAGTTGCGGAATTTGTTCCCAAAAACAAAACATGATAAAACAATGTTTACCAAAGCATTTCATAAAAGAAATGTATTTTTCATTATATAATCAAAACTCGGGGTGTCATGTTCTGATACAGACCAATAAGCATAAACGATAACATTACAAGTCATTCAACAAATATATACATATACAGACTTGTAAACAAAACAACTGATGGTTCATCCATCTCATGCCCCTGCGCCACTTCCTGTAGTACAAATAAAACTGAGTGGGTCAGGCTTGGGAGCCTGGTGAGCATATAGGGTTTTCAACCCACAATAAATAGTCATATTTAATTTTCACCAACCAACAATAACCCAATTACCCATTCCCATTATTCTCACTTTAATGTCCCTAAGACAACTAACATAAGGGACCTAGTCTAAGAATATTTCATCGGGGCGACAACACATACTTCGGGGGTACCTCAGCAATATAAGTCAAATAAGGCAACCATGAGGGGGATGGAGTACAACGAATGAACACCCAAGTTCATTAACACCTACAGGTGGCGAACCTGCTAATGTTTGCACAAGACTATGTAGAAATGTATGTGGTCGTCATCTAAACTCCGCTAGATGACTAGATCAAAGAACAACGATGCCTCTCATGTGTTTATTACACACCAACTATCTACCCATGTTCTACCCAACATATTAGTAGATAAAAATATACCTTTGTATACATAGTTTAAAAAACCTGTATAGCATGCTTTAATCAACACATATTTCACATAACATATGAGGCACACACACATAACACGTGTCTCATAGAGAATAAATCATATCTATGAGTTAGAAGAAAGTGAATACACATTCACACACATAACCACAAAATTATACACATAATACGTATTCCATATAAAATACTTCGTAATTATGCGTTAGGAGAAAGTAACTACACACTCACTTGATCAGAAGATGATCGGACAACACTACGACTTGTAGAAGTAGTAATCCTCAGCAGATCTGGAAGATCTCCTAAAAAATCGAACTTCTCGCGGGCAGAGCTTCGGCTTGGGAACCGCACTTCTTGGGATCTTCGGGATCTCGGGACTTGCCTTGGGGCTCGGGAACAATACCGGGGCTTCGGGATATTTCTGACATGCAAAACGATGCAAAACGGGAGAGAGAAGAGAGGAAATTGGCAAATGGGTCGGCTGCCCTCGCATCCTATTTATAGGAGGCTGGAGCCTTGGAGTACGCGGGGCGTACAGGGCTCCGAAGTCGTCATGGCATGCGTCATCCGAAGTGTCGACACTCTTCGGAGTACGCGGGGCGTACCTCGGATCAGACCGGTGATTCCTTCGGATAATGCTTCCGAATTTCCAATTAAATTTAATTACAAAATATTTAATAAACTTCGGAAATTCATATCTTCTTCATACGAACTCCGTTATCGACGTTCTTTATATCCACGGAAAGGCGAGACTACGATCTACAACTTTCGTTTAGACTCCGTCGGCTAATTTCGACTTTTTTTATTATTTATTTTTAATAGGCCGCGACAGAAAAACTTTGTTATAAATTCATAACTTCTTCGTTTGACGTCCGTTCTCGCCTAGTTTTTTATCGCTTCGATACCAACAATGAGATCTTCGATTCTCATTTAGATTGCTTCAGCTAAAAACCCCTCGATCTCAAATCGAGTAAAACAGGCTGCATACCGCTAAGCCGAAACTTCGATAAATCATAACTTCCTCATACGAAGTCAGATTTGGGCGTTCTATATATATATATTCGGAAACCTCGTTTCAATTACTACAACATTAACCAAAGATATTAAGTTTATTTTAAACTTAAGTTTTGACGCTTATTTTTATTCTTAATTAATCAAACCACATAATTAAGCAATTAAGCACAAAACACATAATACTCAAATAATACAATCTTATTATTTCAAAACGGGTTACAAAGGTTAACCTAGACTATTACATTGCTAAAAGTGGCAAGCCCGAAAACACAGGCGTTACAATTTCCAGGTCCAAAACAAACTCCTAGCAGGCTGAGTGTTCCTACCACTCAACCAAAACCATTTCCAGAAGACATCTTGGGGGGGAAAAGCGACCAGACTCAACGAGTCACCCAAGTGACTCGCCGAGTCCTTCTTAATCCAAAACTATACAGTTGATTATAATGGGTCTTAACACATCAAAACTATAGATCTGGCCTCCTAAGGTCCCTTTTACAGGTAAAGCTACAAACTTGATGTCTATGCATGGGGCTTTTGGCTCAAAAATCCATAAAAAGGGGGTTTATATGATGCATGGGTCTCCCATGGCCATACAGTTAGCACCTTTATGCCATGGGGAACCTCAATGGTTTCAGATCTAAAGTCCTTATCCCAAAATCGTGGTTGCACCCAAGAGTGGCTCCAAACGGCTTCTAAAAACCCTAAGTTACTCCAAAAAGAGTGTCTAATGAAAGGAGAAGCAAGGTCTGGACTTTTTACCTCTAATAAACAGGAAATGAAGCAAAACCTCTGGATCTCCTTGCTCCTTCTGAAATCCCAAGCTCCTTATTCTTCTCTTCAACCTTCTAACTTGCACAAAATGGCACAAAGAGCTCAAAATCACTAAAAAATGATTAGGGTTTCATGGGGATGGTCTGAGGGTGTTGGAGGCTGCAAAGGGAATCACTTAAGGTGTTTAAATAGGGTGCAAACCCTAAATATTAGGATTTTGTCTAGACAGCTCCTACTCGACGAGTCGGTCTCCCGACTCGTGGAGTAGGTCACTTAAAATCCGCGCATATTGTCAAGTCTACTCGACGAGTTGGGCCGTCAACTCGCCGAGTCCCAAAGTAAAATACAATAATACTTGGAATTAAATACGTACCAGGAACCGAGTATTACAATTTCCTTCCTCAGATTGCTCCTCATTAAGCTTAGGTCGTATGACAGGCACAACATGTTCTCTTATAATTTCTTGAATGAGTTGTCTCATTTATTCCCTCTGTTATGCTAACATAACGCTAAGCATTGACATTGTGATAGGTTCAACTATTGGTACTACTCTAGGTGCACGTTCGAATACAGGGGGCTCAAGTTGCTGACTCCCGTTACCTTTTCCTAATCCACTACGAGTTCTTATCATGAAGTTCTATATACCAAAACGGTGTTTAGAGTACCGAGACGAGAATATAGATATAGAAAACTTATACACGTAATCCTCCTTATTATTCCAAAAAGTTATATGCCAGTTCTAATACCATAATTTAATGTTCAGAAACCTGAACACATAACATTTCCTAATTCTAGGTCGACAATAGACCTTAAAGTAATCTAAATAGACAACCTAAGGCATGTTATTCTATAGATTATTTAGCATATAAAAGCAAATTAGTCATCTTATCCTAACGTAAGCTAGTGATTGTGTCAATTCAGGAGTACTACCTAAAATATAATAGACATACATCTCACGATCATTTCTGAGCATTCTAAGTTTAAGTCTAAAAATTCACTAAAGTTTCTAGTTCGCTTAAACTAATACTCTGATACCAAATGTGACATCCCCAAATTTAAGGTCATTTTAAAAGTTTTATTTACACTTATTTTAAAATAGAGTATTTGTTTTGTTGCGGAATTGGTCCCAGCCTTTTTGTGCCACATGTCAGCCTATCCGTGGTACGTGTTTTCACCTTCTAGAAGCGCGCTTCGTACACCCAGTGTGCACCTAGTGCACACTACGCGGGGCGCAAATCGCAGATTTTGTAAATTCCATAACTTCTTCATACAAACTCCATTTTCGACGTTCTCGATATCTCTAGAAAGCTCTTGACGAGATCTATAACTTACCTTTAGACTCCATTACCTAATTTTGACTTTATTTTTTTGTCCTTATTTTTATAAGATTAAATGATTTTTTCTAAAATCGTAACTCTCTTGTACAAACTTCATTTTTGGTATTCTTTTTCTCAAAATTTGTAACAGCCCGGATTCCCAGGTATTATTCATTTCTATATTTTTGGTATTTGTGAGGAGACTCGGCGAGTTGCAGCTCAAACTCGCTGAGTAGGATCACGGTTTGGACGCGGGTTCGCGTCTGGACTAGGCGAGTCCATGCTGTTTAATTAAACCCTAATTCCCCGGGTTTGGAGCCTATTTAAGGGCACTTATAGCCTCCCATTGCGGCTACCAGTCCCTTGAGAGAACCCGAAGAGAGGAAATTCGTTTTGGGAGAGAGGAAGTCACTTTTGAGCCTTTATATTCCTTATTTAGCAAGAAGAAGGTGGCAAGAGCAAGGAGGAGGTGAGATTCCAGTAGATCCAGAGTCCAGAGGCTTCATTTTGAGGTAATGGTTCGAATCTCCTTCAGTTTTAGGGTTTATCTTTAGAGTTAGGGTTTTATAACCCTTTTTGAGAGTGATTATGTGAAGCAAATGGTCCCTCTTTGAATTTGTGCCTTGGATCTAGACTCAAAGAGGTCCAGAGACCTTAACCCTTGGAGCTTTTGGGGTATTATGGAGTCATTGGACCTAGGTGGTTATTTGTGGGACCAAATCTCCTTTTGATGCCTTGTGGGGGTCATACAAGCATCAAGCTTCAAACTTTACGTGACATTCATGCTTAGGAAGGCCAGATCTATGGTTTGGGAAAGCAGATCTGACCTCAGGAGGTCAATAGGGTTTGTGCATGTCATGAACTCGCCGAGTTGTTCTTGAGACTCGGCGAGTAGGGCTGGTGTTTCACGTAAAGTGTTCAGCGAGTAGACTCGTCGGGTTGGGGGATGACCCAGTGAGTCAGGGAGAGTCATTATGGGGCTGAGTCAAACCGGAACTCGTCGAGTTGTTCTTGAGACTCGGCGAGTTGAGTCGTGGTTGCCCCGCGATTCATGCCAGGTGGAACTCGTCGAGCTAGGGAGGTACTCGACGTGCCAAGAGAGGATCTGAGGGAGTCAGTGAACGCGTATAGACTCGCCGAGTCGTTTTGGTGCACTCGCCGAGTCCGGTCAAAGTTGACCGTTGACCCGAGTTGACCAGTGTTGACTTGATAGGGTTAGTCAACCTTAGTTGTAAAAGTGTTAATTAGAGATATATTGTATTATAGGAGGATTATAGCTCGGGGGATCGAGCACGAGTGATTTCAGAGATTAGCGAGTTCTCGAGATTCGCGAGGTGAGTCTTCTCACTATACTTTACCTTGATTAGGTAACTAGAGTTATGTGATTCAGTGTTTGTATGCTATATATGTGTTATGTGTTGCACTGCATTATTCTATGTGATTTATGCTGTGCATGTTACAGAGTTAGAACCTGAGGGTTCACAGAGTTTGGGTGCACGGACCCACAGAGTTATAGCCTCGAGTGGCTAATATGTGTTATATGTGGTATTTTGGGGAACTCACTAAGCGTTGTGCTTACAGTGTTTGGTGTTATTTGTTTCAGGTACTAGTGACGACCGTGGGAAGGCGCCGGCTTGATCAGTACACACGCACAGGATTTTATGTTTATGAGATCTTGGGATTTTTGTATGACTTGGATTGAATTTCAAACATGGGTGTTTTTACGAATATTAAGTGAATTGTGTTTTTATAAAATTCGAAAATTTGTTTTGAAATTTACGGTGTTACAAGTTGGTATCAGAGCCTTGGTTTGAGGGATTCGGGTACACCTTCGGGAGTATTTGAACTCAAACCGAGGATTTGGAAAATATTTTCAAAAGAGAACCAAATTTTCTAAAAGAAGTAAAAGATTTTTAGAGAAACTCAGAGCAGAAACGTGTGTACGATCAGTCAGCGCCCGAACGGTGATTTCCCAAAATACCCTTATATTATATGTTTATGAGATTGATATGATATATTCTCTTGCTAGAGTGGGCTAGGTATTCCTATTAGGACTAGAGTGCCCTGATTTGTGATGCCTTAGCCTAGGGAGAGGTGAGCTGCTACGAGATGCTTGAGAGTCAATAGGTAGCAGCTAGGAGCTTATGAGAGATTTGTTAGAAAGTGGATTGTGCATAATAGAGTACTTGGAACTTGGAATCCGAAGAGGAGGATTTGGGGTGTATACTGAAACGGTGCGGACAGTAGTATTGGGCCCGTACTACTGAAAGCACCGGAGCGGTGTACAGTTCAAATAAGAACCTTCGGAATGCCAAGGATCAAGGAGGGAAGAGTTGTCGAGTGTGAGTATGCTCGAATGGAATCTAATTTATCGTATGTTGTATTTCAGAGGTTGATCATGGTGAGGACACGTCATATGCCAGAGGGCCGTGGGGCTAGTGATGAGGAGATCCGTCAGATCATCCACGAGGAGGTGGCTGCGGCCATCAGGGCAGAGATACCAGAGATGTTCGGGTCTATTAAGACCACGCTGATTGAGACTTTTGACGAGCGTTATGCTGCTCTTTCTGAGGCTACTATTGCGGCAGCCACCGCAGCTGTTGCTGCTGCGAGGCCGCAGGGTGGTGATGCGTTGCTGTTCCGAGAGTTTAGCAACACAAAACCGCCAGAGTTTGATGGGACCCAGGACCCGGTGGCGGCTATGAAATGGATTTCAGACATAGAAGGGTGTTTCTTCACTTGCTCATCTCCTGAGCATTTGAGAGTTCGGTTCGCGCTGAACCAGCTTCGCTTGGGAGCGAAGGACTGGTGGAAGTTTGTGACAGCGCACTTTTTGCCTGCTGAGCTTGTGACAGTGACCTGGGAGAGGTTCACTGCCATGTTCTGAGATGAGTACGTTCCCCAGGTGGAGAGGGAGCATTTGGCCCAGGAGTTTTTGACCCTCAAGCAGGGTACTGAGTCTGTTACGGTGATTACCAGGATGTTCCATGAGAGGGAGATGTTCTGCCCTGAGCACGTGTCCACTGAGCAGGCACGTATGAGCCGGTATTTGAGTATCTTGAGGCGATACATTCAGGAGTTCGTGGCGAACTCCTCGTACCAGACATTTGTCAAGCTTCAAGCAAATGCTCGGAAGAGGGAGATCGAGCTAGAGACTCAGGCTAGGGAGGAGGCTGAGTCTCAGGGGAGGGATCGGCGACCGGCACAGTCCCAGCCGGCAGCCAAGCGGGCCAAGCCAGCTGATCCCAACTCTGGGAACCAGAAGGGCCACACTTGTGGAAAGTGCGGCAAGGGTCATGATGGAGTTTGTAGAGATGGATCTTGCTACAAGTGTGGCAAGGAGGGGCATATGGCCAAGGACTGCCCCAAGGGGTTTGCAGTGTGTTTTCACTACAATCAGACTGGACACCGGAAGGCGGAGTGTCCGCAGTTGCGGGGATCAGCTCAGGGAGCACCTCAGGGATCTGCCCCTGCCGCCATCAGAGCTACGGAGGTTCGGCCAGTGAAGGCCGAGGCGCCGAGGGCATGAGGGAGAGCCTTTCAGTTGACCGCGGAGGAGGTCTGCACAGCGCCCGATGTCGTGGCTGGTATGTATTCTTTCGTGTATTTATTTTGATGTTGAGATATTATGCTTATATTATGTTATGCGTAGGTACTTTTCTTTTGAATTCTGTACCTGCCTTGGTGTTATTTGACTCGGGTGCGAGTCGGCCTTTTGTATCTTTGGCTTTTAGTCAGCATATCAGTGTTAGTCGCGAGGCACTGAGTCGGCCGCTGAGAGTTTCCATAACTGACGAGAGGGTGATATATGCCACGGAGGTGATCCACGGGTGCGTATTTGAGATTTTCGGTATTGAGTTTCCGATTGATTTGGTTTCTATTGCAATGGGTGATGTCTGTGTCATTGTGGGCATGGACTGGTTGAGCAGATTTGGTGCGGTTATCGACTGCGAGCGACAGCTGGTGACCATACGAGACCCTAGTGGGGGAGTTCTTATGGTGTACGGCGAGGGTACCTGTTCTGGATCAGTGTTTTGTTCGGCCTCTAGGGTGAGGCAGTGTCTACAACAGGGTTGTAAGGGTTTTGTGGCGTACGTGTCGGATACGCGGGTTGATTCCGAGAGGCCGAGGTCAGTGGAGGAGGTTCCTATAGTGTGCGAGTTCCCGGATGTCTTTCCAGAGGAGTTGCCGGGTGTGCCTCCCGTGAGGCAAGTAGATTTTAGTATCGATTTGGTTCCGGGGGCCGCGCCTATTACCAAGGTGCCTTATCGCCTTGCACCTCCAGAGATGCAAGAGTTGTCCTCACAGCTCCAGGAGTTGTTGGGAAAGGGGTTTATTCAGCCGAGCAGCTCGCCGTAGGGAGCACCTATCCTTTTTGTCAAGAAGAAGGATGGTTCACACTGGATGTGCATTGATTACCGGGAGTTGAACAAGCTGACGGTCAAGAACCGTTACCTGTTGCCGAAGATCAACGATTTGTTTCTATCAGTTGCAGGGAGCATCTTGGTTCTCCAAGATCGATTTGAGGTCTGGATACCATCAGGTGAGGGTGCGAGATGAGGATATTAAGAAGACAACGTTTAGGACGCGTTATGGGCATTATGAGTTTGTGGTGATGCCTTTTGGGCTCACCAATGCCCCGACAGTGTTCATGGATCTCATGAACCGGGTGTGCAGGCCGATGTTGGATCGGTCGGTGATTGTATTCATCGACGACATTTTGGTATATTCGAGATCTAGAGAGCAGCATGAGGAGCATTTGAGGGAGATCCTCAGAGTTCTGAGATCGGAGAGGCTTTATGCCAAATTCTCCAAGTGTGATTTCTAGTTGTGAGAGGTCCAGTTCCTAGGGCATCTCATTAACCAGAATGGGGTATTGGTCGACCCGGCCAAAGTTGAGGCAGAGATGAGTTGGGAGGTGCCGAGGTCACCCTCCGAGATCAGGAGTTTCTTAGGGTTGGCAGGTTATTATTGGAGATTTATCAAGGATTTCTCTAAGATCGCAGTGCCACTCACCAGGTTGACCCGGAAGGGTGTCGCTTTTTCATGGGGCCCCGAGCAGCAGGCCTCCTTTGAGACGCTTCACCAAAGGTTATGCAAGGCCCTGGTGTTAGCCCTCCCGGAGGGAATGGAGGACTTTATGGTATACTGTGATGCATCGATCTTGGGGTTGGGAGCGGTGCTGATGCAGAACGGGCATGTGATAGCATATGCATCGAGGCAGATGAAGCCACATGAGTCAAGGTATCCCACCCATGATCTAGAGTTGGGGACAGTGGTGTTCGCCCTCAAGATTTGGCGTCACTATCTGTATGGGGTTCGGTGTACGATATACACGGACCATAAGAGCCTGAAGTATTTGATGGATCAGCCCAACCTAAATAAGCGGCAGAGGAGGTGGTTGGATGTGGTTAAGGATTATGATTGTGAGATCCTGTACCATCCGGGAAAGGCTAATGTGGTAGCCGACGCCCTGAGTCGCAGGGCGGAGAGCGCCCTGTTGCGAGGTGTACGTTTGCGTTTGACCGTGATGGCTCCGGTGTTGGACACCGTTCGTGGAGCACAGGCTGAGGCCGTGAGATCAGAGAACCAGAAAAGGGAGTGAGTGGTAGGTATGGTATCGGAGTTCGTTACCGATGGTCGGGGGCTTATGACATTTCAGGGACGGATTTGGGTACCGTTTGTGGGAGGGACGCGTACCATTTTGATGGAAGAGGCTCATCGGTCGAAATTCTCGATCCATCCTGGGGCCACTAAGATGTATTTGGATCTGAGGAGAGAGTATTGGTGGCCCTGTATGAAGAGGGATGTTGCGTGGTTTGTTGAGAGGTGCTTAACCTGCCGTAGGGTTAAGGCCGAGCACCAGAGGCCGCATGGTAAGTTGCAACCGTTGGAGGTTCCTGAATGGAAGTGGGAACAGATTACCATGGATTTTATCACCAAATTGCCAAGGACTGCTAGGGGAGTCGATGCAATTTGGGTGATTGTGGACAGGTTGATGAAGAGCGCCCACTTCCTTGCTATTAGTGAGAGCTCCTCCGCAGAGAAGTTAGCAGAGATGTACGTGAGGGAAGTGGTAACTCGGCATGGGGTGCCGATCTCGATTGTCTCAGACCGGGATGTACGTTTCACTTCCAGATTCTGGAAGAAGTTTCATGAGGACCTGGGTACTAGGCTGCATTTTAGTACCGCATATCACCCCCAGACGGACGGACAGAGTGAGCGGACGATTCAGACGCTCGAGGACATGCTCCGGGCATGTGTGTTGGATTTCGGGGGGAGTTGGGATACGTACTTTCCCTTGGCAGAGTTTTCTTATAACAACAACCATCATTCGAGCATTGGTATGCCACCTTTTGAGCTGTTGTATGGGAAGAGGTGTCGGACCCCCATTTGCTAGGGAGAGGTCGGACAACATGTTATGGGCAGTACTGAGATCGTACTTCAGACGACAGAGCAGATCCAGCAGGTCAGACAGAGGTTGTTGACCGCTCAGAGTCGTCAGAAGAGTTATGCGGACAGACGCCGGTCCGAGCTTGAGTTTCAGGTCGGCGACTTTGTGCTCCTGAAGGTCTCTCCTTGGAAAGGAGTGATTCGATTCAGGAAGAGGGGCAAGTTGGGGCCCCGATATATTGGTCCATTTCGGGTGGTCGCGAGGGTAGGCAGGGTAGCTTATCGTTTGGAGTTGCCAGCAGAGTTGGGGTAGATTCACGACACTTTCCATGTGTCACAATTGCGGAAGTGTATAGCCGATGAGTCGGCACTGGTTCCATTAGAGGATATTCAGGTGGATACGAGCCTGAATTATGCTGAGAGACCAGTGGCAATCAGAGATCGGAAAATCAAGGTTCTGAGGAACAAGGAGGTACCCTTGGTTTTGGTTCAGTGGCTGCATCGGAAGGGGTCCGAGATGACTTGGGAGCCGGAACGTGAGATGCGCGATCAGCATCCTGAGCTATTTGCAGAGCGAGACTTCGAGGGCGAAGTCTAATTCTAGTGGGGGAGAATTGTAACAGCCCGGATTCCTAGGTATTATTCATTTCTATATTTTTGGTATTTGTGAGGAGACTCGGCGAGTTGGAGCTCAAACTCGCCGAGTAGGATCGCGGTTTGGACGCGGGTTCGCGTCTGGACTCGGCGAGTCCAAGGAGTGGACTCGCCGAGTTGACTAGTGTTGACTTGATAGGGTTAGTCTACCTTAGTTGTAAAAGTGTTAATTAGAGATATATTGTATTATAGGAGGATTATAGCTCGGGGGATCGAGCACGAGTGATTTCAGAGATTAGCGAGTTCTCGAGATTCGCGAGGTGGGTCTTCTCACTATACTTTACCTTGATTAGGTAACTAGAGTTATGTGATTCAGTGTTTGTATGCTATATATGTGTTATGTGTTGCACTGCATTATTCTATGTGATTTATGCTGTGCATGTTACAGAGTTAGAACCTGAGGGTTCACAGAGTTTGGGTGCACGGACCCACAGAGTTATAGCCTTGAGTGGCTAATATGTGTTATATGTGGTATTTTGGGGAACTCACTAAGCGTTGTGCTTACAGTGTTTGGTGTTATTTGTTTCAGGTACTAGTGACGACCGTGGGAAGGCGCCGGCTTGATTAGTATACACGCACAAGATTTTATGTTTATGAGATCTTGGGATTTTTGTATGACTTGGATTGAATTTTAAACATGGGTGTTTTTACGAATATTAAGTGACTTGTGTTTTTATAAAATTCAAAAATTTGTTTTGAAATTTACGGTGTTATAAAATTCCTATCTTAAAGAGTATCACGATTGTCCTTTTGGTGACTTTGGCTAAAAGTCAACCATTTTTCTTCGTAGCTTTTAACGTCACATATTTCTTATGCGCGACTGACTTTTATATCTTATAAAAATCATATCTATATCATAAGGAGTCAAATTTCTACGAAATTTATATTTTAGGGATCGAGACGACGTGTATTATATATATATATATATATATATATATATATATATATATGACATAATATACCATGCTATTTTTGGTATTATATATATATATATATATATATATATATATATATATATATATATATATATATATATATATATATATATGTTTTGGCACACTTATTTTTACGATTTACGAACGATTCGATTGATTTTTCCTATTTTTCTGAATACGAAACTTAAATTATATCTTAAATGTCCAACTTGATTTTGCGGGTGTTACATCTTATATACTATTTTGTATCCATATCTTAGGAGTATACTTAAGGAATGAATGCTTTTATGAGCGGGCTAACCGAGAGTGAACGTAGTGTAGGTTAGTTGGATATAGTCCAACCATCACCTATATAATTGTATACTCATGACGTGAATGGAGTCTCAATGTTTTATTATATAATTATAATTAATATGTAATTGTATATATATAGATATTCTTAGTAAAGCCAACTAGCGGAGTGGTGATATAACCATTATTCGAATTAAGTGACGGCATAACATACTACTATTATTCGTTTGAACGTTGTGACGACATAATATATTACTATTATCCGTTTGAGTTGAGCGTAGTGATGACATAATATATTACTCTTATCTGATTGAGTCTAGCGTAGTGAGGACATAATATATTATTATTATCAGTTTGAGTCGAGCGTAGTGACGACATAATATACCATTATTATGCATTTAAGTCGAACGGAATGACGATATAATATATTATTATTATTATCCGTTTGAGTAAAACATATTGATGACATAATATACCACTATTATCCGTTTGATTTGAGCGGGATGATGGCATAATATATTATTATTATTTGTTTGAGTCGAGTGTAATGATGACATAATATACCACTATTATTTGTTTGAGTCGAGCTGAGTGATGACATAATATATTATTATTACCCGTTTGAGTCGAGTGAAGTGATGGCATAATATATTATTATTATCCGTTTGAGTCGATCATAGTGGTGACATAATATACCACAATTATCCGTTTGAGTCGAGTGTAGTGACGACATAATATATTACTATTATCCGTTTGAATTGGTTGTAACAACGACATAGTGTAAATATTATCTGTGTGAATTTGGCAGAGTAACGACTAGGTATAATGTTTTTTAGTGAGTTGGCCTAAGTAACGACTAGGTATAATGTTTCCCTGAGAGTTGGCGAGAGTAACAACTAGGTATAATGTTTTCCTAGAGAGTTGGTCAGAGTAACGACTAGGTAAAATGTTTTTCTAGAGAGTTGGCCAGAGTAACGACTAGGTAGAATGTTTTCCTAGAGAGTTTGCCAAAGTATCTTCTAACATCCTGATGTCAAAATACTTCTAATTTCAGTCATTTAATTTATGTATGTTGCATTTTGCTCCCTTAGTTCAAGAAAGTATGCAATGGAACCCTAATGACATTATTGTAATTTCGGGACTTCGGAGTAGGCCATACGTATATGGTGTACGCTTGGCATACATTAGTGTATGCTGGGCGCGCTTGTCAGATTGGGAAACCCTAGTTTTTAGGGTTTGACTAGTATTTATGCATCCTTAAGTCCCATTCTTTCCCCATTTTTCAGCCTCCATTAGGAAAAACGTTTTCTCTTGTAAACCCTAGCCTTGTTGGAGTCCTTGTAAGGTTGAGTGTGGGTTTTTGAGTGTTCCAAAAGAAGAAAAAGGTGGTGTTAAAGCTTGGAAGATTGAAACAAATCTTGGATATGGAAGTTTTGCACCTTTCTCCATCATTTCAAGGTATGAATTTCATACCTTGATGGCTAGTTTACTAGATCTTGCTTATGTGTTGATTTCATGTGCTTTTTGGTCTCAAATGTCTCTTCTTGAGCATGGTATTTTCTTGACGATTGGAGTTTTCCTTTCAGACCCTGGGTGGAGTCCTAAGTCATAAAAATGAAGTCTCGTTCGTTAGTTTTGCTCCATGCATATTGTAGAAGGTCTTAATGGATTAAGACCTTGAGTTAAGCTCTTAATAGGCATGTAAAGTCATAAAGTTGGAAACTTTATAACTCTAGAGTATATTTGGCCATGGATCTAAAGTTGGGATGTAAGAGCTTAAGCCATTAAACTCTTAACAAGATTTTTGGGCTTGCAAGGAGTACGCTCCGCGTACTAGGTCAACCACCCCGTTGGTGATCTATTTGCGAGGCCTCGTGTACGCCCTACGCACCTCAGGAGTACGCCCCACATACTCCTGAAAGAAAACACATCATAAGGATTAAATGGGCACAAAAACAATAATGACTTATTTTACAAAAAAAAAAACATTAAGGACCAAATGTGTACAAATTGAGAACTTACCTGGAGTAGTTGGATAATGACTAAATGCGTACGAAAACAAAAAGTTCAAGGGCTTATTTTACAAAAAAAAACATGATGACTAAACATTTACAAAATAAGAACTATATTACCCTCTTAGATCATTTTCCCTTTAATAATATGGTCGTTCCCAAAATAAAAGAAAAAATAATTTGGTGACATTGCACTAGGGATGAAAATGAGACGAAATAGATATATGAGATTCCCGAATACCAAATTGGGTGGAAAGTTGATATTGAGTATCAAACTGAACTAATATTACCGGTACCAGTACCGATGTTCGGTCCTAACACCGGTACCGACGATACCGAATCCCGAATTTTATGATTTTAAAGTATCCAATACCACCCTATATTAATGTAAACAATGCTAGTTTAGTTTGATGCTGGTTTATATTGGGAATTTCGATACTGTTGTTCACCCATACATTACACCTCCTTTTTTATCCTATGACCATACGAGATCAAACTAAGTGTAGTTGTCATTGTTGCAGAGGCGATGGCCTTAATGTAAACTTCTAAAAATGTGATATTTATACTTTTAACTTTTTTTCTTGAGCTTTTTATTGTTTTAGTCCCTATTGTAGTTTTTAAGAGGCATGGAGTGCATGCAACTATTTGGAACATAGATGAAAAGAAGACATTTGTTAATGGAATTTCGCACATTATAAGTTGCCGAAGCTATAAAACAATAAAAAGCCTAATTCATACACTTAGACTTTACCTCTAGATATGCATCTTAAGTTATGATATTTACATAGAACAGATAAGCTATAATTTGTTTAGTGTAACACCCATAGTTTACGTTTACAATATCAAGCTAGTGTGTCGTCACATATAAGCTTAACACAAAGTTACAAACACAAATATGTATACATACAACTTAATAGGCACCAAGAATCAAAGGCAAATCAACCTCATCACACCACTCCACACACCGTGTTTCGAAATATGAGCTCTTTATCTCATTCGGGAAATAAGTTACCCAAATTTGACCACCAATCCTCCACTTCAACACACTCCCTTCCATTTCCTTGTGTAATCTCCATTTCACCCCTTCTAACCCTTCACCAAATACCCAATTTCCTGATTTAGTAAACGACCTATTTGCACCTGTGTATCGTTTCTGAAAGCTTTGACCAACTTGATCACCATCCCCATCGCCAGCATTTGGCTGCCACATGGACATCTCTACACCTGTTACGTTGTCACATAATGTTGCGTCCAAGATAGCCACATGTCCATCAGAATCTTGGTCCCATCTCCATGTCCTCGCCTTTGTCCTTGTTGTGGTCCTCGTCATCGTCTTCATCTTAGGAACTTTGGTTTTCCCAAAACTACTCTTCAATATCTTTTGTGTTTCAGTCTCTTTCTCAATATTATCCGTGGATTTCCCCAAGGTCAAACTGGTTACATAACTTGCCCCAGCTTCTGGCCCGATCCAAACCCGGATTCTACTTGGAAAATGTCTCTCATGCATGTAAGGGTTTTCATCATTCTTGTTGAACCCTAGTTTTGCCATGTGGATTCGTATGTTGTCGACACGTGCGTTAACCAGAATGAAATTTTCTTTTACTTCAACTGAATATTCTAATTGGATGACCGCCTCAATCTGCTGGTGGGCCAGTGCGTATTTTAGTACAGACTCCTTTGCTTCAAATACAGGATACCCATTGTTTACACGGTTGGAGCGGCAGCGCGTCATTGCCATCAGCGGCGCGTACCCTTTTAAGATCCACAACCCATGAGTCTCCGCCGCATAGGAGAATCCAAGGTTATTGTAAGACGGCGTTAGCAACTGTAAACCTGTGCCTGACTCTCTTAACATTAACCATTTTGTCAACATGTACCCGAACGTGCGCATGATAGAGAGCTCCACGTCGATGCCGGCAGAAACAAAGAAAGACCGCAGCACCGGCGTCGGGTTAGAGGAAAAGGCTTCGAGATTGGGAGCAAGCATGGAGTTGAAATAAAGAGACCCCACTTCCGACGGCGCGTCACAGGCACACAACCAGAACAGCCTCGCGAGGAACATGAGATTGAAAAAGGGTGAAAACGATTCAGGTGAGTGAGAGTCGAGGATCCAAGAAACCGATTCGGGTTTGAGCTTCTGAAGCTGAGAACGCGGGCATGCGGTGGTGATGCTATCATGAGCAGTAGGTGAACGGGAGATAATTTCTTGGATGAGTTGGAGTACAAGAGGCAAGAACGGGTTGTCTGAGTTCACCTGACACGTGTCGGAAACCCAGAGAGCCTTTTCTTCATAAGAAATGTAAAAGGTGAATGCCAATAGATCGGAGTTGGAGGAGAATTTTCTTCTTGCTTTGAGTTGAAGAGTTTTGTTGAATTCAGTAGGTGTTGAACTCCCCAAGTGGAAGGTGAGTTCAGAAGTGGAATCGGGTGACCACTCGTCGGAGTTTGGCAACTCACAGATCCATGACCATAAGTCCATTTTCATCAAAACTTAGAGATGTTTGAAGGGTTTTTGTTGAAGGTTGGGGTTGGAAGTGTACTATAGTATGTAGGGGGAAAGAAGTTTTATAAGGTAAATGAGTGACTGAAATTGGGATAACCTGGATGTGATTATGGCCGCAGAAGGAGGTGGTTTTGAGTGGCTTGTTTTTGTTTTGGTTTTGTGACTTTGTCAGTCTCTTCTGCATTAATGGCTGCTATGTGGATTTTTCTTACTTCACCCTCAAGAAGTCCAGGTCAAGTATTTTGTTTCCCATCATTTTTTAATAAAACTGTCGTAGTGTAGTTGAGATACATTATTATCTTTACAAATCATATGCATAATATTTTTTTGACATTTAACAAATATATTAACCCTTTTATGTGATATTTCTTTATCATTTTACCAAGGGATTTTCTAATATGTGTCCTAAGGGCACATATAAGAAGTATTAATTGAAGTATTAGTTATAAGAAATAAGGGCACACGTAACACACATTAATTGAAGTATTAAATATGCAAAATATTACCATAATTAAATACGATAAACATTAATTATAAATAATATATTTTTTAATTAATGAAATTTAACTATGGTAATATTACACATAATTAATGTTCATCACATTTAATTATGATAATATTTCTTAAGGATTTTCTAATATGTGTCCTAAGAGCACATACAAAAAGTATTAATTGAAGTATTAAGTATAATAAATATTACCATAATTAAATGTGATGAACATTAATTATGTGTAATATTACCATAATTAAATGTAAAATTCATTAATTAAAAAAAATATTGTTTATAATTAATGTTTATCGTATGAAAACTACGGAAATTATAAGCGTATGAATAATAACATATTTATAAGTGAAATAAATATGACGTGTATTTAAATAACGAGATAAACATAACAAAATGTAAGTAAACGCAATAAATGTAAATAAACACATTATGAACACATATTTGAGCAATTATCGTAAAACGAGACGTGTATGTATCGTCCCTGAAAGCATTAAAATAATAAAAGAGTCGGTAAAAACTCACCCTAGTTACGTGAATACGTGATAGATTTGTAGAGCGGGGCTCGAGTTATGATTTTTCGACTTTGATCTTGTAGTTTTTTAAACCAAACGAAAACCCGAGACTTACAAGGCTTCTAGTGAGGAACTCG